>NW_006408572.1:16293312-16310127 GCF_000296735.1 Chrysochloris asiatica
AAAGCCTCATCTTTCTCCCGCGGAGCAGCTGGTAGTTTCGAACCGCTGACCTTAAGGTTTGCAGCCTGATTCGTAACCACTACGCTACCAGAGCTCGAATCAATAGACTGCTGATAAAAAAAAAACTGGTTACTTAATCCATTTCGTAAACTTAATCTGTTTTTAAGAAACCAAGTCACTTTCATGTCACTAGCTGTAGGGATAGAGACAAAAACTGAGTCTAATTATTAACAACTTTACAAAGCTAATATTGAATTTCTAATTTATCCCAAACACCCCTTTTCTCTGATTAGTTCCTGTATCCTGTTACCTACCACATGATAGTTGGGAGAATGGCTTCAAGTTTAAGATGCCAATATTTCAGAAAAACCTGAAACAGTAACAGATTTCTCTGGTCACTTTGAAAATGTTCTTGTGCTGTTAAAACATCTGGATTCATAAGGGAATAATTGCTGATGCGTAGACACCAATAATATTCCGTCATTCCACCTGGTTCAAGATGGCTGCCTCCTAGTTGCTGAGTAAAGAGGAGGAAGTAGAGATGAGTTCGCTATAAAATGGGCCAACCTGCTTTACACACATTGTAACTATCAGATCTCCATCTCCTTCGTTGAATTCTCCTGAGTCTTAGAAATATATTTCTACCTGCCAAATATACGAATATTTTCCAACTTGCAGTGGATAATAGTTATTTGTCTGAAGGATGATATTAAAACTTGAGGTCCAGAGACTGATACTTTGAACTTAAAACCAGTCCTAAAAGTGTCCCTAGGGTTGTGTCTGGGAGCAAAAGTGACATAATTAAGGCATCTAATTAAGTTGGCATTTATTGGTGAAAGTCTGACTTCTGAGCAAGTCACCTCGTATGTCATGTAATCTCCTACTCAAAGGAGCATGCTGGAATCATTACACTTCAGATACGAGTCTCACTGGTAGAGCAAGGTCTAAGGGCAGGACAAAATGATCATTTCCCCCTTGAAATCTGCCTATCTCATTAGCCTTTTCATGGGTGATATAATTTCTCTGTCCCTCCAAATATTCAGGGGTCCCATGGCTATCACTGCTAAGCATGTCATTTCCATTATCATTATGAATTACGTGCCAGGTCTCTGGAGACCCCTACCCCAAGGTACAGATACTTACTGAAGATGAACTATTAGATGACAGCACAGTAAAAATGAACTTTAGGGAGTAAAGTGAATAGATCCTTTATAAATCATTAATCCATCCAACATGTGTAATATGGATAATTCCCATAAAGTGGCGCATACAATTCACATGGATTATTCCTGAATTTCCACACACACACACACATTTGTTGTTGTTAAGTGCCATTGAGTTTGTTCTGATTCATAGAAACCCTGTATAGGGTTTCCAAGCAGTGGCTGGTAAGACCAGACCACTGATCTTGTGATTCAAACTGACCTTGCGGTCCAGTGCTTTATCCCACAATGCCACACCAGAATTCCTGTATACGATCCTTAGTGATCTGGAGTGCAGGCTTCAAATCTGTAGCTGTCTAGAAGCAAAGTAGTTCATTTCCATCTTTTGTGCCCTACACACATGCATACACACATATTTATCCTCAAATAAACAAGACCATTGAGCAGAAGAGGAAGACCCCAAATGAGATGGATTGGCATACTGGCAGCAGCAATGGGCTCAAATGTAGCAATGATTGTCAGTTTGGTGCAGGACCTGGCTGTTGTGCATAGGGTCACTATGAGTTGGTACCAACTCAATGGCACATAACAACAATAACAATTTTACTAATAGTTTGACTTTTTCTTAACTTTTTAAAGTCTTTTCAGATTAATTTGTGATGAACATTTACATTTTCTTGGTCTTCTGTCCTTTAAGAATTTACAATGTAAACAGAGTTAAATGTTGCTCTCAGTGATGATATAACAAAGATACATTCGTTTTATAGTCTTATTTCCTTGCTGGTATACATACATATATATAAAAGGAACCCTGATTGCATGGTGGATTATAAGCTGGTCTGCTAACTGCAATATCAGTAGTTAAAGTCTACCTAGGCTTTTAGAATAATAGAACTAGGCTATTAGAATCTTAGATCAGACAGAATGGCAAAAATAACTTGCTCTTCTAAATAGTTTAGTTTTAGTTCTCTTTAATGTGAATGCAAAATGGTGGGGTAAGTGAGTTTATTCAAAGCTGAAACCAAATACTGTGGACTTGTTTTTAGATGTCACATTCCAAGAGACAGTAGAGGTTTTACACATGTTACCTTGGATACAATGAATAGTTTTTTAGACCCTATCTATTTGGCTCCTGGCTGCTTGGAACATCATTGCCACTCAATCAATATTTGTTGAACAAAAGAATAAATGAATGAAAAAGGGTGATGAAACAAAATGGGAAATGGAGGAGAGTAGATTTCAGTGTTATGATTGTATTAATGTCGCAATTTGGGGATGTAAACTTGGGCCAAACCAATCTGGAAATCCTTCAGAATTCCATCACCACAGCCACCATTTGCAAGTCTGAGATTTGCATCTTCAATTAAAAAAGCTATAAGCATCATAAAGAAGAAGTCCCAGTCAATGGAACAACTTAATGATCAGGAGAGGACAAAGTTGGATCCATTGAAGTCTCTCAGGGCATTTTTTGTCTGCCTCCACCCCTGACTTACATTGCATTATCACATACTTATATCTTATGCCTGAGCTCCTTAGTTCAGTTTTCCACCTTGGTTTTCATTGCAACTCTTAGCTTGATTAATTCACGAAGAGATTTGTTACTTGACTGATCCTCTCCTCTTATAACCAAAAGGCTATTTGCTTCAGAAATTTCCCATTTGGTTCTCGAGCATTATGTACAGTGTAAGCCTGCAACTCTTGAAACAAATGAACTTTTAAGATATATATGTGATAGAAGACCACACAGGTGCCATTGGATATGAAGGAGAAATTGCACTGTTAACGCACATAAAAATAATCTTCCAAAAGTCTAGGGTCTAAATTGAAATCTCAGGAGGAGGAGGACATAGTTGAAAGCTATTGCATAAACACACAGGCATTTAAACTGGACTTTATTAAACATATTAGCCGAGTCTTTGATGTCCATAATATAAAGCTGAACAAAATTATGTAGAATACCATTCCACTTTTTCTTGACAAAAGCTACACCCTGAGATATCTTGGATTCAATTTCCGTTTTTGTTAATCAGAAAAAGAAACATAAGCCCTTGTGTCTATTCCTGCCAAACTTCCAAGACAGTGTTTTCTGAAATGTTAAAGGGGAGGGGGGCGAGGAAGAGTTCACTATAAACTTGGTATTAATATAAATAACTCCTTTCCTTAGAATAACCCTTTAACCCACATGATCTCATCCTACTTTATGATATTACAAGGGATAGGGTATCATGTCATGAGGCTATAAAGCTGAGAAGAATCACATTTCATTTAAAAATGTTAGTGGATAATAAACAAAGCTGGCTAGTTTTACTGGAAGTGGAGCAATATCCCAAAACGTAAACACACTGTAAACTGAGCTTGGCTGGAAGAGTTGGGAATTCCCTACAAAACAGGCACAGATGATGACTGTCCCTCTTTCACTGGAACCAAATAGTGATGCCCCTTAGTTATAGTAAGTATCATCAGGAATGGTTACCATCATCACCATGACTACCACTTAACCTGGGAGTGACGAAACTTGGCCAACTGGTTCCTGTATAATGAACCAAACACCATTTTGGAGTTTTATTTCACTGCCGCTATAAACCCAGGGGAAGACACCAATCCCAGCTGAAATCGAAGAAGAAGGAGGAGAAGAAATAAGATCTTGGCTGTGAGCAATTCATCAGCCTTTCCAAAAGAGACACATTGGCAGAGGTCAGTTAGGTTACAGTAGACAGCGAGTCCCTCTCCCCTTAGAAGGAATCTGCAGGCTGGCATTACTTTAACTTGCTGCAAATGTCAAGCTTTAAGCCTTCCATCAGTAGCACCTGGTCTGCTCCTGATGGATGAGAAGAAATAATTAAAGGTGTCAGAAGTTTCTGGAAGAACTCCAGGTGACAAAATGCTCAGGTGAGTACAAAGTGAACCGAGCTTAGGAACATATTAATGTTATGTCTTTCTCCAGGTCTCCCCAGGAATCACTGGCGAATCACTCCTCATGGCAGGAATTATGTCTGGGCTGAAAGTGTAGGGAATAGCACAGCAGGGATGCTAATATGTAAGGATGCTCTGAATTATACATCATGAAAGACTCCAACTGGTCCAATGTTTTCCTCCTGCCCACAGCTCATGTTCTTTCCACATCTCAATTGTACGCTTCTCCTCAAATAACTCTTGGTATAAACAAGCTGCGAGAAGGATGGGTCCAGGTAGACAGATTGTCTTTACACCAGAAAACACTACCTTATGACTAACTTAGAAGGCAGAGTCCTTTGGGTGGTGCAGAAGTTCACATGCCTGACTACTAACAGAAGGGTTGAAGGTTGAATGCAAAGGTGCACTGGGAGAAAACCCTCGAGATCTACTTCTGAAAAAATCAGCTATTGGAAACCCTATAGAGCGCAGTTCTACTCTGACACACTTGAGATCACACCACGAGTCTGAAGCAACTCGATGACAACAGACTTAAAAATGAACAGGCAATGTACATCAGTAGGAATAGATAGGCTTAGGGCTGCTGAACCCTAAACTATAGAAATATAAGGAAGAAAATTGTACTTTTCTGACCTGCTTTCAGATAATTCTCCATGTGAACTAAGGGATAACTTAATAAGCTGTTAGAGATGAGGGTGAGACACCAGAAAGCATGTTCAAACTGTGTTCAACTAACTATTGGACTCTTAGCCTTGTCTGGTGCATCTACAAGCTTGATGACCCCAATCAGTTGAAAAACAGAAGAGATGCTGTTCAGCAAGATAACTTTCCCAGATCTTCTCTCATGCCTTTTCTCTAAATTAATATTGAACAAATATTTAAACAATATTGGCTTAAAGGGGTGTCCATTTTTAACTTAACTTGGCACAGCCACATGTTTCTGTCTTGTCTCATTCAAGAAGGTAGGTATGTATTGCTTAGAACAGAAGGTCACTGAATGAAGCACGCAAATAAATATCAACAACACAAACAATTATCTGGAAATGTCAGTGATAACCACCACACATCTATCAGAGTGTCATGTGCTGGCTTATATGGTGCCACAAATGCTGGCAGCTCTGCCACCGATATTTCAAATACCAGCAGGGTCACTCAGAGTGGGCAGGTCTCTGTGAAGCTTCTAGAATAAAATGTACTGGAAGAAAGGCCTAGTGATCTAATTCCAAAAACGAGTCAATGAAAATATTATGATCACAAGAAAGTATTATCCAATATAATCCTGGGAGAAGGGCCCTGAGGTTGGAAGATACTCAGAATACACAGTGGTTACAATAGTGGACCCGAGCCAACCAATGATCTTAAGGATGGCACAGGATTGGGCACTGTTTGGTTCTGTTGCACATGGAGCCACTGTTAAGCAGAACTAACTGCACAGTAATAGCAACAGCAACAGCATAAATGATGAAGATCCAAGACTATTCCGGCACTACAGAACACCTCTTTCCATTGTGGAACCAAGAGACAGAGAGAAGTCTCAGGCAGGAACGCTTAAAAATTAGAATTCTCAATGTTAGAATTGAGAGAGGTTAGATATTCTTTAACATGGTGTTCCAACACCAGGTTTATTACAACAACAGCAACAACAACAACAACAACAACAAAACTCCCCCGCAAAACTCTTAGTGACCATCAAGGCAATTCCTGCTCATGGGGACACCACATGTGTCAGAGTTGAACTGTGCTCTGTATGATTTACAATGGCTGGTTTTTTGGACGCAGATGGTAAGAGTTCTCCACCCCCCACTGCCACTTCTGGGGAAGTTCAAAACTACAGCCTTTGGATATGCAGTTTAGCATGCTAATCATGTGCAAAACCCAGCACCAATCAAAATGTAGATTGGTGTTAATGGTGAAGGAACTATGCGTTGAAAATTCTGAGTTCTAAATTTCAACAATGTGCTTGGTAAAGTGGAGGGTCAGTCCCAAAGAGGAAGACCCTCAATGAGATGAATTGGCACCATGGCAGCAGCAATGGGCTCAAGTATAACAACTGTGAAGAGGATGCAGGACCAGGAAGTATTTCCTTATGTTGTGCATAAGGTCGCTATGAGTTGGAACTGACTCCATGGCACCGAACAACAATTTTAACGTTGAGGTCCTGATTGACTATGAGTAACGTCTTATATAATGAAGAGACCAAACAGCAGCTATTTTCAGGGTGTTTGGGGAGAATCAAAATAATAACACAGGTCTAACTAGTATTTCCCAGAGGTTTCAAGACTGGGCATGAATTCAATGTGGCATTAACACCAAAACACCTCTCAGGATTGAGTCCCCACCTACAATGCTATTGGGCCTCAACCCTGCCTCAAGTTTAACTTAATTATTTCTGTTATTGCCAGGTACTTAAAAAAAAAGGAAAGAAAGAAAGAAAGAGAGAGAGGGAGGGAGGAAGGAAGGAAGATAGAAAAAGAGAGAGAGAAAAAAAATACTAGCTATGCAGTTAAATTTGATCTGCACAGGGTTTGAGTCTAATGATTCTGGCATGAAATCATTGTAGAAAATGTCCAGTCTGGTTTGAGACCCAAGCCACAATGAAGGGGGTGAAGATGGTTAATGAGAGGACATTGTCAGCTGCAGCAGAGAAAAAATTTCCTGCTAGAACAGGTGATTACATCCTCCAGGAAAAAGGGTAGAGGCCCTGCTGTGTGAATGATGAAGAGGAGTTTGGCCAAGACACATGGCGGCCTTGAGGATGGGAAAGGCTCTCCGCTGAGCAGAGAATGAGCAGATGAGGTGTCACCTGATCCGGGTCTCACCCTCCTCTCCTGTGTCTGTGATATGGACTCTTGAGCACATTTGTGAGATCTGTTTCATCCCTAATAGCTCAGAAGCACATGAAACATTTTTCTTTACGTCCAACTCAAGCCTTTGTACTTATGCTGTGTCTTTAACTTTCCTGTGGTCACTGAGGTATTTGCCCTGTGATTATTGAAGAATTGCTGCACATTCGTTATCCTGGGGGAGGGCAGGAATCACACTTGAGATTCCATTGTCTGCATGTAAGTTATAGTCATTTAAAAACAGAAAAATCTTGAAAGGCGATCGACAGCATTGCCTTTCAATGATGGCAACATGGAGTCGCTAGCTCTCTGCACACTTCTTTTCTCATATCGTTATACACAGTTGTTTATTTCTATTTGTTATTAAAAAATATTTCCATGCTATCTCATATGGAACAGCTTTTGAAGATTCCTGCAAGCCACAGCTGGAAAATTCCTTCTTTGAAGTGCCCCATTTATTCATCTTTGTCAGTGGCAGGCTCTTTATGCGCAGACATCTCATACTTTTCACAGTTATTTCAAAACCTATTTCATTTGACGTAGCGTCCATTTATCATTCTGCACACATTCCTATTTCTCTTCCCTCTTGTTTCTTCCACATTGGCATTCTGCTAAATTCATCAGAGAACTGCTTTAAAAAAACACAAAAAAACCCCAAGCTGTCTTTTGGAGCCTAGAAAGAGATTTAAAGGCCACTCTTTCAAATATATATATTTCATATATATTTCAAATAGTCATACCTTCGATTTCTACTGGACACTGACTAGGCCAGAGTACATCAATAATTATTTACAAAAGCTCCAGGCTAAATGTTGTGAATTTGCATAATAATAAGACCAGCTGCTCTCAGACATAAATCTGAAATGAGAGCGATGCTGTGGTTGGTACCCTTGTCTGTTAAATATTGTTCTCTCAAGTTTTCTTAATGGACCAGTTCTGTTTTTGAGCAAGACTTGAATTCAGTTGTCTAGATGAACGGACTAAATTGATAATCCCATGGCTGAAATTATTTCCAGTTTAGTAAAGAGGCTATCCTTGAAGCAGCTCTCCGGAAGGGCTTTTGCAAAACCAATTTCAACTGATTTTATTATTATTATTATTTTTAAACTACTTTATTGGACTTAATAAGCAAAGAGAACAATTCAGTGTGATGGAGATCCAGATAGTTGACATCTTGGGTATCAGCTTTTCTTATATGATGTAACTCTGAAAACATTCCACACCTACTAACGTTGCACTTGACATCTAAGTTTTTATAAACCTTAAAGATTTTGCTGTGTGTACATCTGAATTCCTCTGGTGTATTTCATTGCATTTTGGAAACCTGTTTAAGAATCTCATTGTCAAACAAAGCCACTAGGGCAATATAGTGGCTAGAAGTCAGATTGGACTTGATGGCAGTAAATTGGTTTTGGTTTGCCTTGACTAAGCTTTTTATTTTCTGATTTATAAAGTTCAACTTTTAACTTTCTTTCCTTTCTCCTTTGAGATTAAAATTTTTTTCTAAGTTATTTAAGTACTTAACTTGATAATTATTAAATCACCTATTTTTTTTTAAGAAGTTTTTATTGTGAATTAGGGTGATAGTTTACATGGGAGGACATCAGTTTTACATTCATCCTATCGTATTTCATTTCATTGCAATGATTACAATCCCCTGTATGTATCATCACTCAAGGGCATTTGCTTCCATTCCCTCTGTGTTTTGTTTTTGTTTTTGATGTACAACGAAGCACTCAGGAATATACAAACATTCAAACAATAAAAGGGTACACCCTGCAAGCCCACCCCCTGGCCGTCAGCACTCAGCCCCTCTCCTTCTCTGAGTCCAGAGTCCCCACCGTTCCATTTCTCCACATCAATGAATGTGGAGAGATGGAGCTGTTCCATTTCTTCACATCAATGAATGTGGAGAGATGGAGCTGTTCCATTTCTCCACATCATCGTCTCTGCCTCCTTCTCTGGTGTTGCTGCTTCTTTGGATAGGGTCCCACACTCTGCTCTTCTCCCCTGATGGTCCCAGAGTCTTCAGCTCTCCTGGACTGCCATATCAACTGCTCCCCTCCTTTTGTTACAAAACATCTACAATCAATCCTGATAGAAGTTATTCACTATTGAACCATAAGAATCTTATCCCCATCTCCTTTCACCAGGCCAGTCTGGAAACCACTCAGTGGAGATACTACTTTCCCCTACACCCTGTAAAACCAGGCTCTCTTTTGAAAGCTTGTAAAGCCAGTCACTTCATGCCTCTGTAGCCCCCCATTTTGGGTAGCCAATGTCTAATTTGCCTATCCCTGTCAATTCTATGTACGAAGGGGGTGGGAATGTTCCTTACTGTAAAGATTTGTTCCCTCTTTTAAGCTATTACATCCATAAGCATAGGTCAAGTTCATCAAATTGTAGCAGATTGCTCTTTTTTCTTCCTCTAGTTGAGTTCTGACTATCCAGCCATTGAAGCCAGGTCAAACGGGTGGATCTGAAAGTATGGGTGTTCTTGAAGTACATCTGCCCCCACTTCATATCAGCTGGACACTTCACTCTCCTCTCTAGTCCTCTGTGGCCATGTCCCTGGGTCTAGGAGTCCCCAGGTCTCGCCGTACTGCTGGTCAACCAGACCTCATTCTAGGTGGACAGGAGTCTGTTGAACATGGTCGGACTTAGCTCACAACTTCATTGCTGTTTTTCTCCCACTTCCCCTTATCAGTTGACAAATGTGGTCACCAGCAAGGCCACATGCCTGCTCATGTATTCCCCCTTGGGTCTCAGTCTTGGAAGAGGGTTTGCTCTGAAGGGACCCGACTGCTTGCCTTGACGGCTCCCCGGCAAATAACTTGCCTGTTTATGTAGTAGTCAATCAGACTGCCATTATTGTTTTTGATTTTTCCTGCTGGTCTTTCTTTCAAGAGGTATCTTCTGTTCTAGCAGTTCCAAGCTGGTCAGCTTATCCTTTCAAGTGGAAAATTTCCACATCAGAAGATTCTGGATGGGGATCAGGATTCCACCTATGGTCTTATGCAATGTAAAGGCTCCACAGGAAGTCTCCTTCACTGGGCAAGTTCTAGCCCTATTTTAGGTATTCCAATCAGTTATAGGTTGAAGATGGACTTACAAGCTTTCTATGGTGATGTTTCTGGCTATTCCTCTCTCTCTCCTTCAAGTGTCTATTTTACAGTAGTAGGCAAGGGAAACCAAGATTCAAAAGACAGCAAAGCACCTTAACATTATTTCCCGTCTTTTACCCGTTCAAACCATGCCTCAATTCCTGAATTCCAGAGCCCTGTTGTTCCAAGGTTGAGCATACATCACTATTTACCTCTGTCCCACTTAGCCCATGCAAACCTGCTTAAATTTTCTACCATTCACCTTGTTCTTCCATTCCCCTCCCCCTTCTTGCCCCCACCGTCTGGCACCCGAACTATCCTGTGTCTATTCCCTACCCATCTTCCCCTCCCTCCCCTCGCCCCAACCCCTACATCCCAGTAACCAACAAGTAAATTTTTTTCCCTTTTTTAGTATGGGTACTTTTTCTTAAACTTTTACAATAATGGTCCTATGCAGTATTTCTCCTTTTGTGAATAATTTCACTCAGCATAAAGTCCTCAACTTTCATCCATGTTATGTGGTGGCTTGCAGCTTCCTTGTTATCCTTCAAGGTAGCATAATATTCCATTGTGTGTATGTACCACAGTTTTTTTATCCATTCTTCCATTCATGGCCACTTAGGCTGTCTTCATCTTTTTGATATTGTAAATAGTACTGCCATGAACATTGGTGTGCATACATCTACCTGTGTTATGGCTTGTATTTCTTGTGGATAAATACCAAGTAACGGGATTGCTGAATCATAAGGTATTTCTATTTCCAATCTTCTGAGGAAGCACCATATTGCGTTCCAGAGTGGCTGGACCATTTTGCAATCCCACCAGCAATGTAGGAGCGTCCCAGTCTCTCCGCATCCTCACCAGCATTTATTGTCCTCTGTTTTTTTTTTTGTTTGTTTGTTTGTTTTTTTAATCTTCGTTGTTACTGCTAGTGTGAGGTGATATCTCATTGTTGTTTTGATTAGCATCTCTGTAATGGCTAGTGTCAACACTCATGGAAGCAGAAATCAGGAAACAAAATGACGTATTGTATTAGGCAAATCTGCTGCACAAAACCTTTTTTAAAGTGTTGAAGAGCAAAGATGTCAGCTTGAGGACTAAGGTGCGCCTGACCCAAGCCATGGTATTTTCAGTAGCCTCATATGCATGCGAAAGCTGGACCGTGAATAAGGAAGATTATAGAAGAATTGATGCATTTGAGTTATGGTGTTGGAGGAGAATATTGAAAGTGCCATGGGCTGCCAAAAGAACCAATAGATCTGCATTGGAAGAAGTGCAACCAGAGTGCTCCTTGGAGGCCAGGATGGCCAAACTTAATCTATCATATTTCAGACATATTGTCCAGAGGGACCAGTCACTGGAGAAGGATATCATGTTTGGTAAGCTGGAGGGTCAGAGAAAAGAGGAAGACCCCCAGTGAGATGGATTGGCCAATTGGCAGCATCAATGGGTTCAAGCGTGGCAAAAATTGTGAGGTTGGCCCAGTACTGCACAGTGTTTCGTTCTGTTGTGCATAGGGTTGCTATGAGTTGGTACCAACTCAATGGCACCTAACAACAACAACATGCCTAAAGTAGAGAAGTAGTTACATTGATTGATTCCTGATTGGAGCAGACCTGTGGCAGTTAAAGGGAAAGGAGACAGTTAGTTCCTAGTCGGTTTGAACCACAATTTGGCAGTTTAAGCTCACCAGCTGCTCCTTGGAAACCTTATACAGGGTTGCTATGGGTTAGAACCAACTCAATCACACTAAACAACAACAAACAACATTGTTATTTTGTGCCATAAAGCAGGAGGAGCCTAGGGGGCCTCTGGGAAAGAGTTAGTAGAAAAGTAAAGATTGTCTCAAGGACAAGAGTTCCCTTGGGTTCTCTACTGTATCCTCAGCACCTGACCCAGAGCCTGGCACATATACAGTAGGTGCTCAGTAAATGCACCGGGTAGATTCTCAGGGATGTATGATTTCTAAGCCCCATAGCTTACCCTGGAGAAGCCCCCAGAGCAACTATGATGGGCCCAGGTGAGGCCCTCATGTGACCCAACTCCCAACATCTGTTACTTGACCTTTCCAAGTCTCCCTGGGACAGGTAGCTTGGGGGCCTACTGAAAGGCGAAAACATTCATCCCCAACCTTGTCCATTTTACAATTTGTTTACTGTAAACAGACCACCCATAACATCTATGCATTTTACTTCCTGGTACAGTCTAATTGGAGTCCTGGTGAGGTTGTTGTTGTTGTGAAGTGCCATTGAGTTGGTTCCGACTCATAGCGACCCTGTATAGGGTTTCCAAGGAGCAGCAGGTAAGCTTGAACTGCTAACCTTGCAGTTCAAATCGCTTTGCAGTGTGGCACATTAGCCCACAGCACCACATCAGGACTCCATTCACACCAGGATTAGGGGCTAATGTGCTGGACTGCAAGATAGATTATCAGTTCAAGCTCACCAGCTGCTCCTCAGATACTTCATACAGGCTCGCTATGAGTCGCAACTGACTGGAAGGCACTTAACAACAAGTTTAATTAGTTTTACCCACCCTGAAGGATGATCTTTCCTTGAAGGTGAAGGAGAACGCCAGCCCCCGGGAAGGGATGGAAGCAGAGTATTGAAGAACAATTCATATGTGACATCCCATAATAAGTTTTGTCTGCTCCTACCAGAGGCTTTTGCGGTGGAATCCATCTTGAAGAAAAGCTGCCACTCTCCTAAATGGGCCCTTTCTCAGAATACCCGCCTATCCCTATCAACATACATGATACCCTTTCCCCAGGAGTCCTAGTGTGGCACTGTGGGTTAATGCGTTGGACTGCAAAGTCAGTTTGAATTGTAAGGTCAGTGATTCAAGTTCACCAGTCACTCCTTGGAAATCCTGTAAAGGTCTCTATGGGTTGGAATGGACTCAATGGTACTTAACAACAACAACATCCCTGTGAACATCAGAAGTCTTGGTGTGGTACTATAGAATAAGCACTAGATGGTGAAACACAAAGTTGGCAGTTTAAACCCACCAGCTGCTCCTCAGAAACCCTATGTTGTTGTTGTTAAGTGCTGTGGAGTCGGTTCCGACTCATAGCGACCCTGTACAGGGTTTCCGAGGCTGTAAATCTTTATGGGAGCAGAATACCTCATCTTTCTCCCACGGAACAGCTGATATAGTGCATTGCTATGACTTGTAACCCACTCAACGGCATTTAATAACAACAACACCTATGAATGGTGCCCTGGTAGCATTGTGGGTTATGCATTGGGCTGCTAATAACAAGGTCAACAGTTCAAATCTACCAGCCAGTCAGTGGGAGAAAGATGAAGCTTTCTGCTCCTGTAAAGATTTACAACCTCAGAAACCCTATGCAGGGTCACTATGAGTCAGAACTGACTCCATGGCACACAGTAGCAGCATCCCAATAAATAAACACGATGCCTTCTCCCCACCCCAAATTTTCAAAACCCCAGAAAAACTTTTGTTCAGGAAGATGGGAGTTAAACATTGCATTATGCCCTTCCTGTCTCTGCTTGCCTCTTTCCTACAACAAACCTTTTCTCATATGGAAACGTTGCCTCACCTGACTATTCTTAATCAATAGAAGGCAAAACCCCTCTCTTGTAGGGCAAGATGCGATTAATACTCCTTGTAACACCACCTAGTCGGTTTTGACTTACAGTGATTCTATATCGGATTTCTGAGGAGTGACTGGTGGGTTTGTAGGATCAACCTTGTGGTTAACAGTTCAATGTTTATCCTATAGTGCCACATCAGTGGTCTTTTTTATCTTAAAAACCAGGAAAAGAATTCATTTCATCTGTAAGTGAAACAAGCAGTAATTTAAAAGCTAGACATGCAGGTTAAGCATTTTCTAGCTGTATTCTGTAACTGTGAATTTCCAAATATTTGTAGGTGAAATGATGGCAGTGGCAATTTAGTGGTAGAATTCTTGCTTTGTTGTAGCAAAGTCCTGGTGTGGCACTGTTGGATAAGCACTGTACTGTGAACCACAAGGTGGGTGGTTCAAACCTACCGGCAGCTCCTCAGAAACCATGCCAAGGGTCGCTATGAGTCAAAACTGACTTCACGACACTTAACAACAACCATATGTAGGAAACCCGGGTTCAATCGCTTGCCAATGATCCTCCTGAGCAGACCCCACCCACCTGTCAGTTGTTGCTGTTAAGTGCTGTCCAGGGTTTCCAAGGAGTGGCTGGTGGGTTTGAACTTTCGACCTTGTGGTTAGGCGTCTAGAGCTGATCTTATGTTAAAGGATTGCATGTTGCTATGATGATGAGCAGGTTTTAACAGAGCTTCTAGACTAAGAGAGACTAGAAAGAAAGACCTGTGATGTACTTCTAAACTCAGCCAGTGAGAACTCTTGTTTTTGTTGTTAAGTGCCATCGAGTTGGTTCCAACCCATAGTGACCCTGTACAGGGTTTCCGAGACTGTAAATCTTTACAGGAGCAGAATGCTCTTCCGTGGAGCGGTTGGTAGTTTCGAACTGCTGGCCTTAAGGTTTGCAGCCCGATTCGTATCCACTACGCTACCAGAGCTCCTTTAGTGAGAACTCTATAGATCACAATAATCAATCGTAGGCTACAGGGCTGAACAAAATTTCACTCCACTGGGCATGAGTCAGGAGCTGACTCCACAGCAGCAGCATGTAGATAAGACCCATGAGAATTAAAATGGGTTTTGTTCCTATCTGTGTTAACAGAATTTGGGAAGAAACCAAAGAGGTCACACTGTTTCCCCAGAGTAGCATCTGGAGAGGAGTCTATTTAGCAAGTGAATGCACAGGAGGAATAAACTAAGACTTCTGGAAGTGCTCTTCCTTCACATTCATTAATACCACAGACCTATTGCTAGGCCTGTTCTTTTCCTGGGACTGACCCCTTCTGAAGGAGCTCTGGCAGTGTAGTGGTTATGAGTCAGGCTGCTAACCTCAATCAAGGTCAGCAGTTTGAAACTACCTGCAGTTCCATGGGAGAAAGATGAGGCTTTCTGCTCCTATAAAGATTTACAGCCTCAGAAACCCTATACAGGGTCACTAGGAGTCGGAATCGACTCTACAGCACTTAGCAGCTACAGCAACAGCAGGTACCTTCTGATAATATGTCCAATATAAGAGATGAAGTCTGGCCATTCTGGCTTCCAAGGAGCATTCTGGCAGCACTTCTTCCAACACAGATTGGTTACTGGGGATGGGAAGAAAGGGGAGAGAACATTACTCACTAGTTACTATCAAACTCATTGTCATTAAGTCAATTTTGACTCATAGTGACCCTATATAGGACATCAAGACTGTAAATCTTTATGGGAGAAGACAGTTGGATATTTATTGTGGATTTCAACCACAAACTCTGTGGTTTCTTGAGCTCTTGAAAAGATATCTATTTTTTGAAGTTTTTATCTGGCAGTTCATCATCAGGGAGATTTATTTGCTCTTTTCTGTGGTCATTTGCTTATGTCCTCTTGTCCTGTTTCTTTATTTGATCTGATGCTGTCTGTTGTCTCCCAGACATTTTGTAGTTGTTATCATTATTTGCTGATCATATGTAGGTTATTAAACTCAAATTTTTTATTTTGATTTATTTTGAATGTCCAGTTAGGTGGGGTAGACTTGCTCCTTGAATGCTAATTTGGCAGCACTAGTGGTTACTAATCAGACTGTGAACCACAAGGTCAGCAGTTCGAAACTACCAGCTGTTCCATGGGAGAAAGATGAGACTTTCTGCTCCCGTAAAGATTTACAGCCTTGGAAACCCTATACAGGGTCACTATGAGTTGGAACCGACTCTATGGCACATAACCACCACCACCAGACAACACTAGGAGTCCTGGTGTGGCGCTGTTGGTTAATGTGCCAGACTGCAAAGCCATTTAAACTGCAAGGTCGGCGGTTCAAGTTCACCAGCTGCTCCTCAGAAACCCTATACAGGGTCGCTAAGGGTTGGAACTGACTCGATGGCTCTTAACAACAACAAGGCAATCCCCCACCTATCTGGGTGTGGGAGCAGGGCTCTACTTGTTGGTTGTGACTATCAGCTGTATGTCAGGTGAACAGGTGCTATCTAGTTTTTTGTTGATCCCATGGTACAGAAGGAAATGATGGTGCAACCAGTTGGGTAGGATGGAAGGTGGGCAGTGGGTATGGTTCATGTGGCTGCCTTGTGGAGTAACAACATCCTTCTTTTTTCAGAAGGGGTAGAATTAAAAATAATAAGAAGACAAGGCAAGAAAGGAAAATAAAAAAAGAGGGGGAGGGGGATGGGAAAATAGGTAAAAAAAAGAAAGGAAGATGAAGAGGGAGAGGGAAAAAATAAACCAGTAAGAAGAAAGAGTGGAAAAAAATAGAGGAAAATAACCAAAAAACAACAATAACAAACCAACTCCAAAGTAAAAGGGAAAAAACCCCACCCTGAAAGGTGTTACTGAATTCTGCCCTTCAAATCTGCAGTTGCTCTTTACTGTAGGTGGGACAGAACCTGGCACCCAGTCTGCACATGACTCCACCTCCAAAGCCAGCAATGTGAGCAAGAACTGAGTTTTCTAAGAGCATGCCCCATTAATCATACTTGTGTTGCAATCGCAGAGCTTGGTCCATTTGGGAATTGGTTTGGTGAAGTAACTGATGCTAGCTAGTGGTGGTCTGAGCATACTGGTCAGGTATGGAGTGAGCGGGATGAGGGGGTGGTGGGGAGGTGATTATCTGTAGCCACGGAGTGGGAAGCCTCACCCCTGGTCACTGCAAGTGTGTGGTTCAGAAAGCAGGAGTACAAGAAGTGCTTCCCTCCGCCCCCCCC
>NW_006408572.1:16310983-16312200 GCF_000296735.1 Chrysochloris asiatica
AATTTCCTTTTGATTCAAAAATTCAAAGAACATTGAAAAGGAACACAATTTGAGTTCCTCTAGTAGCCCAAACTAATGTTCTGATGAAGTGTAAATCAGAGAGCATAGAATTCTTCCAGGAAGGGTTATAGAGATAAAAACACCACCTTCAGAAGTGTATAGACCTAGACAGAGGATATGTATAGAACCAATAGACTCACATTTTGATATTTGTTTAATAAAAGTGTCTATGATTTTGTAGCAATACTTTTTGACTTGCCCTCTTGTGTATGTGTGCTTATATACAAAAACAAACAAACAAACAAACAACAACTACAACCCAAAAACCAAACAAAAAGTTTGTGTCATCATGTTACTTCTGACTTATAGCAACCTCATATGGGATTTTCAAGACTATAAATCTTTATGCGAGCAGACAAACTCATCTTTCTACCAAGGATCAACTGGTGGGTTTGAACCACTGACCTTACAGTTAGCAGTCTAGTGTTTATCTTATAGGGTCACACCAGGACTATATATATATATGTATACATATAATATTTTGCTGCAGCTTGTGTATGTCATCTAATTGGTTCATACTCACTGTTGTTGCTCTTTTTAAGTACTGTCAAGTCAGTTCTGACCCATAGTGACCCTGTATTGGGTTTCCAAGGAGTGGCTGATGAGCGTGAACTGCTGACTTTGCAGTTCAAATCGACTTGGCAATTCAGCACATTGACCCACATTACAATTAAAAAATAAAAGAAAATCTATGCATAGTAAGCCAATAACTATCAAATGTTGTTGCTGTAGTTAGGTGCCATCGAGACAGTTCCAACACATAGAGACTCTATGCATCACAGAACGAAACAACCCTCATCCTACTTACGTCCTCACATACTATTACACTTGAGTTTATTGCTGCTGCCACCGTGCCATTTCATCCCACTGGAGGTTTTCCTCCCCTTCGCTGACCCTCCGCTTTACCAAGCATGATGTCCTTCTTCAGGAACTTGTCCTTCAGAAATGTGAGAGAAGATGTGTTACTACCCTGGCTTCTAAGGAGCACTCTGGCGGTACTTCTTCCAACACAGATTTGTTTGTTCTGCTGGCAGTCTATGGTATTTTAATGTTTTCCACCAACACCATGACTCAACTGCATCAATTCTTTTATGGTCTTCCTTATTCATTGTCCAACTTCCACATGCATATGAAACAATTGAAAATACCAAGGCTTG
>NW_006408572.1:16313890-16335614 GCF_000296735.1 Chrysochloris asiatica
TTGCATGTGATATTAATGATATCCTTCGTTGATTTCCATGTTGTGCTGGGTCACTCTTCTTTGGAATGGACACAAATACGGATTTCTTCCAATCAGTTGGCCAGGTAGTTGTCTTGCAAATTTCTTCGTATAGATGTGTGTGATGCAACCCATGGTATTTTAAGTAGCCTTGTATGAATGTGGAAGTTGACAACGAATGAGGAAGACCATAGAAGAATCGATGCATTTGAGTTATATGTTGGGGAAGAAGTGCCAATAAATGTAAAAAAATATATTATCTTTGTTTTTAATATAATTGAATTGTAAATGTACATAATTTAATTAACACTGGTTGTTTTTAACTACTGACTTGCAACAAAATTTCTGGAAATGTGTTATTTGGCTCTTGTGAGTCAGTATTAGGTATGCCCAAGGAGATCTCAGGATTATGGTGTCTACTTCCTCATGATGTTGGCCAAAGGGAGACAGACAGACTTGGAGGTTCTGCTGGTTTATTGTTGATCTTTTATTAAATATCCTTTTGGGATCTTTTGGGGAAAATCAGCAGAAGGAATCTTTGCTTAGACAGAATGCCCTACAGCAATTGCTATTCTTCTGTTCATTTAAATTAATCTATAGCATGATCTTCATTTTTTCTAATCCATAAACCACATCGAGACTCAGAAGTGGAGAGAATTACTCAGAGAACCAGAAAGGGAAAAAAAGAGAAGGACAAGATCCCAGTTCTGAGGGAGGAACAGGATTCCATGCAAGGGGGCAGAGGCTGGGGCCCTGGAGACAGACTGGTAGGAGCCAAAGCACACAGGTCAACCACTGCGTCTCAGTCCTCTGTTCTCATCCTCAGCTCAGGCAAAGCAGACATAGCAAAATAGGGCAAGTGGGAAGAAACGAAGCACAAGTAAGTTTCATTTCAGGTGCAGTCAGATCTAGAGACCATCGGAACATTGGTATTTAAATTATCTGGGTAATTCCTCATCCTCATCTTTGCCCTTTGCAAGTTCTTTCTGGAGGTCTCATTGACACACATGGTATCTACCATACGAACCCAAAGAAATCGCAGCTCCTCACAGTACTTTGAGAGGAAAGTCATCTTCCTGCCCCACTGTTTGTTATAAAGAAGTCTTTAGAAACCATCTGTTTCTTATAAATATGTTTATTTGCTCACCCTTAAGGGGCAGTGTCTTTGCTAAACAGTCTGTAGTTGTACAAAGAGCATCATAATGACCATTAGAATGTCAAAGTACAGACAATGAAAATCCTGCCATTTTGCTTCTTCATTGTATAAATCAAAACACATTGGCCTCCTGAAATATTTGTTCAATGTGTTCAATATCTTAGCAACATTTTTTTTAAGTTAACTTAAAAAACACTTTAACTTAACAAGTTAGTAAAGATCCAAAAGTGAAAACAGGATTTTTTTTTTTTCTCTAAGAGTTGTTTTTATATATGCATTATCAAAAGATCTGGTTTAAAAGTGACGTTTTATAAATATCCATGGACAGTCTAGATACAAGGGAATGGTACTTTCAAATATGAGTACTATTGTTGACACAGTAAATAGGTTTGACATTTTTGGAAAATAATTAAGAAATAGTTATATTTAATAGTTTAATTCTTAAAAAGCAGTTACTCAGCCCTTCATACCAGCTTGCTAAATATTCTTAAATTGTATGTCTCTTTTACTTCTACAGATAAAATTCACAGCGGTAGATGGCTGGGTCAAAGGATGGATCCAGCCATCTACTTTGACTCAGCCATCTACTGCTGTGAATTTTGTCTATAGAAGTAAAAGAGACATAAAATTTAAGAATATTTAGCAAGCTGGTATGAAGGACAGAGTAACTGCTTTTTAGGAATTAAAACTTTGTTGAGACAAAAAGAGCTAAGTACAGTCACTCTTTCAGTCCAAAGACTTTTCACTGTTGAAGGATCAGTTGTTGTTGTTATGTGCCGTGGAGTCGGTTCCCACTCATAGCGATTGTGTACAGGGTTTCCAAGGCTGTAAATCTTACGGGAGCAGAAAGCCTCATCTTTCTCCCAAGGAACAGCTGGTAGTTTCGAGCTGCTCTTCCTGAGGTTCGCAGTCCGATTCATAAGCACTACGCTACCAGAGCTCCTTATTGAAGGATCAGTAAAGACCCAAATTTTGCCAGCATTGGGAAATGGGGGTTATGGGAGAAACAGAGCTTGGACTCAAGTGTGAAATTCATGTTAACATAAATAAGATTGAATCTTATGAACCCAAATGAAGTTGTCTTATGAAACAAATGCATCAACAATTTTGAGCTTTTTAACTTTTTTTAATGGAATGAGGGATTTGACAGAGTATAATTTGATAAAAGTTACTAGAAAAATAAAATTCGACTATTTTTACATCTCAAATTGCAATGTCTCATTTGCAATCATTTTGCTTAAGCATACTGCATATTTTTGTAGTTGCAAAAATGAACACAAACAGAAATCAAAGCATAATAAATGATTTATAAGAACAATTAAAAAAAATCAAGACTGAATCTGAATGCCCATCAATAGATGAACAGTGGGGTTGTTGTTGTTGTTAAGTGCCATCTAGTTGGTTCGAAAGGAGCTCTGGTAGCATAGTGGTTACGAATCGGGCTATGAACCGCAAGGTCAGCAGTTCAAAACTACCAGCTGTTTTGGGGGAGAAAGATGAGACTTTCTGCTCCCATAAAGATTCACAGCCTTGGAAACCCTGTACAGGGTCGCTATGAGTCAGAATCGACTCCATGGCACATAACGATAATTGGTTCAAACTCATAGTGGTATAGGGTTTCCAAGGAGTGTCTGGTGGGCTTAAACTGCCAACCTTGTGGTTTGCAGTCTAGTACTAATCCGTCAGCGCCACACCAGGAGTCCAAAGAGTTGGGTTGTTGTCGTTAGGTGCCATTGCGTTGGCATCCACTCATAATGACCCTATTCACAGCAGAAGGAAACACTGCCCAGTTCTGCACCAACCTTACAATTGTTGCTATATTTGAGCCCACAGCTGCTGCCTCTGTGACAATCCATCTCATTGGGGGTCTTCCTCTTTTTCCCTGACCGTCCATTTTGCCAAACATGATGTCCTTCTCCAGGGACTGGTCTCTTCTGACAATAGGTTCAAAGTATGAGAGATGAAGTCTGGTCATCCTGGCTTCCAAGGAGCATTCTTGGCTGCACTGCTTCCAATACACATTTGTTTGTTCTTTTGACAGCAGTGGGAATTTTATGCAACTTTTAAAATGAAATGGCAAGACTGTGCTTATTGACCTGGAATAATATTGCTAAGAGGAAACACAAGTTACAATTAGACATACAGTATAATCCTGTTTAGTGAAAAAATAATAAGTCCCTCTCCACTCATCATAAAGCTATTGGTTACGCATGGTGGCAGAGAAGGAAGAAATAAGTGAGAACTCAGGTACAAGGGAAAGGGCACAAGTGAGCAGGAATATTAAATAAATTAATGTCTAGTTCTCATTTCAGTGGTGTCAGGATATTTGTAAATGTTTGACTTTTGGAAGAAAAATCGGACAAAAGATATTTTAAAAAGGTAAGCAGTTCATGAATATATAAATCAAAATGGAACAAGATGAAAGCACAAAGTATTGCTTCATTAATTTGGGGGTGTTTATTTTGTAGTGGTTATGAATTGGGCTACTAATCTCAAGGTCAGCAGTTCGAAACTACCAGCTGTTTCGCGGGAAAAAGATGAGGCTTTCTGCTCCCGTAAAGATTTACAGCCTCAGAAACCCTGTACCAGGTCGCTATGAGTCAGAACCGATTCCACGGCACATGACAGCATTTGTAAACAGGGAGTGTCGTGGCTCCATATGATAAGCAATGGACTGTGAACCACAAGATCACTGTTAGAGCTCACCAGTTACTTCACTGGAGAAAGATGAGGCTTTCTGTTCCCAGGAAGATTTAAAGCCTCAGAAATCCTATACAGGATCATTGTGAGTTAGACCCAACTTAACAACAGCGACATTTGTGAACAGATTAGATAAATGTTATGAAGTACCAGTAGTGTGCCATGTCTGTGTTGGAGATCGTCACATTTATCTACTTTATTATGTCTGATGTAGCCAGACATGTGTTAATTGTTCTAGTGGTTCTTCCTAGGCAAAGTTTTAATGATTTCAAAGAAGAAAAATTGGAATATATGATATCCTGAGGTTTTAAAATTGGTTTCTATGATCAGTGCTTAAAATATGGACCATTGAGGAGATTTCAACTCATGGTGCCCCCATGTGTGTCAGAACTGCGCTCCATGGGTTTCAGAGGCTAATTTTTTGCGAGTAAATCACCATGCTTTTATTCAAGGTGACTCTGGGTGAATTTGAACCTCCAACCTTTCATTTATCCATTGAGTACTTTAACCTTTTGCACCGCCCGAGGATATTTGAAACATTGACAAGGAGTAAAAAAAAAAATTCTGAGAAATTGGGATCAGTTCTCTCTAGTAATTTCATTTAAACAGACAAATAAACAATTATATAATATACATATATCTTTACATATAAGGAACTCTGGGAGCAGACTGCTTACGACTGGCTGCTAATCTCACGGTCAACAGTTTGAAACTAACAGCATCCATGGGAGAAAGATGAGGCATCTGCTCCAGTAAAGATTTACAACCTCGGAAACCCTCTACAGGGTCACTATGAGTCAGAACCGACTCCACGGCACATAACAACAACAACAACAACTTTGCTTACAGCTTTCTCAATTTAGGAAAATTTACATAGTCGCACTAATTTCTATTCTTAACAGAAGGAGCTCTGGGAACGCAGTGGTTATGAGTCGGGCTGCAAACCTCACGGTCAGCAGTTTGAAACTACCACCTGTTCTGCAAGAGAAAGATGAGGCTTTCTGCTCCTGTAAAGATTTACAGCCTCAGAAACCCTGTACAGGGTCGCTGAGTGTCAGAACCGACTCCATGGCACATAACCACCACCACACTGAGCAGAGCTATTAATGACACACTGCCAGTTATTTTGTTTGGTTGTCCATATTATTTATTTACCTTCTTCTTCCCTACCTCTGCTTGCTCACATCGAAGTGAAATTCACTTCCTTTAAAAACAAACAAAAATCGTCCATATTTTGTTTGTTTCCGATGATCATAGAGTTTGAATTTACAGGTGGGGGCATTCATACTTAATTTATTTTACAAATATTAATGTCCTAGTTACTTTCTCCCTCCAACTCTGAGTCTCCATTAGGGTTGATTTGCCAAGTAGGTTTATTTTTTTCCAGCACTCCAGTTGTATCTTCCCAGCAATAGTGGAGTATGGTAATCATGTCATGGAATTCTAGAATATAATAAGAAGAATCCAAATCTGAGAGTCAGAAATGCCCAATCTCTTACCCTACATTTGCCAGGGACTCCCTGCAATGTGAATCCTTTTTGTTTGAAGACTTTTTCTGCACAATGGCCATTATTATTATTAAGTATATCTTGCTCAATTCCTTGTTCTTTTCATAAATGAATATGAATGGCTTGAGTGGTCAGTGGTTTTGGCAAGTTTCTAGGGTTAGGCAGATGGGTGGGCATCATGTTCTTAAATGAACTTCCCTCTGAATTTTAATTACTCTGCTTCAATCACAGCTCCTATAACTAAGGAACTGTCTGCATTTTACTGCCCCACAGAGAAAAATAACTCTTTCTCTATACTCCAGATACCCACTCACTCTGGGCTATTGTGTGAATGAGTGTGGGCAAGTTGTAATGGCATTTAGAGGTGTTAAGGAAAGAGGATTGCTTATATTACAGAGAAGAAAATAATTTGTAAATTAATGCTAGGCACAATTCTATACATATATTTTGTTGTTGTTGTTGTCTAGTGCCATTGAGTTGGTTCTGACTCATGGTGACTGTTGTTGTTGTTGTTAAGTGCTGTTGAGTTGATTCTGACCCACAGTGATCCTGTATAGGGTTTCTGAGGAGTGGCTGGTGAGCTTGAACTGCTGACCTTGCAGTTCAATCCGACTTTGCAGTTCATGTGCATTAACCCACGGTGCCACATCAGGACTCCATTGTTGTTGTTGTCAAGTGCCGTCAAGTCGATTCCGCCCATAGCGACCCTGTATAGGGTTTCCAAGGAGCAGCTGATAAGCTTGAACCACTGACCTTGCAGTTCAAACGGCTTTGCAACCTGGCACATTAACGCACAGCACCACACCAGGACTCTATAAGGTACTGTCTAATCAGTTTTGACTCATAGTGACTCTATGTACAACGGAATGAAACACTGCCTGGTCTTGTGCCATTTGAACAATTATTGTTGTGTTTCAGCTGATTGCTATTAGTTACATTCAAAAGCAGGACATTTCTTATTGGCTTATAGTATTCTCCAGTATATCCTTGTATTATTATGTTCACGGTTATATATTAGAATGACCTAAGGAAGTGTTTACTCTTCTGTCAGTTTGTCACACTGTGGTGGTTTGTGTGTTCCTGTGAACCACTTATGAATGGTTAACTACCTTATCAACACCAGCAGAACATTGTCTGGTATAGTGCTGGAAGGTGAGCCCCTCAGGTTGGAAGGTACTCAAAATATGACTGGGAAAGTGTTGTCCCTTCAAAGTAGAGTTAACTGTGATCATGTTGATGGAGTAAAGCTTTCGGGACCTCCTTTTGCTGATGGAGCACAACTCAAAATAAGAAATGGCTGCAAGCATCCATTAACAATTGGAACATGGAATGTACAAAGTATCTGGGAAAACTGGAAGTTGTCAAAAATGAAATGGATCACATAAAGATCTATATCCCAGGCATTAGTGAGCTGACATGGACATTTTCAATCAGGCAGTTATATGGTTTAATATGCCAAGAATTACAAATTGAAATGGTGTCACATTCATCATCAAAAAGAGCATTTCAAGATCCATCGTGAAGTAGAATGCTACGTGTGATAAGATGATATTTACACACTTACAAGGAAGACCAGTTAATACTATTATTTAAATTTACTTATGATAAAATTGAAGAATATAATTCTATGATGAAATTTAATGTATGCATATATTTGTGTGGCATGTTGGTGTGGTGCTGTAGGATACATACTGGGTTCCTAACCGGAAGGAGGACAGTTCAAACCTATCAGCCGTTCCTCAGAAACCCATTTCAAGGTTGCTATGAGTTGGAACTAAGGAGCTCTGGTAGCATAGTGGTCACGAATTGGGCTGCGAGCTGCAAGGTCAGCAGTTCGAAACTACCAGCTGTTCCATGGGAGAAAGATGAAGCTTTCTGCTCCCATAAAGATTTACAGCCTCAGAAACCCTGTACAGGGTCGTTATGAGTCAGAACCGACTCCACGACACATGACAACAACAATGAGTTAGAACTGACTCGATGGCACTTAACAACAACCACATCCCACCCTTAATCTTCTCATTAGTTTATCAAGTCAGATCACATCATGGGTGATCATCACATGACTGCCAAACCAGTGAGAATCAGTCTAGCTAATCTGACACCTATTGGGGGTGGGGGGCACAATTCAATCCATGACAGGTGTTGATTGTAATCCCAGTTAAACAAAATTCTTGAAAACTTCAGTCTTTTCTCTGTTTATCATGATGGTGTTCTTTGATCTGTTCTGACAAATTTTCTTTATGCTAAGGTATCATCCATACTGAAGACTGTAATCTTTGATATGCATTAATAAGTATTTCAAGTTCTCATCAGTTGCATCATCTGCCTGTCTCAGGTTGTTAATGAGTCTTCTTCCAATCCTGATGTTATGTTCTTCTTCATATAGTAGAGATTCTCAGAATATTTGTTCTGCATCTAAATTGATTAGGAATGGCAAAAGGATACACTGCGACACACACATTTTCTGATTTTAAACCATGCCTTATCCCCTTTTTCTGTTCAAACAATCACTGATGCTTGGTCTATGTACAGGGTCTGCCAGAACACGATCGTGTGTTCTGGAATTCCCTTACTTAGAATGTTATCCATAACTTTTCATGATCCACACAAATGCCTTTGCATAGTCAATCAAATACAGATAACATCTTTTGGTATTCTCTGCTTTCAGCCAAGATCCATCTGATATCAGCACTGATATGCCTCGTTCCACATTCTCTTCTGAATCCAATTTGAATTTCCGACAGTTCCCTGCCTATGTACTGCTGCAATCATTTAAAAATTAACTTCAGCTAAATTTTACTTGCATTTGATAGAGTAATACTGTTTGATAATCTCTACATTCTGTTGGACCAGCTTTTTTGGGAATGGATTTCCTCCTTTCAGTTGGCCATATAACTAACTGTCCTCCCAGGTCCTTGCCATAGATGAGTGAACACTTGTGTTGCATTTGTTTGCTGACACATTTCTAAGGCTTTAAAGGTTTCTGAAAGTCAACTATTTCATCTTCCTCTCTTGGTGAAGCTGGTGGATTTGAACCATTTCAAGCTCAAGGCTTAACCCACTGCAATATTACAATTCAAGGTTTGAATTTTTTCTTGAGGTTTTTCAGCTTGAAAAATACTGAACACATTCTTCTCCTTTAGTTTTCTAGCTCCAGGTCTTTCCACATTTCACTATAATACTTTACTTTTCATTCTCATGCCACCTTTAAAATCTTTTGTTTACTTCATCATTTATTTCCATTCACTTCCGTTATTCGAGAGCAGACTTCAGAGTCTCTTCTGACATTCATTATAGTCTATTCTTTCTGTTCTTTTTAATGTCCATTTGGTTTCTTCGTGTATGATGCCCTTGATGTCATCGCATGACTCATCTGGTCTTCGGTCATTAGTGTTGAAGTTTGTAAGAGTACGGAAGTCAGTAATAATCTTCAGAGTCTTTTTTAGTTAAGGAGCCTTTAAAAATAATACCCAGGTTTCACCCTCGATCAATTCAGAATCCTTTGGGATGGTATTATCAGCATTTGTAGGGCTCCCTAGAAGAATTGATGCATTTGAGTTATGGTGTTGGAGGAGACTATTGGAAGTACTGTGAACTACCACAAGAACAAACAGATCTATGTTGGAAGAAGTGCAGCTAGAGTGCTCCTTGGGAGCCAGGATGGCCAAACCGTTACTCATACTTTGGACATATTATCAGGAGGGAGCAGTCACTGGAGAAGGATGTCATGTTTGGTAAAGTGGAGGGTTCAGTAAAAGAGGAAGACCCCCAATAAGATGGATTGGCACAGTGGCAGCAGCAATGGGCTCAGATGTAGCAATGATTAGAGGCTGGCTCAGGACTGGGCAGTGTTTCGTGCAGTGTTTCGTCCTGTTGTGCATGGGTCGCTATGAGTCAGTACTGACTCGATGACACCTAACAACAGCAGCAGTGGATTTTTAATAGTTAGTTGTTGTGTTCCACTAAGTTTGAGAATCACTGATTTGTTTTTTTTCATATTTACCTCTTATATTTTCCCAGACACCTTAAGTCTTCTCTTCCAGAGTTCTTAAGGGGGAAAAAAAAATCCCCTTTTCATTTGGAACAAATCAGATTTTTTATGTATGTGTATATGAAGTTTTGATGGTACGCTAACTCTTTCTTCCTTTGCCCAGGGCTCATAATTTTTCTTAAAGGGGAGATATCCAGGTCATCCAGGTATCCACTGAAACAAAAGACCTATTTACCCCAACCATGAATGCTGTCATTAGCTGAGAAAGCAGACAGAGTTGCAGTCAGTTTTTATTTAAATAACACTTTGTTGTTTTCCCTCTTAACAATATACATGGATAATGTTCTTGGAGGTCCTTGACACCAGAGCACATTGCACGTCTAAAAGTTCTTCCTGCGTGTACAGTGCCCACTTCTGCCTCCTTCAGAGATTAGAAAGTCTCTGCTGCCAAAGCTGTGTGATCTCACGAAATGCTGTTCTCACCCCAAACACGCAAAACCAGACCCTCCAGAGTGAGACAATGGCATTCCTACACTGGTGTCTGGGGCAGGAGAAAATGAACTGTTAAGTCTTTTTGATCTGGGACTCCTAAGTGTCTGATTCCTATGTATGTGAGAGTAGAACCTGGAGTTAGGTGACCCACAGGTGTGAAGTGAACTTGAACTTGACTCACTGAGCTCTCCTCACAACATCTGTTCCCTTTGCATTGGTGTTATTTGGGGTTTTAATGGACATGTTTATTGAGGGTTGGACACAAACATGTACCAATGTGAAAGTCTGCTTTTCTATAACTTCATCTCACCAAGCTTGTTCTGTCACCAAGATTTGGTCTCACCAGAACAAACAGTATTTGTAGCCTCTACATCCAGGTGCTTTGAGGTCTTGTAAAGATGCCAGAGAATGCCTGTGGTTGTATTTTTGAAAGTCTAGTTATTAAAGCAGCTAGTAGCTATCCAAGACTCAAAATTCCTTCAGTCAATGGGACACCTTTGTGCCGTCTAACTTAGGTGGTCTTCCAGAATCTGAAAGAAACGATCATTTAGTTTTTTAATAAAACACCAGTTCTCAGCTAAGGAGTTGCAAAATACTATAGTGTTATGATAACCAACTTTTAGATGTGTCTTTACTAATAGTGATTTTGTGGCATTACGCAGCTAGCATTTACTTTTCATAGATTTCAGTAGATTCAAGCATTTGCATTCTAATGTGCTTCATTGAGTCTTGACAGGAAGGTGTGGTGTGGCAGGAGGTGCTTGGGAATCCTGTATGACTCAGAGCATGCATGTGGCAATGGGGCACACATATCATCTATCATGTATGTAGGGGAGAAAGGTTGAGAACTGTTGGGATAATAAATGAGGTAATAGACAACGAAGTTCAAGACATTAGTGGAAAATCACACAGATGGTCACCTTCTTTCCACTACAAGTTGTCTCCTTGCTTGGCTTGAGATTTCTACATCCATGAAATTGTATTCTTTGTCGTTGCCACATAGGAGGAATTTATTTTGAGATATTTCTTTAGCTTGTTATGGACTTTGGCATGGATCTAAAAACAAAAGCACTTTACCAGAATTCCAGTGGGCTTAATTTGTTGTTGCTGTTATATGCCACTGAGTCAGTTCTGACTCATAGTGACCCCTTATAGGGTTTCTGAAGAACAGCTGATGGGTTTGAGCTGCTCACCTTGTGGTTCACAGTCCAGTGCTGATCCTACAGTGTCACACTGTGGTTGTTAAGTGCTAAATGCTGTCGAGTTGGTTCGGACCCATAGCGACCCTGTATAGGATTTCCAAGGAGCGGCTGGTGCACTTGTACTGCCGACCTTGTGATTCAAACCGACTTTGTGGTCCAGCGCATTAACCCACAACGCCACACACACTTGTTGTTGTTGTGAAGTGCTGTCAAGTCGGTTCC
Organism: Chrysochloris asiatica; assembly: GCF_000296735.1. Classification (NCBI taxonomy): domain Eukaryota; kingdom Metazoa; phylum Chordata; class Mammalia; order Afrosoricida; family Chrysochloridae; genus Chrysochloris; species Chrysochloris asiatica. The sequence goes on from NW_006408572.1 coordinate 16,325,183, forward strand.
GACCCATAGCGACCCTGTATAGGGTTTCCGAGAAGCAGCTGGTGAACTTGAACTGCCGACCTTGCAGTTCAAATGGCTTTGCAGTCTGACGCATTAACGCACAGCACCACACCAGGACTCCACCACACACATAGGAGTCAATAAATTTTAATTTATTGCCAGAGGTTTGTTTTAGGGCAGGATTGTACGTTGGTGTTGTTAAGTGCCAGCGAGTCAGCTCTGACTCATAGCGACCCTATCTAGGGTTTCCGAGGAGTGGCTGGTGAGTTGGAAGCACCTACTTTGTGGTTCAAAGCGACCTTGCAGTCCACAGTGCCACACCAGGATTACAGAGCCAATAATAAAAGTCTTTGTACAGTTGTCATTGCTGCTGTTGACTTCCATCAATCAGGCCCTTACTCATGGCAGTCCATGCCCAATGGAACAGAGTCACGTGATCCTGTGCCATCTCCATGATTGGTTGCAGATTGGGTCCCTGGCGTCTTTAGGGTTTCATTGACTGATTTTTGGAAGTAGATCCCCAGACCTTTTTTTTCTGGTCTCAGTCTTGAAGCTTTCAGAAATGTGTCCGGCACCACAGCACCATGCAAGCCTTCACTGACAGATGGGTGGTGGTTATCTAGGAGACACACTGGCTGGGGATCAAACCCGGAACTCCCTCATAGAAGACGATGATTCGACCGCTGAACCACCAGTTCCCCTTAGCACAATGAGGACTCAATATTGATTGACTCTTTTGGCAGCCCATGGCACTTTCAATATTCTCTTCCAACACCGTAACTCAAATGCATCAATTCTTCTATTGCCAAGTGGCAGCATCGATGGACTCAAGCGTGGCAACAATAGTGAGGTTGGCCCAGGATCGAGCAGGGTTTCGTTCTGCTGTGCTTAAGGTCGCTATGAGTTGGTACCGACTCGATGGCACTTAACAACAACAACATTGATTTATTGAACGAATGAATAAATGAAATGACCTATGACATATCAAATGTAAAATGTGACATGAAGGGGTTACCATGTCCTGAAACCCAAGATACCATTTTTTTCCTATTTTACTTCCAGAGTAAATTTTCTTTTATTTCCCCTACTCTCAAGGGAAAAAAAAATGAATCTGCCTTTATAAATCTCTTAGCTAAATGACCCAGTATAGGGTTTCCAGGGAGTGGCTGGTAGGTTTGAACAGCAAACCACAAGTACTTATCTTTTATAATACCACACCAGGACTTCTAGACAGGTATATAGTTGTGAAGTGCCGTTGAGTCAATTCCGACCCATAGCGACCCTGTATAAGGTTTCTGAGGAGTGGCTGGTGAGCTTGAACCGCTGACCTTGAGGTTCAAACGACTTTGCAGTCCAGCTCATTAACCCGCAGCGCCATGCTAGTTAAATCTAACTGAGAGCTTGGGTAGGTCCTGAGGGAGTGTCCAGAGTGTCAGTTGCTGGCATAGAAGCTCTTCTTGCAGAGCCTGATACTCATTCTCTCTCATATTCTCCAGATGATTTTCCTTGACTTTCTGCACTCTGTGAAATTAACAAGCCTCTCTTCCTTAAACTCACCTCCACTGCTTCCGCCACACTATCCCAGACTAACTCTTCTGACTGCTCCTTAGTCTCCTACACCGTCTTATCTTTCCCTGCCTCCAACTCTGAACTGTTCCTTGAATTGTGGTCAGTCTTTTGTTTCTTGCTCCACCTTTTTCCCTTCAAAAACTCAGACATTCTTCTGTCTCCTCTCCTACTTCGATTCCTTACCTCTGTGCCTATGCCTCCTAAATCATCAACAGATCTTTGAATTCAGTCCTCTATCTTCAAATGAGCACTTTTACCTGGAAGATTCACGCCGCTTCAAAGTTGACTTACCACAGAGCTCACCATCTGTCATTACAGCACCCAAGATCCAGTGCATTGCCCAAACTTCTGTCAGAGAAGCAGAAGCATTGTTTGTTGCTGTGAAGTACAGTGGAGTTGGTTCCGACCCATAGTGACCCTATATAGGGTTTCTGAGGAGCAGCTGATGAGCTTGAACCACAAACCTTGCAGTTCAAACTGACCTTTGCACAAACTGACCAGTGCATTAACCCACAGTGCCACACCAGGACCCCAAAATAGAGGCATTCATGCCAAAATTGTTGTTGTTGTGAAGTGCCATCGAGTCAGTTCTGACCCATAGCAACCCTGCATAAAGCTTTCGAGGCACAACTGGTGAGCCTGAACCACCGACCTTATAGTTCAAACCGACTTTGCAGTCCAGCACATTAAGCTATAGTGCCATACCAGAACATAACATTAGGCAAGATATATAGAAGAAGGGATTCATCATGGGAGTTGGTGAGAGGTAGTTACTCAGTTTGTGTATATCTGTGGCTTCTGCCTTTTCTAGAGCCTGACCTCAGTAGGGCAAGCTGTCAGGTCAGGGAAGAAAGATGGATGTGAAGTGTGAAAGAACAAAGACAGCTGGAACCCATGCCTTTCTCTCACTCCTCAGAGCATCCTGGTGTGGTGCTGTGGGTTAATGTGCTGAACTGCAAAGTCAGTCTGAACCACAATGTCAGTGGTTCAAGCTCACCAGTCGCTCCTTGGAAACCCATTGCTATGGGTCAGAAATGACTCGAACGCCCTTAACAACAACAACTACAACAAATATTATTTGACTTCCCAGTGCTATTTTATTTGTACTAAAGTTGTGGGTGATTTAAAATAAAAAGAAAGGAAGGGAGGGAGGGAGGAAGGAAGACAGAAATACATCAAGGAAGGGAAAAAAAGAAGTAAGTCTCTAAACTAGAAAATCAAGTCTTAATCCTTCAATTCTCCATATTTACCCAACTGTGTCCCTATGACCAACTCAATGGGGACTATCTTGGTTTTATTGGGTCTCTTAATCGTCTCTCAAAGACTGTTCATTACCACTTCCATAACTCAGCTCTTGTACTTTTTGGCTGTATGCCTCATGGTCCTGACTTTTTCTAAAGCAACTTTAGATCAATGCTATTTCTGGGTCAAAGTTGGAAAGGTGGAGAAGAGCAGTCCTGTCTCATACAAAAGAGGAGAGGCCGGCAGTAGGGTGCTGTTTTATTTAAACACACACACACACACATACAATTTATTTATGCCTATTTCCAAAAGCAATTCAGAAGAGTCTTACATACATTCACATGCACACAGGCATCTGTATAAAACCTTAGATTTAAATGTTTTATGCAATTGACTTTACATGTAACAATTTATATGTAATCAATCTGATTTATTTCATCAAAGAAGATAAAGAAAAAAAGGACATCAGACACCATTTAGAAGAAGGGCAGAGAAATGTTAGTAACATCTATTAGGTGCTTCCTATGCATTAGGTTTTATAATTATCACTGCATTTCATTTTCAAGACAACCATAAGAGAGAGGTAGGAGTAATTAGTCCCATAAAATGGGTTTATTGAGGAATTTAAATGCTATGTAGGACAAACATGAAACAGTTTTATTTTTTCTAATAACTTCTTTAACCACCCTCTCTATTCTGGGCAGTGGGAATATTTAATGACATCTCAGCTTGAGTCTGTGACTTTTCAGTCCCTTTGGTTTTTTGAAGTGTCTCATTTGGGTACTTAAGAACTAGTCCTGTTTATTTAAAACCTTCAATCTCATGCCCAATGAGCTCTGTCCTCTCTCTCCTGCTTGGGTGGGCTAGACTTATGAAGAGGGGATGGAATGGGTGGTCTGTTCTCACACAGCTCTTCTTTCCCTTCCTTTTCTCTGCCCTCTTTCTTCCTTTCTAATTGTGGCTGAAAGGAATGAGAGAGAAAAGACAGAAGGCTTTTTCACTAAATGTTCTTAGTGAGGTCATAGTCCTTGTCTTATTAAACTATGTCTGCTGTTTTCACTCATTTCTTGTTGTTGTTATGTGCCGTGGAGTTGGTTCTGACTCATAGCGACCCTGTACAGGGTTTCTGAGGCTGTAAATCTTTACGGGAGCAGAAAGCCTCATCTTTCTCCCGTGGAACAGCTGGTAGTTTCGAACTGCTGAACTTGTGGCTCGCAGTCTGATTCGTAACCACTACGCTACCAGAGCTCCTCGGCTTTTATGGTTGGTGGCTCCAACCTGCAAAGTTAACAAAGAACTCACTCCCAGACAACTCCCTACGTATTTACATTCTTTTTAATGACTTTTTCCATTGCTCCAATGCATGCACTGCTTTGTTGCCATGCTAGGGAAGACTCTAGTAAGACTATAACTTTAAATATCATATATTCTCCATCACTGAGCTTTGAGTTTATAGATGTTCATCTTGCATACCTCTTTGGAGCTGAGAGATCGTTGGGGCAGTCAGAATTGACACATAATTAAGATAAGTGTTTGTACCTTTCCATGAAGAAGGTTACCAGTATCCTGTCCAGTTGTCTCCCACGTATCAATGGCCTTCTTTCTGATAAGAACAAGAGGAAGGTGGGGATATGGTGTCACTTACTGTCCTTTGTAATGGACTGATAATTTAAGGGTCAGTGGTTTAAACTCACCAACTGCTTTTTGGGAGAAAGATGAGGCTGTCTTCTCCCATAAAGATTTGCAGTCTTAGAAGCCCTATATAGGGTCGCTATAAGTCAAAATTAACTTGATGAAAGTGGGAATAACAAAATATACTTTTATTGAATCAGGATAAGCACTGGACTGCTAACCACAATGTCAGTGGCTCAAATCCATGAGCCACTCCTCTGAAAGTCCTACGGTTATAACACCTCAGCTCTATACAAAGAAAACCTAGTTCTCTAAACCAATGAAGCATTAAGTTGAATGTGTTGCCTCTTCCGGACACGCAGGCACACAGCCACTTAAGCAGAACAGAAATCCCTTCTGAGATTCATTTTACGGTGCACTGTCAGTTTTTTAAATTAACTTTAAAAAAAAAGTTAACAGATGATTCAATGTCAATTTACATAAAATATACATTCCTAAGTTTGTATAGGAGTCCTGGTGTGGCGCTGTGGGTTAACGCACCAGACTGCAAAGCTGTTTGAACTGCAAGACCGGCAGTTCAAGCTCACCAGCTGCTCCTTGGAAACCCGATACAGGGTCTCTATGGGTCGGAACCCACTCGACAGCACTTCACAACAACAACAAGAACAAATTTTGTATAAGTAGGAATTCGAAGGCTTGCACATGATTAAATCAATGTATAGTTTTCTATCTTTATGTAAGCTAGAGTAGAAAATCATTACTAGGGGTATATGTTCTCCATATGAAACAACATCTGGAAGAAGTGCAGCCAGAACGCTCCTTAGAAGTAAGAATGGAGAGACTTCAAACTCATGTACTTTTTAGACTTACTATTGAGAAGGAGCAGCCCCGGGAGGACATCAGACTTGGTAGAGAAAAAGAGGAAGACCCTGAATGAGATGGATTCACACGGCGATAGCAACAATGGCCCCAATGTAGCAATGATTGTTAGGATGGTGCAGGCCTGGGCAATGTGTCCTTCTGTGGTACAGTGTACAAATAAGCAAACTAAAAGAAACCAGTTGCCATCTAATTGATTCTGGTTCATGATGACCCCATGTGTGTCAGAATAAACTATACTCCATATAGTTTTCAACATTTTTAAGGGGAGAATGAAACTAATGGCTGTCAAGTCAATCCCAAGTCATGAAGACCCCATGTGTTTCAGAATAGAAATGTACGCTACAGGGGTTTCAGTGACTGTAACCTTTCCGAAGTAGATCACCCACCAGACCTTTCTTCCAAGGTGTGCCTCTGGATGATTCAAACCAGCGATCTCTTGACTAGTAGCTGAGTGCTTAACCTTTTGCACCACCTAAGGATCCTCGGTGTTTGTATACTAGTCCAGTATGGGAAACTGAAATCCATGTTGAATGATCAAAAAAATGCCTGATAATGTTCCCCAAACAACTAGTCATGTAATTAATTATATGAGGGAAACAGATAAAACAAATTGTTGTTGTTGTTAAGTGCCATTGAGTTGATTCCGACCCATAGCGACCCTGTATAGGGTTTCCAAGGAGCAGCTGGTGAGCTTGAACCACCGACCTTGCAGTTTAAATGACTTTGAAGTCTAATGCATTAGCCCACAGCACCACACCAGGACTCGTGCCATGAAATTGCTTCCAACTCATAGCAACCCTGTATAGGGTTTCCAAGGAGCAGCTGGTGAGTTTGAACCACTGATACTGTGGTTCAAACCGACCTTGCGGTCGAGTATTTTATCCCACAGCATCTATGAAAATCAAATAAACAAGTAATTGACATATTTAGTTGATTTCATTTAAAACTATAGATTCGTGGAGACTTGGTCTTTTAATAAGCCCTATTTTCCATGTGTAGTTTCTCTTGATATACTGCATGCCCTGCAGCAATGAGGTCTTATACCTAGAGCACCAGATGACATCTTGCTCCTATTATCTGCCCTGGCTTACAGTAAAATGTTAGTGCAGGCCTACTCCCTCAGGCCCCTAATAGTGCCTTGTCATTGGTCATTGTTCCAGGACACCTGAAAGAAGGCCTGGGTGTAGTTCCCTGAACACCTGACAAGGGAGGTGTGTAGGCCTAAGAGTAATTGCCACGTCAGTACCAGATGATTTACTGCAATGCTTAATTATGTCTATAGGGCACCATCTGGAGACCCAATTTGGGCACTCTACAAAAATTAAAGTAAAAATGTACTTTCTTCTCAACCATTGAGCTTTACTTTGTACTTTTTGCACCTGGAGTATATTACCTTAACCCAGTTCCCCAAACTATATCCTGCTCATTGCACTTTAGAGATCCCGACCACTTCTTAAATCACTTTGTCCAGAGGCTTAAACAAGTAAACAACTCTGCATTCTACTAAAACTGACCAGTGAGGTAAAATCACCTTCAACATGCCAAAATTGCTACTGGCCATCAGCCCAAACGTTGTTGTTGTTGTTAAGTGCCATCGAGTCCTAATGGTATTCCATTTATTGGTGTCTGAAGGTTTTTTTGGGTTGTTTTTTTTCCCTACTATTATTTGGCTATTGCCTGCCCAAAAATATTTGTTTTAAAAAGGATGATAACAAATTAGCACTAAATGATGAGTATTATTTTGTAATACTGCCTTAGTTTTCAAATAAATTTTGAATCTATTCTAGGAATATCATTTTTAAAAATGACATTACTATGAAGAGTTGATTTAAGAAACACTTATTCACTTCAATTAAAACCCCAGAGCATTAATCAAATGCTTGACACTATAAATGTTTCCAATTAACATCTAGCTTAAAACCACATGTGCTCCAAGTGAAATTCAAAAGATCTATCTGTACAGGTGACCTCGGAGAAACCATTAACACATGGCAGGAGACAGCAAGAAACATTCACCATTTGTGAGACAGAGATAAAGCATAAGTATATGACTGATGATTACTTCAAACATCCCTTTCAGATGTGACCTTCCAAGCCAGAACTTGAAAATTTCTGAGACCAAATGGAAAAAAAAAGGAATTAAGAAGAGAAAGAAAATAAAAACAATTCCAATCTTATTTATAGATCCAACCTTACAAAGGCAGTGGTTGGTATCAATTTGGGCCTGGCCAGTAATCTTAGGAATAGGAAAAGTTTTCTAAGCAGTTCTTTATCATTCTCCTCCATGTTTTTGTTAAGTGCCGTCAAGTTGGTGCCATCCCATAATGACCCTGAATAGGGTTTCCGAAGAGAGACTGGTGGGCTTGAACTGCTGACATTGCATTTCAAACTGACTTTGCAGTCCAGCGCATTAACCCACAGCACCACACCAGGACTCCACAGAGGTCACATACTCAGATGCCTAAAGGGCCCAAACATGAAGCATAAATGATGGAAAAGGCAATGCCAAGTACGGTGGAGACCACAGTAAACTAAAGGGCATGCATTCTGTGTAAATGGAAAAGTTATTACTTAAGCCCAGACAATTATTTATTTACAAGCAAAAATGAAGTGCATTAGGACCAACCATGCAGGTATTTCTAAAGAAGCCAGAATTGAAGCTTTTTCACACATCTTAAATGATATTGTTGTTGTTAAGTGCCGTGGAGTCGGTTCCGACCCATAGCGACCCTGTATAGGGTTTCCAGGCAATCTGTTAATTCAGTTGAAAACACAACCAGAAACACAGACTTCTTTTGAAGCCAGTTTTTGACATTTGTGTCGGCCTCATCAGGAGCTGCGCTAATGTAGCTGGGGAGAGCCAAGCTCATTATTTAGATGGTGTCTAATAGTGTCTTTCAGTAATACGTCAGCATATCGCCAGCTTGGAGAACAGTTTTGGCTTGCTCAATGTTGAATCCAACAGGTCTTGACTATTAAAAAAAAAGGATAACACATACTTGCCAAATAATTTCTCCATTGATGGGTCAAACTCAGTTAAATTATTCCAGGTGCGCTATGCAGGGGGGTTTTATGACCATAAGGAAAATGGTAACATTAAGACAAACCCATTTTCCCAGTGTCCTGATGAAATGCATTCTCTCTCTCCTGTTTCCAGGCAAGCTATCAACAGCTAGGGATATCAATCCAACAGTGAGGGTTGCTGACCAATACTGAGGGCTAGCTAATCTGCTGTGGCTAGAAAGGTACATATTTCTCTTTTTTCTTCAGAGATCTTTTCAAAAGAGAAAAAGCAGGCAATGACCATAATGAGATAAAGGCCTGGAAAGTCACATAGAGCAAAATATTTGACATTCAGAAATGATTTCATGATCCAAAGAGTTGCTATTTTTATGTTTGTGTAACGTAATCCTTCCCCCAATCCTCCCACCGCCTATATGGATGAAAAAAGGCTAAAATTTTAGCTTATCTTACCAGGAAACTGAAGTTATTGGAGACAGAAGGTTCTAGTCCTTTGTTTTGCTCTTTAACTAACATTATGACTGAAAAATATGCATAATGCCTTTCATTTTCAGTAAAAAAAAACATATTGGTCATGCCAGATTTTACAAGTAAAATGTAATTAGCAACACCCAAGAAGAAACAAAGCAAAACTAAAACCTCAAATGATTGTTGTTGTTAAGTACTGTCAAGTTGGTTCTGACTCATAGCGACCCTAGATAGGGTTTCTGAGGAGTGGCTGGTGATTTTGAACTGTTGACCTTGTGGTACAAACTGACCTGGTGGTCTAACTTTATCCTATATCGACACACCAGGGACTGCTAAAATCAGATAAAATAAAATCCACAGAACAATTTATAAACAGCACTGATTTTCCTTCCTTATCAAGATTATGGAGAATGCGATGGCTCCATATAAAAGGCACTAGACTTTGAACCACAAGGTCCAAGGTTCAAGCCCACCAGCCACTCCATGGGAGAAAGATGAGGCTCTCTGCTCCCTTGAAAATTTAAAGCCTCAGAAACCCTATACAGGGTCGCTGGAAAGAAGATGGAAGGAATACGCAGAGTCACTGTACCAAAAGGAAATGGTTGATATTCAACCATTGCGAGAGGTAGCATATGATCAAAAGCCAATGATACTGAAGGAGGAAGTCCAAGGTGCATTGAAGGATTGGCAAAGAACAAGACACTGGGAATTGATGGAATAAAAATTGAAATCTTTCAAAAAACTGAGGCGGTACTGGAGACACTCACTCATCTATGCCAAGAAATTTGGAAGACAACTATCTGGCTAACTGATTGGAAAAGATCCATATTTGTGCCCATTCAAAAAGAGAGGTAATCCAACAGAATGCGGAAATCATTGTACAATCTCTTTGCTATCCCATGCGAGTAAAGTTTTACTAAAGGTAATATAGAAATGGCTGCAAGCATACATTGACAAAGAACTTCCACAGGGTTCAAGTGGGATTCAGAAGAGGATGTGGAACAAGGGATATCATTGCTGACGTCAGATGGAACTTGGCTGAAAGCAGAGAAAACCAGAAAGATGCTTACCTGTGCTTTATAAACTACGCAAAGGCTTTCGATTGTGTGGATCATGACAACTATGGACAACATTGTGAAGTATGAGTATTCCGGAACACTTAATTTTGCTCATGAGGAATCTGTACATGGGCCAAGAAGCAGTTGTTTGAAAAGAACATGGGAACACTGAATGGTTCAAAATTAGGAAAGTTGTGCGACAGGATTGTATCTTTCACCATACTTACTCAACCTGTATGCTGTGCAAATAATCTGAGAAGCTGGGTTCTATGAAGAAAAAAGAGGCATCGGGATTGGAGGAAGACTCATTAACAACCTGTGATATGCAGATAAGACAACCTTGCTTGCTGAAAGTGAAGAGAATTTAAAATACTTACTGATGAAGATCAAAGACTACAGCCTTTGGTATGGATTACCTCTCAATGTAAAGAAACCAAAAATCCTCACCACTGGACCAATAAACAACATTCTTATCAATGGAGAAAAGATTGAAGGTGTCAAGGACTTCATTCTTCTTGGATCAACTATCAACACTCACAGAAGCAGCAGTCAAGAAATCA
>NW_006408572.1:16335734-16350195 GCF_000296735.1 Chrysochloris asiatica
TAGAAGAATTGATGCATTTGAGGTATGGTGTTGGAGGAGAATATTGAAAGTGCCATGGGCTGCCAAAAGAACCAACAGATCTGTGTTGGAAGAAATGCAGCCAGAGTGCTCCTTGGAGGTCAGGATGGCCAAACTTCATCTCTCATACTTCGGACATATAGTCAGGAGGGACCAGTCTCTGGAGAAGGACATCGTGTTTGGTAAGGTGGAGGGTCAGAGAAAAAGAAGAAGACCCCCAGGGAGATTGGTTGGCAAAGTGGCAGTATCAAAGGACTCAAGTGGCAATAATTGTAAGGTTGGCGCAGGACCGGGTAGTGTTTTGTTCTGTTGTGCATAGGGTCGCTATGAGTTCGTACTGACTCGATGACACCTAAAAACAACAACAACATGAGTCAGAACCAACTTAACTACAGCAACATCAGGATTATATATATGTGACATTTTCTGAGGTTTTTTCTTTTTTTTAAAGCATTTTCTCAATTTCCTTTAGGGCTTACGTGGTTGAAAGTGGCAGGAAACCAAATGATAATTAGCTTAAACAAATGAAAAAGGGGAATTTGTTGCTCCATGTAACGATGAAAAAACAGTCAAGATTTGAGCTTTAGATATGGCTGAATCCAGGTACATAAGCAATGCTACCAAGTCCTATATTTCTTTATATGTTTCCCTGCTTTCTACATGTTGGCTTCACTCTCCACAGTTAGACACCAGGAGCTGTAGACTCATCTTCTTTTATTCAAATCAATTAGAAGGGAAACTACATCTTTTCCTCATGTATGAGTTCCCCAAGTGGGTCTGAGTGGCTTAGTTCCAAGGATAGATTTAGCCTGAATGGTTTAATCCATCCTTATGTTTAGAGTAATGTGGTGCGTGATTGGCCAGTCCTTGTCATATTCCCACCTTTGAAACTAGAGATACAGTCCATGGATTTCTTTTACTCAAAGAAAGGAGAATGACTATTCACTAGACTTCTATCAGGAGCCTTATTTTCTTTCATAGTGACTGACCTGCAGCGAAGTTTTAGACAACCTCTGCCTTAAGTAAAGGACAACTACAACAACAACTTTGCTTTCCTTAAGAACCTGGCTTTGTTCACTATTCCTTTATTTTGGCTTTGGGGAAATTAAAAAAAAACAAAAACAAGATCCCCACCCCCACCCCCGGTGCAAATTAATTCTCAAACAACTAGTTTTTCTTAGAGTATTTTTTCCACAGCATAGCTTTCCTCTTGCTTTTACTGAGATACAATTCACATTTCATAAAATTCATTTAAGTAGTTTTTAGTTAATTCACATGGTTGTGCAACCACCACTAATTCCAGAATATTTTCATCACCCCAAAAGAATACCTGACACCCATGAGAAGACTTGCCCCATCTTCCCCTTCCCTGTTCTGGAAAACCATGAATCTACTTTCTGCATCTATGGATTTGCTTATTCCAGACACTTCATATTAAAGGAATCATACACTGTGTGATCTCTTATTTGGGCTTTTTTGCTTAGCATGTTTACAAGGTTTTCTGTGTTGGAGCATACATCGAGACTTCATTTTTTTCTTATAGCTAAATGATCTTCTACTGAATGAGCATCCTGCATTTTGTTTATGTATCAGTTGATGAACGTTGGGCTATCTACTTTTTGGCCACTATGAATAGAGCTTCTATGAATATTCATGTGTAAATTTTTGTGTTGGCATATTTTTGCCAATTCTCTTGGGTCTATACCTAGCAGTAGAACTGCTGGATAATATGGTAACTCTATGTCTAATTTTTTGAGGAACTGCTGGATTATCTGACTTTCCTGCTAGCGATGCGTGAGGGTCTTAATTTCTTCATTTCTTCACTAATGCTTTCATAGCCATCCTAGTGGGTGTGAACTGGTATTTCACTGTGGTTTTCTATGATGACTACTGAGTTCCGGTGTTGGAGAAAAATATTAAAAATGTCATGGACTGTCTGAAGAACAAACAAATTGGTGTTGGTAGAAGAACAGCCAGGAAACTTCATCTCTCATACTTAGGACATGTTATCAGGAGGGACCGGTCCCTGGAAAAGGACATCTTGCTTGGTAAAGTGGAGGGTCAGTAGAACAGAGGAAGATGCTCAAGGAGATACATTGGTATGGTGGCAACAATTGTGGTGGGGATGGTACAGGACTGGGTAGGGTACGTAGGGTCACTATAAGTCAGAGCTAACTCAGTGACACTCCATAACAACAGAGATAGGACTTTTTTTTTTTTTTCTTTTTTTTCACCTAACAACAACATTAGCCATTTGTATGCCTTTGGGAAAATATCATTTCAATTCCCTAGCCTATTTTGTAATTGGATTTTTAAAAATTGCTCAGTTAAAAATGATCTCTATATAGTCTGGGTACCACACTCCTATCATATACGTATGATTTGCAAATATTTTCTCCCATTCTCAGGGTTATATTTTTAATTTCTCGAGTATCCTTTGGAGCACAAAGATTTTTAATTTTGAAAAAGTCAAGTTCATCTTTTTATTGTTGCTTATGCTTTTGGTGTGATATATAAGGAACCCTTGCTAAAACAATCAAGCCAGTTCTGAGCTTCATATCAAGTCATACTATCTCCAATGATACTTTGTTGTTAACTGCCTTCAAGTTCATTCCAAACCATAGTGACCTTGTATAGGGTTTCCCAGGAGCAGCTGGTGGGTTTGAACTATATATGATGAATCAAGAGTGAATATGAGCCTATAATTATTCCATATGCTAGTTCTAAAACCATTTTATTGAGATACAATTTTATATTAACATAAATTTTATCCAGTTAAAATGTACAATGCACTGGTTTTTAGTATATTAACAGAGTTGTACAACTGTCATTACAATCCAATTTTAGAACATTTCATCACCCCCAAAAGAAACCTCATACTCTTTTGCAGTTACTCACTCTCTGGGTCCTCTCCCCCGACCTCTGACAACCACTCATCTACTTCATGTGTCTATTGGTCTGCCTGGCTTCCTAGGACTTACTGCTGGGTCAGCATAGCTTGGTGGTCAGCCAGTGATTAATCAGCGGGTATGTTGAAACCCTCTGAGCTACTAAGGTTTCCATCTCTTACTGTTGGATCTGTGTGTGGCTTGGAGACTGCTTTCACAGTTTATGAATTTGCTTTGTATTCAGCCAGAGACTAGTAGCTAAGAAGCTTCCTTTCCCTATCTTACTGAGAAGGCACAGCCTTGGGCATGTCAAGACTTCTGGGCCTTGGGCTCCCCATTAAATTTCTGGTTGGTCTGCCTCCATCAGCATTACACTGATTACGTTGTTTTGGCACTACCTTTGGAAATACATTTCTTCATAGTCTTATCCAAATAAAGTCAGATCGCGCAGGCTTGCCCCAATTCCCTCAACACACACATTGACACCGTGGAATGAGAATTCAAGTGTCGTAAGTTGAGTAACAGGAGCTCTGGTAGCGTGGTGGTTATGAATTGAACTGTTAATCTCAAGGTCAGCAGTTCGAAACTACCAGCAGTTCCACAGGAGAAAGATGAGGCTTTCTGCTCCCGTAAAGATTCACAGCCTTGGAAACCCTATGCAGGGTTGCTATGAGTCAGAGCTGACTCCACAGCACATAACCAACCAACCAACCAACCAACCAACCAACCAAGGTTGACTAATGTCCTCTTACAATTCATATTCACCCACATCTCAGAATGTTACCTTACTTGGAAATAGAATCTTTGCAGGTATATTTAAGTAAGGTTTAGGATATGATTATACTACATTAGGGTGGGTCCTAAATCCAATGATTGGTGTTCCTATGAAAAGAGAAGAAGGCACAAGGAGTCTCATAGTGGGACGAAGTCCAGGCCAAGAAGGAGGCAGATATTAGAGGGAGGTTATCACAAGCAAAGGGGTGTGAAGGATTTCTGGAAGCCACCAGAAATTAGAGAGAAGTAAGAAAGGCTTCTCCCTAGAGCCTTGAAACAGAGAGACAAACAAGCGTTTGCAATAATCTTGCAAAAAAACAATATTATTCACATATAATAATTGCTTTAAAAATATTAAAAAGCCAAAATTCTTACAGGAAGAACAAACAAACTGAGAAGCAATCATTAATTAGCAAAAGGAGAAATATAACCTACCATGTTTATTTATCAAATAGAAAAGATTTTGAAGGTAATACATCAGGAGTCCTGGTGCCACACTGTAGGGTAAGCACTGGACAAGGTAGATTTGGACCAAAAGGTCGACAGTTCAAACTTCGGAAACCCTATACGGGGTCACTATGAACCGAAACTGATTTGACTTAATAACAACCCCTTTTGAATTGAACAATCCATACACCAGCGTTGGACATACAAATTGACACAAATTTCCTAGAGAATAATTTGGAAATATGTATTAAAAGCCTGAGAAATTGATACACCCAGTCTTAGAAATTTACATACTCGGTGACTCAATATTCCTACTATTTGTATTAAGAAAAAATATATGGATTTATGTAGAGATACAGATAATAGGAAGTTCATCAGACAAACTTCAAAAGAAAGAGCTGCCTAATTTAAGATTGTTGTTGTTACTTAAGTACCATCGAGTCGGATCTGACTCATAGCGACTCCATATAGGGTTTCTGAGGAGTGGCTGGTAGGTTTGAACTGCTGACCTTGTGGTTTGAAGTCCAGTGCTGATCCTACAGCACCACACCCAGAGTCCATAAGGTAATACGTATATAGTACAAAATTGTCATTTTTAAAGCTATACTATAGAAAAAGCTACACTAAAATATTGATGATAGCTCGAGAAAGTGGATATCTGGGTTTATTTGATTTTTCTTCACTTTTTCCATTTATATTTTTCAGACATTTCTGTGGTGAACATATGCAATAAGAGCAGAATTCTATAAGTCATTATATATTAAAAATAAATAAATAACGAGTGAGCCCCTGGACATATTTTTTGGTCCTGAAAGAAATAGCATAGCCAGGTTTTCCTTTCCAAACAACCACCAGCTGGGAAAATCATCATGTAAGTTGCTTCTCACAACATGATTCAGTCTGAGAAGGAAGCTAATCTCGAGAAGGACCATATTTATGTCCATGGTCAGTGATGTTCACTCAGGGAAGCTTTTCTTCATTTTTCTTCACCTGAGCCAAGCACGTCCACTTTCTGCTTAAATAGAACTATTTCTCAGCCAGGAGCACACAGGCATCGTTGAAAGATGACCACAGTACTTAGACGATGCTTGGATGGATTTTCAGAAAAAGTGTAATTTTTCTGCAATAGCTAGTGGCATTTTTAAAGGGAAGAATAGCTTAAGAAGTCCTGGACATTTTTTTTAAAAACCCAAAATTCTAACTTTACAACTGAAAATACTTCTCATGAGGAAAACAATAAAAAGGATGTCTTAAAAAACCCAACGATGGCTTAAGCATCTAATTTTCAGTTTCATGAAAACAGTGGCTACATTTGTTTTGATTCTCACCAAATTTTCTGCGACTACAAGTATACCTAAGTAGCTCTGGTAGCGTAGTGGTTACGAGTCAGGCTGTTAACCTAATGGTCAGCTGTTCGAAACTACCAGCGGTTCCATGGGAGAAAGATGAGACTTTCTGCTCCCTTAAAAATTTACGGCCTCAGAAACCCTGTAGAGGGTCGCTATGAGTCGAAAGCGACTCCGCAGCACACCACTACCACCACAAGTATGTTGTGTGTGTTGTTATGTACCGTGGAGTCAGTTCCGACTCACAGCGATCCGCTACAGGATTTCTGAGGCTGTAAAGGAGCTCTGGTAGCGTAGTGGCTACGAATCGGCCTGCGAACCTTAAGGTCAGAGGTTCGAAACTACCAGCCGCTCCATAGGAGAAAGATGAGGCTTTCTACTCCAGTAAAGATTTACACCCTCAGAAACCCTGTACAGGGTCGCTATGGGTCGGAACCGACTCAACGGCACTTAACAACAACAACAAATCTTTATGGGAGCAGAAAGTCTCATCTTTCTCCCACAAGCGGCTGGTAGATTTGAACTGCTGACCTTGCAATTAGCAGCCCAACTCATAACCCACTAAGCCACCAGAGATCCTTAGCATATAACTGTTGCTGCTATTGTTAAGTGCTGTCGAGTCGATTTTGACCATAACGACCCGGTGTAGGGTTTCCGAAGAGGGAAACCAACTTGCAGTTCAAACCAACTCTGTGGTCTAGTGCTTATCCTATAGTCCACACCAGGACTCTAGCATATAATTGGGTGGTAGTGGTGGGTGGTAAATTACCATTGAGTCAGTTCCAACCCATAGAAATCCTATATAGGGTTTCCAAGAAGCGGCTGGTGAGCTTGAACCGCTGACCTTGTGATTCATGCTAACCTTGCAGTCCAGCATATTAACCCACTGCACCACACCAGGACTCATGCTCTGTAAATTAATGAATGCATATTTTAACATAATACAATATATAGTCAAATGAAAAGAAGGGATTATATACAATAGGAATGGAAAACAGAGACGCTGAATAACTGAAGAAAATAACTCAGAATTCGATTCTGTTGTTGTTGTTGTTATTGTTAAGTGCCATCTACTGGGCTCTGACTTATAGCCACCCTCTATAGGGCTTCCAAGGAGAGGCTGATGGATTTGAACCCCCGACGTTGCAGTTCAAACCAACTTTGCAGTCCAGCGCATTTTCCTGCAGCACTACACCAGAACTCCAACTGAACTTAACAGCACTTCACTGTTGTTTCCGACTGTTGTTAAGTGCTGTTAAGTTGCTTCCTACTCATAGCAACCCTGCAGGGGGTTTCTGAGGATGGTAAATCTTTGTAGGAGCAGAAAGTCTCATCTTTCTCCTATGGGGTGGCTGGTGGGTTTTAACTCCCGACCTGTGGTTAGCAGTACAGTACTTAAACTGCAGCATCACCAATGTGCCAAAAGATTTTGTTGTTGTTGTCAGTGTTTTCAAGTCATTTCTGACTCACAGTGACCCTGTATAGAGTTTCCAAGCAGCAACCAGTAGGTTTGAACTACATGAAATGATTTGAACACGTGATTCATTTAATCTTTACAACAATTCTATAAATTAGGTTCTATGAGTATCTTCATATTATAGATGAGAATGCCGACATTTATATAAGCAAGACACTTGCCCAAGACAACAAATCTGTCTTGAAAGAAGTATACCCAGAATGCTCCTTAGAAGCAGGGATAGCGAGACTTCATTTCATGTACTTTGGGCATGTTATCAGGAGGTTCCATTCCCTGGAGAAGTAGAGGATCAGAGAGAAAGAGGTAGGTCATCAAAGAGATGAAATGACACAGTGACAACAGCAATACACTCAAACACAGCAACAATTCTGAAGATGCTGTCAGGCTAGGCAGTGTTTTCTTCTGTTGTGTATCACTATTAATCGGAACGGACTCAAAGACTTCTAAACAAGAACAGTGTGTCCAAGGTCACAGAGCTAAAACTGAAACCTAAGTCTTTAATATCTAAGCCTTGCAAAAGAGGGGGGTGGGGTCTTTCATTATAATTTTTGAAATTTTTTCTTTGTCTCTTTTCATCCTCTTTTTGGATGTAGGCAAGCTTCCAACAACAGTAGTTGCAAGTTTAGAGTTATTCCCAGGATTACCACTCAGAGGGTCGAGGTTGGAGTAGAGGGCACGGTAGTGGGTAGGGGGTATTTTTTTCATTTAAGTTAGGACTGCTAGATTTTCCAAGATGTTTTTCTCTTTATATTTTCTTACTTGCATATTCCTTTCCTTTCTTCATCGTTGTCTCTCTCTCTCTCTTTTAAAAAAAAATTTTTTTTTTTCCAGTCTAAAGGCCAGAATCAGCAGGATCAAAAATCAAACAAAAATTTTGAGCTTCCCTAAGGGCATACTTCAGGGATTTGGGACTGTCAGCTGTACAAATATGACGCCACCTTTAGACAAACTGTCTAGAAGGATGGGGGACACAGCCCTTGTCTGTTACATACACAGATGTCATGTGGCCATGCCTCTAGCCAGCTTTATTATCTGACAGATACGGAGCACAAATATTGACTTTCGCTATTTTTACTGCAACTGCAACCATAAACACTGATGACCGCAGAGCCCCAGCTAGGATAGGGCAGACGGAAGAAAGCAGCTGGGTTTTCATGGCCCAAGAGGGTTTTGTCTTTGCCTTAGAATCAGCCCAGAAAGGAGCGGAACTATGAATGAAAGCCTTGTGGAACAAAGCAATACAGAAGTAATAAAATGGTGATGATGTGAAAGATCCCGCTGGTCTGAGGGATTTGAAGAACTTTCCGGTTGATTCTGTAATGTCATCTGTGTTCTTTTAAGCAAGCAGATTCTGAATTTAGGAAGAGCGGGAACTTGACAGGAAACCTCCCTTCTAATAAGCTCCATGCCTTTGATCTCCACTAAATTCTTCCTATTCTGAAGGCAACAGATAATCAATTGATTGTTATGTTTTCTAACATCTTCCCATTCATACCCCTGTGAGTTTTATCAAGGGGAACTAGTCAATCAATGCTTAGTGCTTTGTTGGTCATTTGTAGGAATTGAATGGATGTCTCCATTCTTCAGTGGGAATTTGTTGGTACATTCGAGGAGGATTTTCTTATATAATGTTTTTGCTTGTTTGTTTTTTACTTTCAAGCTCTAAAATTATGTCACTGGGATAGATTTGCTGTTTTGACAAGGTCTGATAAATTCTGCATGGTCTTTAGAAACCAGCAGGATTTTAGTAGACATTGTAGACATAGTGTGATAGAGGGACAGGTAGCCAGAAATTTAGGAACAGGTCTATAGAATGACTGACTTCAATATGCAGGAAGAGGTCTGTTTGCTACGCCAAGTCAGTAGCTAAGCCAGACAGTGACAAGTTTCTGCAAGCTCCAGGCAGAAAAGCCTTCATCTCAACATGCCTATTGTGTCAGCATCTAACCCTAGGCTCAGATCAGTCCAGAGAAAACAGATCTGCAAGTTCTCAGACACTTATTGGAGGAATGAAACCAACAGTGCAACAAACATAAAAAAACGTATAGAGACAAAGGAGCAAAATAATGAATGATTTCTCCTGGGTAGAGTTTGTGCCGTGTCTGGTGCTGGCTTAATGGAATGATAGGTGGTTGAAATCCACTGAGAGGTACTTGGGAAGAAAGTCCTGGTAATCTTGGTCCAAAGAAACAGCTCTGAGAATCTTATGGAGCACAGTGCTACTCTGATACATGTGATTGTGTTGGCTATTTTCATAAGTTGCAACTGGCTCTATGGCAACTGGTTTTTAATGGTAGCAGAGTTACTGTTGAATATACTGTGAGAATATATATGATGTGTGTTAAAATAAAAAACAGAACACTTGTTCTTCAGAGTCTGACTGTGACCTTCCAGCGTAGGAGAGACATGAACTTTGGCTCCAAGGTCAAATATTGATGCTGTGTTTTGAAGAGCCATTCACGAATTGTTTACATAGCTTGACTGAGCTGTTTCTACCCATGAAAAGTGTGGAGAAAATAAGAACATGTCCCATAGAGGAAAGAACATTTTTTTTTAGAGTCAAATAGAGTTGGATTCATATTCAGATTTGGACACATATTCCTTGTGTTTCTTGGATTTTTTATAAACCTTATTTTTATTTTCTATGTTGTTGTCAACAACAACAACAAATGTTGTCAAATGCCATTGAGTCGGTTCTGTATTAGGTTTCCAAGGAGTGGCTGATGAGCTTGAATCACTGACCTTGACTACTTTGTAGTCCAGTGCATTAACCCACAGTGCCACACCAGGATTCCTTTATTATTTCCTATAAAAGAGAAAAATACCATTGCTATTGCACTAAGACTACTATTATTTAGTGAAACTAAATAATATCTCTAATGTGTTTAGTGTATTTCTTTCCATAGAGTCTATAGCTAATGAAAAGCAGTTTATACTAAGGAGATCTATATAAACGGAAAGACATTCTGTTGGGAGAGTTTTGGTATGGCACCGCAAGTTAATGTGTTAGACTGCAAGGTTAGTTTGAACCTCAAGGTCGTTGTTTCAAGCTCACCAGCCACTTCTTGGAAACTCTATGAGTTGGAACTGACTTGATGGAACTCAAGAACAAAGACGTTAATACTACGCTAAGTAATTTACAGATACGAGGAAATTCATATTGAAATTTCAAAAGCCTTTATTTTAATTTATTTTTTTAACAAATAGAAAGGCCTATTCTCAAATTCATGAAACATGCAAGGGACCCCAAATCCTCAAAACAATCTTAAAAAGGCATTGCCACCAATTTTAAAGTATATTACAAAACCACAATTATCAAAACAGTCTAGCATGGATATAAAGATATAAACACTGATCATATAGAATCCAGAAATAAACCCATATATCTATGGCTAACTTTTGAAAAAATAAGGGTGCTAAATTCATTCATCAAGAAAAGAGTAACGTCCTTAACAAATGGTGGTGGAAATCAGGATCTCCACACACAAAAGAGTGAAATTGGACCCATTTCTCACACCATATATAAAAATTAAATTCTAAATGCATCATAAGATCACCATACAATTCTTCAAAGAAAACATACAGGTAGTTTAATGATCTTATTTTAGACAATGGATTCTTAGTTATGACACCAAGAGTACGAGAAACAAGAGAAAAATAGATAAATTTTCATCAGAATGAAAAATTTCTGTGCATCAAGAGATTTATGCAGAAAGTGCAAACACAACCTATAGAATGGGGAAAAATATTTGGAAACACTAAGACTAATATGGAGTCCTAGTGTGGCACTGTAAGATAAGTTGTTGTGTTGTGAAGTGCCGTCGAGTTGATTCCGACCCATAGTGACCCTGTATAAGGTTTCCAAGGAGCAGCTAGTGAGTTTGAAGCACCAACCTTGCAGTTCAAATGGCTTTCCAGTTTGGCACATTAACCCACAGAGCCACACAAGTACTGGACTAGAAACACTAAACGAGGTCACTACGAGTTGGAAATGATTCAATGGCACCTAACAATACTAGACTGCTAACCACTCCTCGTGTGGTGCTGTAGGAACAGCACTGGACTGAGAACCACAAGATCAGCAGTTCAAACCCACAAGCTACTCCTTGGAAACCCTATACAGGGTCTCTATAAGCTGGAACTGACTCAACAACACCAACCACAAGGTCAGCAGTTCAAATTCACTAGTCACTCCCTGGAAACCCTACACCAGGTCACTATGAGTTGAAAATGACTTGATGGCACGTAACAGCAACAACAATGCTCATCTATCACATATAGGTTTAGTAATCAGAATATATAAAGAACTCCAAAGTATAACAACAAAAAGACTAATAACCCACTTAAGAACTGAGCAAAGGCCTTGGATAGATATTTCACTCCGAAGATGTACAAATGGCCAATAAGCACATGAAGAGCTGCTCACTATCGTTAGTGAAAGGATAGTGAAAACCATCACCAGATATCACCTTACATTCTCGCGGGTGACTCTTACAGAAAGACACAAGGAAACAAACAAAACCCAGAAAAGATATGGAGAAATGGCTGGTGGGAACATAAATGGTAACAGCCTTTGTGGGAAAAACAAACAAACAGTTATGCAGTTCTTAAATAAGTAAAATATATTACCACCCCAGTCAGCAATTTCACTTGTAGGTAAATACCCTCAAGAATTGAAAGCAGTGACCCACACAAATGTATACCAATATTCATTGCAGAATCATTCACATTAGCCAAAAGGTAGAAACAGTCAAACTGTCTTTCCACTTGGATGAATGAATAAACAAAATATGGAATTACATGCAGCGGAATATTATTCATCCTTAAAGAGAAATGATACATGATACAACATGGATGAACCTTAAAAACATTATGCTGAGTGAAACAAGTCAAACACAAAAGGACAGATGATGTATGATCCCATTTGTATGAAACACCTAGAACAGGCAAATGCATACAGATAAATGTTTATTAATGGTTATCATGGAGTGGAGGAGTTAAAAAACATTCTAGGCATTTGTGTTGGCAATTAATGCCATAATAATAATAATGACATTAATTTAATTTTCCTCTTCTTGTTCTCATACTTCATTCTCTGTAATAGATTCTGGAATGGTATCTATCAAGTCATTTATAGTGTAATATATAAATGAGCTTAAATTTGAGGGAATTCAGTCTGGTCATTTACAGTGTCTTACATAACTGGCTGATATGTCTTCTGTTCACAGAAGGTTGCAGAAAGAATCCATTAATTTAAAATTTACATAAAACATTCCTCTGGTTTACCTTTGAAAGTTCTTCATAGAATGCCTTCTCTTTTGAGCTTTTGTAAAAAGAATTGAAAGATGCCATAGATTTAGAGATACCCAGTCACCACTCACTGTATAATCCATCATTGTAGGGAGAGTTATTCTACATTCCCAGCCTTTAGTGGTTATGTGCTGTGGAGTCAGTTCTGACTCATAGCGACCCTGTACAGGGTTTCTGAGGCTGTAAATCTTTGCGGGAGCAGAAAGCCTCATCTTTCTCCCGCGGAACGGTTGGTAGTTTCTAACTGTTGACCTCGTGGTTCGCAGCCCGATTTGTAACTCCTACGCTACCAGAGCTCACACTGGGTAATAAGAGACAATTCTCTGGAACATCAGTTCAACTTAAAAGAAATAATAAATTGTAGTCTCAAGGATTTACCATTGACACTGTATAAGTCTGCCAAATATTTGCAGCTTCCACTTAGAATTTTGAAGATTTTTAAACTAAAACACCTAATTTCCCATTAGCTGCTGTAATTACAAAAAAAAAAAAAAAGACTCCTCATTTTCTTTTTTATCAACATCCGCTGGGCTCTGTCACTATGAGTAATCATCATTGCCTGCCAGTGAAACAATATTTGTGTTTGAAAGTATATTTTATTCTAATACTCATTTTGATTATCAAACATAAAGAAACTGATGGCTTGTCTTTTGTGTTATGGAGTGATATTGGGATCAATTATGCTATTGATAAGTTATGCAATACATGTCTTTCAATACCCAGTCCTCCCATTGTCCAAACTGGTGGTGGTGGTGATGTGCCATGGAGTTGGTTCTGACCCATAGCGACCCTGTACAAGGTTTCCAAGGCTGTAAATCTTTACGGGAGCAGAAAGCCTCATCTTTCTCCCAAGGAACAGATGGTAGTTTTGAACTGCTGACCCAGAGGTTTGCAGCCCGATTCATAAACACTATGCTACCAGGGCTCCTGTACTCTCCTTTAAAGTGAGCAGATGCAAGGGACCAAGGAAGTGTCAGATATATCTAGTAAACATAAATAAGTGTAACCAGTTTAGAGTCAGACCGAGTTCCACACATCGAGGAACATAAGGGCAATCCTATTCCTAAGTTTATGTTTAGCTTCACTGAATGGAGAATTCTTTATAGAACCTTCTCTGCCCAAGAGGAGGAATAGGTACCATTTGTATTATTTCAGGATCTGGGCAGGGAAGTATAATTCTACTGTGGTGGCTTGACTTGGTTTGGTGCTGCTTACCTGTAATCCAGGGCAATTTCAATAACCTGGGAATCAACATTGCGCTTGAAATAACTAGTTGAATTGTCTTGACCAAATCACAGCTCTCAGATTTGGCTTGTTGTGAAGTGCCCTTATGGATAAGTAGATTCTTATCCATAGGGACCCGAGACAGGGTTTCCGAGGAGCAGTTGGTGAGCTTGAACTGCCGCCCTTGCAGTTCAAATGGCTTTGCAGTCTGACGTATTAACCCACAGCACCACACCAGGACTCCAGATTTGGCTTAGTCATCCATAAAATCAGGATAATCATTTATTCAAAGTATTGCTATGAAGATTAGGTGCAACTATGTCAGTCCTGCTGTGGTGCTGTGGGATAATGCGCTGGACAGCAGGGTTGGTTTGAACCGCAAGGTCGGAAGTTCAAATTCACCAGTCGCTCCTCGGTAACCCTAAACAGGGGTCGCTCTGAGTCGGAAGCAACATAACAGCACTTAACAGCAACAACATGTCAGTTTGAACTGCAAAGCTGGCAGTTCAAATGCACCAGCCACTCCTCAGAAACCTTGTACAGGGTTGCTATGAGTTGGAATCGATTCGACGGCACTTAACAACAGCAAAAATGCATACAACAGGACTTCAAAAATAGAAGTACAATATCAATATAAGGCCCAATTCTCTGTTCTCATCTTCTAACCCTACTCACTGATGTCTTTCTGCTATTTTCAACATACCTGTTGCCATTGAATTGATTCTGACTTCTGGCACAATATGTGTGTCAAAACAGAACTATGCACTGTAGACTTTTCAGTGATGGACTTTTTCTCCAGGTCTTCCTTCTGAACAGCCTCTGGGTGTATTCAAACCTCCACCCTTTTAGTTAACAGCCAAACTCATTAACTGTTTGTACCACCTGTTGTTGTGTTGTTGTCAGGTGCCATCGAGTCGGAACCGACTCATAGCGACCCCATGCACAGCAGAACGAAACAATGGTCGATCCTGGGCCAA
>NW_006408572.1:16353525-16357341 GCF_000296735.1 Chrysochloris asiatica
GGCTCCTGGAACAGCTGAGTGTCTTGATCCAGAAAATAATGACTTTCTGGATTCTCCTGCAAATTCCCCAGCTATAAACCTTCCGAACCTCCAAACATACCTTTATATTTGTTACAGAGTTCCAACACCAACTCATGAGTCCTAGGGGCAGTTAAAACCGAATACCTTAGCCTGCCACTAGGATCTTAAGTTATTCACACAAGTATTTTCCACTGTTCTCCTCTTATACAAATTTTTAGCTTGCAAAATCATATCTCTTTTTTGCTTATAATGTGTCACTTGTGGTTATTCAGCCATCCAATTAAGCAGGGTATCACACAGGGGTGGCAAAAAGAGATCCTTAACTTTATAGACACAGAAAGAAACTCCATGTGGTAAGAAACCTGGTCTAATCCCTCAGGCTGACTCATGCTAAACAAATTTAGAAGTGCTGGATACATGAGCCAGAATGCCAGTCTATTAACTACTAAATAATGTCAGATATTTCAAGTGTCCCTTAAAAATCTCTACACTGAAATTCACATTATAATCATAGGCTGGCAAACAGCAGTCTTCATTTATGGTATGAATAATGATGTAAGTATTACTGAGAAAGAAGCCCAGACCTGGTGGGAAATTGGTATGTGGGTACCCCTGAAAGGCTATATGGTTCTGATATATGGATGTGACAAGGCTCAGGGGGCTATTGGTGTCACTGAGTGAAGGTATGGGAGATGTGTAGGACCTGGAGCTGCTCTCAGGAAGCCCACGTCTGGAAGACCAGGAAGCCCCTGAAATTGAGTGTGTGTATTTGCAGGAACTCTACTTAACTGGTCCCCCAGGTGACTTGTATTGGAGAGAGAGAAAGATGCAAGATTTAGTAGGATCAAGTAAGTATGTAGAGGTAGAGACTGGGAAAATAGCGATGCACCGTTTTTGCTCCATTTCAGAGTTATTTTCCCCTATAAACAAAAACTGAACCTAAAACAAATTAGAACAAGTTGCCTTTTTTTTTTTTTTTTTAAGAGTATCATGTCATATATTTTCATCCCAACATACCAGTGTTCTGTCATAGATGAGAAATGATCTTGGAGAATTCCTGACCGAAGTTGAGATCAGAGTAGAGCCAACCTGACCCAACCAGTGACCTGGAGACCTCATGGGAGAGACTTTGTGAAACATCACAGTCTCATTTTAGAGTCTCTGTGGTCAATCTTCAGATAACAATCTCAAGTTCTTACAGCTTGTCCATCACCTCATATATAGTGTGTACTACTCTTAGTTTGTGTCAAACTATAAATAGTGGTGGGATTAGAGGGGGATGGAATTTTCAGGGAGAAAGAAGCAAGTTCAAGGAAGAGTCAAAGGTAATAGGTGACTTAATCCTTCACCTCTTATCTACATTATAGACCAGAAAACTAAAGTGAAAATCGGTTCTTTTGCAAGAAAATCATACCACTCTGGCTCCTTCTCACTGTATTTTTCAGTTAATTCATAAAAAATGCCTACAGTAGGCATTTCCTGAATGAGTTTGTTAGTCTTTTGTTACAGGCTTGTTGTGTGTTTTCAAGTATTCTAAATGCAGTTGTATTATCACTGTACATAAAATATCTCTTTAGTCAGTTCTGAACTACTGTCCAGAAGCTCCCTCGGTGCCCTCATTGTGAGGTGAACGGGTTGTCGCTAGAGGGAACGGCATCCATCTATGTTGGTTGAACCAGGACTCAGAGCTTGGGACAGAAGCAATACACTGTAGTGATATGTAAGGGAAAGACTATAGTTGAAAAGATGTTTTTTAATGCTAGAATTGTTTTTTTAAATCTTAACTAACACCATAGAATCTCAAAATAACATTTCATATTTATGAAGATAGGTACAGATGAAAAACCTGGGGGTTTAACGATGCATAGAGTAATCCTAAAGCAAATTCTGAGGCAATTGTTCCATTAATGCTTTGCCTGTGAATACTTCCATTACTGAGAAAGCATAAAGATAATAAACTATAGAACATGATGTTTTAGACAGGTAAACCTTGACACACTCAAGGCCCTTTTGAATTTTCTGTAGAACTTTCAGAATTCTGGCACTGTAGCATAACAAAAAGGAACAGGGAATTCGATTCCGGGAACCATTCAGCGACTTGCTTTGCAAATGTGAGTAGAATGATTATCACTTACATTCGTTTCCTTAAAACCACAGAAAGTTACCTATCAAGGTTCTGACCGCCAGAGGTTCCAAAACCAAGATGCTGTCAAGGTCTGATTTCTCTGAAAACTCTAGGGTAGAATCCTTCCTTACCTCTTCTTAGCTTCTAGTTACCAGCAATCCTTGTTGTCCCTACCGCTGTCAGCACTTGGCTGTCTTCTGTGACTCCACCTCTTCTCTTCTTCCTATAAAGACACCAGTTACACTGGACTTAACTATAACAGCCTTACTCAATATGACCTTATCTTAACTTGATAACATCTTCAAATACCTTATTTCCAAACAAGGTCAGACCTCCAGGAAACAGGTATAAGAACTTCAAGATACCTTTTTGGGAGAGACAGTTCAACTCATAACACCATTTTTGATTCTTGAAGCTTCCTGTGAATGTCCTGTTGCAGCAGTTTTTGAATGATCTTCAACAAAATTTTACTTGCATGTGAAATTAATGATATTATTTGATGATTTACGCATTCTGTTCAGTCACCTATCTTTCTAATGAGCACAAATATGGATCTCTTTCAATCGGTGGGCCAGGTAGCTGTCTTCCAAATTTCTTGCCAAAGATGAGTGGGTGCCTCTAGTGCTACATCAGTTTGTTGAAAATTTTCAATTTGTATTCCATCAATTCCAGAGTGCCTTTGTTTTTGCCAATATCTTCAATGCAGCTTGTACTTCTTCCTTCAGTATCATTGGCTCTTGATCATATGCAACCTTGTGAAGTGGTTGAACATCGACTATTTCTTTTTGTACAGTGACTCTGTGTATTACTTCCATCTTTTTTCGATGCTTTCTGCATCATTCAATAGTTTGCCCATAGAATTATTCAATATTGCAAGTCGAGGCTTGAATTTTTTCTTCAGTTCTTTCAGCTTGCAAAATACTGAACATGTCCTCTTCCCTTTTGGTTTTCTAACTCCAGGTCTTTGCACATTTCACTGTAATACTTGACTTTGTCTTCTCAAGCTGTCCTTTGAAATGTTTTGTTCCGTTCTTTTACTTCCTTGTTTCTTCCATTCACTTTAGCATTTCTGTGCTGGAGAGCAAGTTTCCGTCTCTTTTCACATCCATTTTGGTCTTTTAAAAAATTTCCTGTCTTTGTACTGACCTTTTGCTTTTTTCCTGTATGATGTTCTTGAAGTCATCCCACAACTTTTTCCCATCTTCTGTCATGAGTGCATAATGCATCAAATCTGCTCTTGATATCGTCTCTAAATTCAGGTGGAATATACTCAAGGTCATATTTTGGTTCTCGTGAACTTGTTGTAATTTTCTTCAGCTTCAGTCTGAACTTACTTATGAGCAATTGATGATCTGGTCCACAGTCAACCTTTGACCTTGTGCTAGCTGATGAAATTGAGCTTTTCCACCGTGTTGTCTTCTCACAAATGTAGTCAATTTGATTCCTGTATATTCCATCTGGTGAGGTCCATGTGTATAATAGCATTTTATGCTATTTAAAAAAGGTGTTTGAAACGAACAAGTCACTAGTGTTGAAAATTCTATCATGTGGTCTCCAGCATCATTTCTATCACCAAATGGTGTATCTTGCAACTACTCATCTTTCCTTTTTATTCCAACATTTGCATTCCAATCACCAGTAATCATCAATACATCTTAATTACATGTTTG
>NW_006408572.1:16358040-16369626 GCF_000296735.1 Chrysochloris asiatica
TTCCATGTTCTGATTATTAATGTGTGTTTACAGCTGTTTCTCCTCATTTGGAGCTGTGCCTCAGCACCAAATGAAGACCCCAAGGGCTTTACTCCATCCTCATCATCACAATCATCTCCACTTTGAGGAGGCAACTTTTCCCCAGTTGTATTCTGAGTGTCTTCCACCCTGAGCGGCTCATCATCTGGCTCTATAGCTGACAATATTCTGATATTATTCATAAAATTTTCATTTTCCAACACTATATCTGGCGGTGTTCCACTGCTATTTGTGAGGCTTTCAGTGGCTCACATTGAGAAGCAGTCTGCCTTTCCTTCCTTCTGGACTGTTTAAGGAGCTCTGGTAGCGTAGTAGTTATGAATTGGGCTGCTAACCTCAAGGTCAGCAGTTTGAAACTACCAGCTGTTCCGCAGAAGAAAGATGAGGCATTCTGCTCCCGTAAAGATTTATAGCCTTGGAAACCCTACACAATAGTGCTATGAGTCAGAATCTACTCTACGACAACCACCAGCAGACTGTCTTAATTTGGAAGTTCTGCTGAAATCTTTTCACTGTGGTGACCCTGCTGGTATTTAAAATACCTGGTGGCATAGCTTCCAGCATCTCAGCAACATGCAAGCCACCGAACTGACAACAAACTGACAAGTAAATGGAAGCCTGCTGGTATTTAAAATACCTGGTGGCATAGCTTCCAGCATCTCAGCAACATGCAAGCCACCGAACTGACAACAAACTGACAACAAAACAAAACATTGAGTGGTTCTGGGTCATCCTCACAACTGTTGTTATATTTGAGCCCATTATTGTGGCCACTGTGTCAATCCATCTTATTAGAGGTCTTCCTTGTTGCTTTTTTAACCCTCCAACTTTACAAAGCATGACACCTTTCTCCAGGGTTGGTCCTTCCTGGTAACATCTCTCAAGTGTGAGAGATAAAGTCTCTCCACTGTCTTTCCCAAGGAACAACTGGTCCAAACTTCTGCCCAAACAAATTTGTTCCTTCTAGTAATTCATGTAATATTCATTGAGTAGTCTTTGCCAACATCCTAATTCAAATGCATTGATTCTTACACAGTCTTCTTTATTCCTTGTCCAGCTTTCACCTGCATAAGAGGTGACTGAAAATATCACGGCTTGAGTCAGGTGCACCAAAGTCCTCAAAATGACATCTTTGCTGTTTAATAATTTGAAGAGAATTTTTGTAGCAGATTTGCCTAGTGCAATGCATCCTTTGATTTCTTGAATGTTGCTTCCATGAACATTGACAAATTCAATCTTTTCTCCATTTGTGATGATGGTCCAATTGTGAGGATTTTCTTTTCTTTTCTTTACATTGAGCTGCATTCTGTGCTGAAGGTCGTAGACTTTGATCTTCATCAGTAAGTGCTTCAAGTCCTTTTCACGTACAATAGGCAACGGTGTGTCATCTGCATATTGCAGGTTGTTAATAAGCCTTCCACCAGTCTTCATGCTGTATTCATCTTTCTATAGTCCAGTTTCTCAGCTTATTTGCTCACCATACAGACTGAATAAGTAAGGTGAAAGGATACAACTCTGGCACACACCTTTCCTGATTTTAAGACATCCAGTGTCCCTTGTTCTCTTCAAACAACTGTCTTTTGGTTTGCATACTGATTTTGCATGAGCACAATTAAGTGTTCTTTTTGGCAGAAGTAATTCTTTGCAACATTAGTCATAGTTTGCTATGATCCACTCAGCCAAATGCCTTTATATAGTAAATAAAGCACAATTAAACATCTTTCTGGTATTCTAGGCTTTCAGCAAAGATCCATCTAATGTCAGCAATGATAGTTCATGTTCTACATCCTCTTCTGAATCCTGCATGGCTTTCTAGCAGCTCCTGGATGATGTACTACAGCAATCATTTTTGTACTATTCTTAGAAAAATTGTACTTGCATGTGATGTTAATGATGTTGTTTGATCATTTCCACATTCCCTTGTGTCACCTTCTTTGGCATGGACACAGATATGGATCACTTTCAACTGGTTGGCAAGATAGCTGTCTACTCAAATTTCATCGCACAGTCAAGTGAGTGCCTCCAGCACATCATCAGTTTATTGAAAATTTCAAGTTGTGTTCTGTCAATTCCTGGAGCCTTGTTTTGCACTAATGCTTTCAGCACAGTGTGGACTTCTCTAGCATAGAGGTTACGAATCGGGCTGCGAACCACAAGGTCAGTAGTTCGAAACTACCAGCTGTTCCATGGGAGAAAGATGAGGCTTTCTGCTCCCGTAAAGATTTACAGCCTCAAAAACCCTACACAGGGTCGCTATGAGTCAGAACCGACTCCACGACACATAACAACAACAACAATTCTTGATTAAGAGTAGTGGTTACGAACTGGGCTGCGAACCGCAAGGTCAGCAGTTCGAAATTATCAGCTGCTCCATGGGAGAAAGATGAGGCGTTCTGCTCCCGTAAAGATTAACAGCCTTGGAAACCCTGTGCAGGGTCGCTATGAGTCGGAACCGACTCCATGGCACATAACAACAACAACAATTCTAGATCGTATGCTACCTCTTGAAATGGTTGAACTTTGACCAATTCTTTTTGGTATAATGACTGTGTATTCTTTCCATTTTCTTTAGATATTTCCAGCATTGTTCAATATTTTGCCCATAGAATCCTTCACTATTTCAAATCAAGGCTTGAATGCTTTCTCTTAGCTTGAGAAATGCTAAGCATGTTCTTCCCTTCTGGGTTTCTAACTCCAGGTCTTGGCACATTCTATTTTAATACTTGATTTTGTCTTTTCCTTTGAAACTTTTTGTTCATTTTTTTTTTTTTTTTAACTTCATTTTTTTCTGGTTGCTTTAGTTTCTCTACATTCAAAAGCAAGTTTCAGAGTACCTTCTGGCATCCACTTCTACTTGGGTCTTTTCTTTCTTTCATTCATGTCTTAATGACGTTTTGCTTTCTTCCTATATGATGCTCTTGATGTCATCCCACAACTCCTCTGGTCTTTGGTCATTAGTGTCCAATGTGTTAAATCTATTCTTGAGATGGTCTCTACATTAAGATGGGATATACTCAAGGTTATATTTTGGTTCTTATAGACTTGGTATAGTTTTCTTCAGCTTCAACCTGAACTGGAATATGAGCAATTGAAGATCGATTCCACAGATGGCGTCTGGCCTTGTTCTGGCTGATGAGATGGAGCATCCACAGATGTAGTCAATTTGATTCCTGTGTATTCCGTCTGGCACAATCTACATGTATAGTCACCATTTCTGTTGTTGAAAAACGGTATACAGACACACATATGTGTGTGCAAAGAGTCTAGGAGTGTACCATTCATGGTGATTACAGCCATAATTTCTGCGAAGGCATGAGACCCAAGAGGAACTGTGTACTTCAAGACTATTGGACTATTTCTTAAATACATGACTATCAGAACGCATGCATGCATTCCTTGTGAAAATCAATAAAATCAACAAATATAATGTCATGATAAAATATCAGAAAAACTCACAGCACTTCTAAGCCTGCCTAGTTGGATGGTTTGGAGAATTCTCTCAAGGATTCGGAACCTCAGTGTCCTCATCTGATACGAAGATACTTGATCAAGATTCGAGAATTCCTCAAGAGCTCTGCAATTTCCCACAGCTACTCAGCAGAGGTGCAGCCTCTGGGATTGGAGTGATGAGAAATCTAGTGGAAAGTGATGAGAAATCTAATGAGAGTGATGAGAAATCTAGTGGAAAGCTAAATATGTGTGTGTGTGTGTGTGTGTGTGTGTGTTTACAGATACTCCCTGGGTTAGGAACAAAATCTGTTCCTAACTAAGAATTTGTAGGTTAGTTGGAACAGGTGTATAGAATTATAATTTAATTTTGCTTGAATGCAGGAAAATGCTCAAAGCCTTTTTAATGATTTTCAAACTGTATGTGCAGCAAGAGAGGGTGATCGTGATGAAGGATTTATTGCTAGTAGGGGTTAGTTCAATCATTTCCAAGTGAGGGCAAATTCACGTAACATTAAAGCAGGATTTCAAAGATGGTGCCCTGCTCTAAGATGACCATCTGTGGACACAGTGCTGCAGATAAGCCAGTCTCATGCATCATGACTGTGTACGTGTAGACTGCATCTGATTGGAAAATAAGAGTTCACTGCGCCTTTTCCATGTCTCCCATTCCAGGGCTTCAGCATGCAGTTTTTCCCATTCCAGTTACCTTGGTGCATCCCCCAAACCGTACACATTCTGGTCCATTCCTGTTTCGCCTCATAGGCGATGTGATACAGCAGTGTATTAAAAGGAGCCGTCCTTGAGTTGGATGGTGGTAACCTAGGGACTGTCTGTATGTTGCTCTAAGTCTTCTCCCCAAATAACACTTCTTTCATTTTACTTTATTTTTTTCTCTCCCAGGGGGTTATTATGAATTAAACCAAGTTGGAAAAATGCTGGACTAAATAATTATTAGAGGTAGAATTTTCACCTTTCATTATGACAGCGATGCTTTGCTTCTAGAGGAGTGTACTTCATGTACACACACTACCCACCTGTCAGTGGAGTATTTCATGTTTCTACAATGCTAAACAGCGTTCAGTTGGAGCTTTCAGAGTAAAACAGACTAGGAAGAAAGGCCTGGTGATCTACTTCTGAAAACCAGCTGAGAGAAACCCTTCAGATCACAATGGTACGAACCACAAAGTATCAGAAGGATGACTCATTTTCCATTGTGCATGGGTTTGGGGATGATTGTGTGCCAAATAACAACAAACATTCCTCTCACCTCCAAGCAAAACAAAACAATACATAACAAAACAACCTCTGTGAGGAGATTTTAGAAGTACAAGCAGTGTGCTCTGACCTTAAATTTATAGTTTTTGTAGAAGTCACATTGAGGCGCTTTGCTCTGATATCTCCCTGCTTTGTTTTCTGCCTGCTAACGCACCAGAATGCAAAGCCGTTTGAACCGCAGGTTGGCAGTTCAAGCTCACCAGCTACTCCTCGGAAACCCTATACAGGATCGCTATGGGTCGGAACCCACTCGATGGCACTTAATAACAACAAGGAGGCATTTAAGGAGCTCTGGTAGGATAGTGGTTACGAATCAGGCTGCAAACCTCAAGGTTAGCAGTTCAAAACTACCAGCTGTTCTGTGGGAGAAAGATGAGGCTTTCTGCTCCCGTAAAGACTTACAACCTCAGAAACTCTGTACAGGGTCGTTATGGGTCGGAACCGACTCCACGGCACATAATCAACCAAGAAGGCAGCTATTGAAGAAAATCTTCAGCTTCCAGAATTTGAGTCAATTTATCTTTCTCTCTGTGACTTTTTACACTAGGGGCTGCCATTGTTTGTAAAATGCTCACCCTGATACATTCATTGTTTCTTTAGTTATGAAAGAAGTTGGCGGTTTTCTTACCTTTTTTCAAAAAAATCAGAACTCAGGACTTAAGGCCTGGATGAATCCAGTGGTCTCTTCCCTTCTTTGTGTCCCACCTTGTCCTGTTCTGTGGCTTCCAAGTGATGAGAACAGGTCTGTTTACGAGGCTTAATCCAGCAGAACAGGGAATCTCTATTTCTGGCCACACCCCACATACCCAGGCTAGTCCTGGGAGGGGAAACTCCATACTCTGATTGGCCAAAGTGGAGTCTCTCACATTGATCACATGGCTGGGGTGGAAGGTGGGAGATTCTCAAAGAACTTTTAGAGACTATTTCCTGAAAAGCATGGAGCAGTGGGTATATTATAACAACACTCTAGCTGGCTCCTAGGACTGTTTATCCCAAAAGTCTGAATACAAAAGGACATATGGTGTCTTTGGTCATGGCTTCTGCAGTTTCCTTTGCCTTCTATGAGTCTAAGGAGCTCTGGGGGTGCAGGGGGTGAAATGCCAGGCTGTTAACTTCAAGGCAGGTGGTTCAAACCCACAAGAAAAATAAGATCTGCTTCCCTAAAGATTTACAGTCTCAGAAACCTTAAGGAACATGTCTACTCTGTTCTTTAGAGTCACTATGAGTTTGAACTAACTTGATGGCACTGGGTTTTGTTTGGTTTCTGTGAGTCTAAGGCCAGAGCCTCCGTCAAATGTCATTTCCCTGCAATTTGAATTCCCTAAAATGACTGCTTTGAACAAAGGTTTTAAAAGTAATATACCCTTTTTCTGATATCGAGCATTTTCCAGTGATGTAGAATGCATCAATACTGTCTTAAGTAGACCTACATAAGTAGGCCCTAGAGAGGCAGCAACTGCTTGTGGGGTACTGAGCTTCTGTTAAGAATGATGGAAAAACTTGGCACCGGATAAATGGTTGAACAACATGATGAACACAGTTAATGGTACTGAACTGAACATGGGAAGAATGCTGAACTATGAAATACGTTATTACATACGTACGAGATGGCTTTAGAAAAGTCTGTGGGAAAAATTCCATTGTCTGATCATTCCATTTTGCCATGAACTTTTTGAAGACCCCCTGTATTTATGACAATAAAAGCAATTATATTAAGTACGCTTCCTTTCTGTTTAGCACAAGAAAAATATTATCTTATTAACTATTAATTTTTAAAGCGTTTTTAGTGGTATTTTGACAGCAATTTTAAATGGAAACATATTCACGTGCATACATTATTCAAGTAAGGGAATATATATGAGTGTATACACTCACTAGGAGTCCTGGTGTGGCGCTGTTGCAAAGTCCTCTTGAAACCGGAGACCTGAGGTTCAAGTTCATCAGTTGCTCCTGGGAAACCTTATACAGGGTTGCTAAGGGTCGGAATCCAACATGATGGCACTTAACAACAACAACAACATGTATGTTGTTGTTGTTATGTGCCGTGGAAAGCGACCCTGTACAGGGTTTCTGAGACTGTAAATCTTTACGGGAGCAGAAAGCCTCATCTTTCTCCCACGGAACAGCTAGTATGTATAAATATTGTTGTTGTTGTTGTTGTTGTTAAGTGCCATCGAGTCGGTTCCGACCCATAGCGACCCTGTACAGGGTTTCCGAGGGTGTAAATCCTTACGGGAGTAGAAAGCCTCATCTTTCTCCCGCGGAGCGGCTGGTAGTTTCGAACCGCTGACCTTAAGATTCGCAGCCCGATTCGTAACCACTACGCTACCAGAGCTCCTTTTAGGAGCCATCAAATTAGTTCTGACTCATTACGAATCTATTCAGAACAGAACAATGGCACAATGGATAAGCAGTGGACTACAAACTACAACATTGGCAGTTTTAACCCATCAACTGCTCTGCAGGTGAAGGATGAGGCTTTCTGCTCTCTTAAAGATTTACAACCTTGGAAACTCTTTAGAGTTGGAATCGATTGGACTGCATTGGGTTTAGATATACACCCTTGTGCTCACAAACTCACACAATATTATTACTAGTTGAATCTACAGCCTCAGGTAACAAGGAGAGGAAAGGTCTCACTTCCAAACACAAAACACATGTATGATGAGAGCACAATACATTAGAGGGAAGAATTAAACTCTTCCTCTTATTTTCGTCACATTTATAGAGCCAGTAACAGCAGAGATCATCCCTCCTTATGTAATTTCATACTACCGAAGGGAAGGTGATCAAATCATAAAATGCCAACCAGACTATAGTTTTTAAATAATTATGGGAGATTTACTAAGGGTGTTAAATTATCCCATTTTAATTTTATTAACTAAAATGTATTGTTGTTGTTAAAACAAAACACTGCCTGTTCCCGTGCCATCCTCACAACCATTGCTGCTGCCACTGTGCCAATCCATCTCCTCGGAGGTCTTCCTGGTTTTTGCTGACTCTCCTCTTCACCAAGCATGATGTCCTTCTCCAGGGACTGGTCCCTCATGACAATATGTCTGAAATATGAGAGATGACATCTCACTACCCTGGCTCCCAATAATAAAAAAAGTCTACTACTACTAAGTAAAAATGTAAAAGCAGAAATGCTATTTTTTTAAATTATAAAATATTTCTTTTGGATCTTCTTATAAACTCACAGATGCCCAATTCCCCAGCAACCAGAGGGCAGCATAGTTGCAAATGCACATCCAATGTTCCTCTTTTCCATGTGTTTTCTCTCATCAGTGTAGGACAGTGTTCTTCTATGAGCCATTTGAAGAGTACTGGTCACAGAAAAACCACCAACATCCCTATGATTGGATAGAATTTCCCTGATGCACAGCTGTTATACTCATATTCCTGTTGGTAGTTTCATAGGAAATTCTAAACCTTTTGTAGAAATTTGAACTAACAAGTTAATAGAGAGGGTCCTAACTTCAGCTGAAGAAATTCTCGAATTTGCTCATCCTAAATCAATATTTAAGGAAAGATGTTTCCCGAAGTACAAGCCATACTTAGTGCTAGTTGTAAAGCCAGAAGGGGGCGCCATAGTGTAAAGGTATCTAAGATCAGTTTGATTGTTTCTATATGGTTGAATAATAGTCACAGTGCTAGTCATGAGGTTCTGTAAAGAGTAATT
Source organism: Chrysochloris asiatica (assembly GCF_000296735.1). Taxonomy (NCBI): domain Eukaryota; kingdom Metazoa; phylum Chordata; class Mammalia; order Afrosoricida; family Chrysochloridae; genus Chrysochloris; species Chrysochloris asiatica. The sequence continues at coordinate 16,366,487 of NW_006408572.1, forward strand.
GCATAAAGGTAGCTGTCTTTATATTCCCTTTATATTCCTTTTCAGCAACCCAGAAAGAATAAAAAAAAAATTCATACCAAACTTAAACTGACTGAAATCTAAGACTAAGAGTGTGTTTCACACAAAGTGAAGGGTTTAATGATGATGCATGGAGGGATTGTAATCATTGCAATGAAACGAAATATGATAGGATGACTATAAAGCTGATGTTCTCACAAGTAAACTATCACTCAATACACAATAAAAACTAAAAAAAAAGTGAAGGGGAAAATAGATGGACTAATGTACTTCCCGGCTTACGGAATTGCCTAATTGAGAGATAAATTGAAGACCTCCCTGAAAGGAAGCCAAGTCACTGTGAGCAGCAGGTAGGACAGGATAAAGATGTAGAGAGATGAACCCTGATCCTACCTTGGGCAAGAGTTCAAAGTACCAGAAAGCATATGGAGCATGTTTCAGGTTGGGATCTGTTCCTGTCTCACACTGTAGCGAGGATGGTACCAGTAATGAAGGCAGGCACCAATTCAGCTGAATTCTGGTTGCTTCAGCAAACATGGACTTGCTACTTGAGGCAGAAAGGCAACATTCCCATTAGCTGCTTCCTACTCCTTATGGTAAGGTGGAGGGTCAGAGAAAAAGAGGAAGACCCCTAGCGAGATGGATTGGCAAAGTGGCAGCATCAATGGGCTCAAGTGTGGCAACAGTAGTGAGGATGCCTCGGCCTGGGCAGTATTTCATTCTGGTGTGCATAAAGTCGCTCTGAGTCAGTACCGACTAGATGGCACCTAACAACAACAACTTCTAATGGAGTCCTGGTGTGCACTACAACGTTGGTTTGGATCTTAAGGTCAATGGTTCAAACTCACCAGCTGCTTCTTGGAAACCCTATATAGGGTCGCTATGGTTGCAACAGACTAGATGGCACTTAACAACAACAACACTCCAAATAGGAGTCCTGGTGTGGTGCTGTGGGTTAATGTAGTGGACCACAAGGTCGGTGCTTCAAGCTCACCAGTTGTGCTCTGAAACCCTATACAGGGTCGCTATGGGTCAGAATCAACTTGACGACACTTAATAACAGCAACGCTCCTAATAGAAAGAGCCCTGGCGGCACAAAAGCTAAATGCTTGGCTACTACCTGAAAGGTCAGTTGTTGGAATGCCCTGGCCACTTCGTGGGTGAGTAAAAGATCTGGTGGACTGGTCCCACAAAGACTGTTGTAGGGTGTTACGTGCTGTTGTTGTTGTTGTGAAGTGCCATCGAGTCGATTCTGACCCATAGTGACCCTGTATATGGTTTCTGAGGAGCAGCTGGTGAGCTTGAACCACATACTTTGCAGTTCAAATGGCTTTGCCGTCTGGCGCATTAATCCACAGTGCCACATCAGGACTGTTAAGTGGCATCAAATTGGTTCTGACTAATAGGGACCCTGAGTAGGGTTTCTAAGGAATAACTGATGAGTTTGAAGTGCAGACCTTATGATTAGCAGTCCAGTGCTTATCCTTTAGCACCACGCCAGGACATCATAAAGAATACAGCATAATCCACTATGTTGTTGTTGTTGTTGTTGTTGTTGTTGTTGTTGTTGTTATGTGCCGTGGAGTCGGAACCGACTCATAGCGACCCTGTACAGGGTTTCCGAGGGTGTAAATCTTTACGGGAGTAGAAAGCCTCATCTTTCTCCCGCGGAGCAGCTGGTAGTTTCGAACTGCTGACCTTGCGGTTCACAGCCCGAGTCGACTCATAGTGACCCTGTACAGGGTTTCCGAGGCTATAAATCTTTGCAGGAGCACAAAGCTTCATCTTTCTCCCATGGAACAGCTGGCAGTTTCGAACTACTGACCTTGTGGTACACAGCCCAATTTGTAATCACTACATTACCAGTACTGCCCCATAGTCCACTATGGGGCAGTTTTATTCTGTCATGTAGGGCTTCTGGAGCTCTGGTCAGTTTGAATCGTAAGGTCGGTGGTTCAAGCTCACCAGCTGCTCCTCAGAAACCATAGTGTTGCTGTGAGTCAGAATCAACTCAATGGCACTTTACTTTAATAGGATTTCTGCAAATCAGAATTGACTCAATGACCCAAAGCATCTCCTTACAAAGAGGCTGAATTTGAATTATGATTTTGGCAAAGACTATTCCAGCAGAATGAGAGAGTCAGCGTTAGAAGAAATACAACCAAAATGCTCAGTCGAAGTGAGGGCAGTGAAACTTTGGCTTACTTTCTTTGGACTCATCATTGTTGTTGTTGAGTGCTTTCAAGTTGGCTCTAACTCATAACAGCCCTGTATAGGATTTCTGAAGAGTGACTGGTGGATTTGAACCACCAACTATTGCAATTCAAACCAACCTTGCAGTCCAGCTCTAATCCTACAGTGCCACAACAGGACTCATCATTGTTAAGTGCTGTCAACTTGGTTCTGACCCATAGCGACCATGTATAGGGTTTCCAAAGAGCGGATGATGGGCTTGAACTACCAACAATGTGATTCAAACCGACTTTACAGTCTAACGCATTGTCCCATAGCACCACACTAGGACTCCAGAAACCCTATATGACACAGTAAAACTGCCCCTTAGAGGACTCATCGTTGTTGTTGTTGTTTTGTGCCGTGGAGTCAGTTCCGACTCATAGGGACCCTGTACAGTGTTTCCAAGGCTGTAAATCTTTATATGAGCAGAAAGCCTCATCTTTCTCCCATGGAACAGCTGGTAGTTTTGAACTGGTGACCCTGAGGTTCGCAGCCTGATTCGTAACCACTAAGCTACCAGAGCTCCTTAGAGAACTTATCATTAGGAAGGACCAATTGCTGGAAAAAGGACACCATTTGAAAACAGTTGAGTGAAAATTAGGAAAACCCACAATAAGAAGGTCCAATAGCTGCGACGTTAAACTCGGGTATAGGGATGGTATAGGACAGGGCCCATTTCATTTTGTTATCGGTAAGGTCACTATCAACACTCGCGGAAGTAGCAGTCAAGAGATCAGACGACGTATTGCACTGGGCAAATCTGCTGCACAGGAACTTTTTAAAGTATTGAAGGGCAGAGATGTCAGCTTGAGGACTAAGGTGCGCCTGACCCAGGCCATTGTGTTTTCAATAGCCTCATATGGATGCGAAAGCTGGACAGTGAATAA
>NW_006408572.1:16370641-16381553 GCF_000296735.1 Chrysochloris asiatica
ACTGGAGAAGGATATCATGTTTGGTAAGGTGGAGCATCAGAGAAAAAGAGGAAGACTCCCAGCGAGATGGATTAGCAAATTGGATGCATCAATAGGCTCAAGCGTGGCAACAATTGTGAGGTTGGCCCAGGACCGGGCAGTGTTTTGTTCTGTTGTGCATAGGGTCGCTATGAGTCAGTACTGACTTGATGGCACCTAACAACAATCAGTAGTTTTATAGTCACCAACTGCACTGATGATGGTCAAGGTGGGCAAGTCCCACTTTTATCTCTGGCTGTGTTGTTGTGTGCCCTTGAGTCAGTTCTGACTCATAGTGACCCTGAATAGGGTTTCCGAGGAGCGGCTGGTGGGTTCGAATTGCTGACTTTTCAACTCAAACTGACCTTGCGGCCCAATGTGTTATATCCTTCAGTGCCCCACCAGAATCACCATGAAACCAATGCTCATCTGGAAGCAGACCCAGGCTTCACCCTCCCATGTCCCCATTCCCGATCACCAGCCACTTTCATGGTATTTCCTCTCTCATCCTAAACACCCAGAGTCAGATCAGAATTCATCCCTGGCCACCCTGGACTAGGTCATCAGTTGTAACTCAAGAGTCTGCTCAACTCTCTGAACTTCAGACCAGTGGCCCCTTCTCTCTCTCGGTGTCCCCCTAAGGCTAAACCACAAGCTAGAAGGATTCTGTCCTTCCTCACTGACTGCCCACACCGCCTTTTCCTGATCACCAGTTAACCAAAGCTGGTTGCTTACTAATTAAAACTCAGTCCATCCAACTTCTTGCACATCCTCCTGCTGAATTAGCCACCCAGCTAAATCTGAATCTCACTGTTTCTTGTGGGTTCATTAATTCTTTATAATAGCTCATAAAATTAATGAAGTCTATTACCTATACTGGAATCCTGGTATGGCGCTATGGGTTAGTGCGCTAGACTGCAAAGTCGGTTTGAACTGCAAGGTTGGTGGTCCAAGCTCATCAATCACTCCTTGGAAACCCTCTACAGGGTTGCTATGGGTTGGAACCGACTCGACGGCACTTAACAACAACAACATCACCTATACTTGGAGTCCTGGTGTGGCGCTGCAGGATAATACTCTGGACTGCAAAGTTGGTTTGAACTACAAGGTCAGTAATTCAAGCTCACCAGCTCTCCTCGGAAACCCTATACAGGGTCACTATGGGTCAGAACCGACGCGATGGTACTTATCAACAACAACAACAACATTACCTATACTTGGAGTCCTGGTGTGGCGCTGTGGGCTAATGCATCAGACTGCGAAGTCAGTGATTCAAGCTCACCAGCTACTCCTTAGAAACTTTATACAGGGTTGCTATGGGTCAGAATCAACTCCACAGCACTTAACACCATCACCAACATTACCTATACTTGGACTCCAGGTGTGGCGCTATAGAATCAGCACTGGGCTATCAACCATAAAGTCAGTGGTTCAAACCCTCAGAAACCCTATACAGGGTCATGATGATTTCGAACTGACTCCATGGCACTTAACAACAAAAACAATTGTTATCTAGTTATTCACTTGAAGGGATATAAGTGAAGAGACACATTAGATAAATTTGCTGAGAGTTCTCAACAATCCAGGAAGCCTCAGAGAGGAAGTTCCAACAATGAGGGCCCCTTAGTCATTGGGAACTCAATGGATATGCATGATTAGGATCCTAGTGTCATTGTTAAGTGCCATCAAGTCATTGTTAAGTGTCATCAAGCCAGTTCAGACTCAAAGTGAGTGACACTGTATAGGAGCAGCTGGTGGGCTTGAACTGCTAACCAACCTTGTGGCTATCCTGCAGTACCACAACAGGACTTATAGATACCTTATGTACAACAGAAGGAGCTCTGGTAGCGTAGTGGTTATGAATCAGGCCACTAATCTCACAGTCAGCGGTTCGAAACTACCAGTTGTTTCATGGGAGAAAGATAAGGCTTTCTGCTCCCATAAAGATTTACAGCCTCGGAAACCCTGTACAGGTTCGCTGTGAGTTGGAATCGACTCCACGGCACATAACAACAACAATTACAAATGTACAACAGATGAAACACAATGGTTCCTCTGTTTGGGTCTATTGCTGCAGCCACGCATCAATCTACCTCTTTGATGGTCTTCCTACTTTTCGCTTACCCCCTACTTTACCAAGCATGATGTTCTTCTCCAGGAGCTGCTCTCTCCTCATGAGATGGTCATAGTAATTCATATATGTAAATCTGTGATTATGTACAATTGATTCCATCCTGCCCCACTTCCTTTCCAAGGTTTGCTGCCACGATGTACTGTGGCTTGTGCAATCTTTACACATGTTTAAGTGTTACCTGGGGTCCTGTTCTGATGTGTAGGATAAGCAATGGGCTGCTAACTGATAGTTCAAACCCATCTGCCACTCCTTGGAATCCTAACATAGGGACATTATGAGTTGGAACTGACTCAACGGCACTTAACAACAACAACAACAAGCTAACCATAAGACAGGCAGTTCAGATCCACCATCCATTCCTCAGAAACTGTGATTCAGAACCGACACAGTGGCACTTAATAAGAAGTGTTCTCTGCGAGTGTGGTGGCTGTATAGGGTACATACTGTACTGCTAATCACAAGGCTGGCAGTTTAAGCTCACCAGCCAGCCACTCCTTGGGAGAAAGATGAGACTTTTTGTGTTCACAAACATTTATAGCCTCAGAAATCTTATTACAGGGTTGCTGTGAGTCGGAACGGCCTAAATGACACATAACAACAAACAACAAGTGTTATATGTCTGTTTTGAAAGCAATGGAGCACCTTGATTGCTTGAGAATTCTAAGACTCTTTTTAGAAATTAGAGACAAGGTCAAATCTAGTTCTTTGTGCCACAGTGTTGTTGTTGTTAAGTGCCGTTGAGTTGGTTCTGACTCATAGTGACCCTATATAGGGTTTCCAAGGAGCAGCAGCTGAGTTTGAACCATTGACCTTGTGGTTCAAACTTGTGGTTCAAACCAATCTTGCTGTCCAGTGCATTACCCACAGCATGACAGCAGGAAAAGTATGAGAGGATGGGACATTCATGGAACTTGACTTGGTAGCCATGAAATGTTCAAGATCTCAGGTCAGGTTGATTGTTTGCAGACCAAAAGCAAGCTGGCTAAAATTTAAAATCCCATGAGGACAGTGAACTGATTAGAGGCTGCTCAAGTAAAGTACCACACAGTAGAAGAAGTAGAAGTTTGAGAAGAAAAGCATGCTGACATCAAATGCGTAAAGAGAAGAAAGAGGCCTTTCTAAAAAATTCTAGAAGTAAAAACTGAAACCAACTTTAGAGAGTAAATAACCAGAAAAATGGCATTAAAAAAAAGACTAAATTGCTGCCAAATTGAGTAGGGGTTAAAATCTTATTGAAAAGGCTTAGCTAGTACAAGAAAATAACTAATAGTCATTCGTTTGATGACAAGCATTGAGTACTTTTATATAGCACGTCCTGAGGGAGATGAAAAAAAATCCTAAACAGAGCAAAAATGATCCCTGTTCTACTAGAGTTGAGTCTAACCTAGAAAACAGGCCAATCAGTAATAAATGACATATCACATAAAAATTTTTATGACAAAAATATAACAATTGCAAGGGTGTGCTTAAACTAAGCTGGAGAAGCTGATGTGATGTTCCTGAAGAAGTGATATTTTAGCATGTCTGAAGAACATGTAAGTGTTATAAGGATGAAGAAAATAACTTTGTGGGTGAGAAGGGGAGTAGTCCAGACCCAGTTAACCCAGGTAAAGACTCAAAAGTGACAGAAAGCATGACACATGCAGACAAATGGAAAAAATCTTGTAAGGCTGGAAGATGAAAGTAGAGGCTAGTTTACAAATGATCTAGTAAACATGAATCACTTGAACCTTAATGCACTGAGGATGCAGCATGAAGATACATACCTCTAGTAATGACTATATTTGTGTTTTCAAAAGGACTCTCAGTGATTGTGAAGAAGGAATAAAAGAAGAACAAAACTAGTGGTAGGAATTCAATGAAAAAGCCACCAGAGAAACTTAGGGGAATGCAGCAGAATTCACCTTAAATTAATTGGGTATGTGTGGCATGGTGGGATAAAGCAGGAACTGCAAGGTCAATTTGAGCCACAGGTTCAAACTCACCAGCCACTCCTTGGAAACCTATACAGGGTCATCCTGAGGCAAAATAGACTCCGGGGCACATTAGGAAAGGGAGAAGCCAAGGATGATCTCTAGGTTTGTGGTCTGGAATGATTAAATTCCATTTACTCAAATGGAAATCTCAAGAGGAAGGCTGCATGATGTACTTGCATTGAACTTATTGAATTTGATTCATTTATAAGAAGCTAATTTGGCAGATGGATCTAGCAGTGGAAAAGAGAGATAGGCTAGGGAGAGTTCTATGAATGCTCAGCATATACATGGTAAGTGATGCCCCAAGAGTGGATGGAATTACCTAAGAAAAGTGTGAAAAGTGAGAAGTGAATGATCTTGAGGTCAAAACGTTTATAAGCAAATCCCAAAACGGAGGCACTTGGCATGACAAAAATGGCAGCTCCAGATTTAAAGCAAACTCCATTTTGGATCAAACTGCGGCTTGGCCTATAACCTCTGCGTCTACTGCTCTGGAGAGACAAATCAGATTCTTGTAAAAGTTGAACTGCTGTAACCCCAAAAAGAACAAGAGTCAAGATTTTAGCTTGAACAAGAAATAGTTAAAAGATGTTTTTCGGAAGTATTTGTGTGGCTTGATCCAAGAATAATGTCTTGGTCATCGTGTTTCAGGAAGTTAGAAAAATAGATAAGACATTTTTTTTTAAAAAAAGACATTGTAGTTGTACAACCCCCTTGTGGCTTTCAGTCATGTATTGCTTCATGCTTGTGACCACGTATTCATTTGTTTACTCCACCTGATAAACATCTTAATAGATTCTTGCAATTTGGAACATTACAATAATCTGGCTGGGTACAAGTATATCTCCCAGTTCTCAAAGTTCTCAAGCTTTCAATAAAACTTTTGTTTTAACTTCTATTAGAGTGTAAGATGGGTGCTTTGTTTTGAAAAGATAAATACACTAAGTGGATGCCATTACAGCTTTAATTAGGGTCACAATGAAGGCTCTGGACCAAAGGGTTATAACAATTGAAACAGACAGTAACTTTAGGGATTAAGTTGAAAAGCTGAGCTACAAGTGGCATGTGGAGAGTCTCAGCTTCCTAGTGCTGCTGTAACAAAAATACCACAAGTGGTGACTTTAAAGAACAGAAATATAACTTCTCACATTACTAATGGCTTAAAATCCCAATCAGAGTCTAGACCATGTAGAATGTCTCTTTGTTGGGACTCCTCCTTGGTTCCTTGGAGATACTGACATGGCATTTGTCTTCACCAGTTTGTGGTTCTTTCTGTGTCTAATCTGCTCTTATTATAATTCAGCTTTGACCAGGTTTAGTACACACCTTACAGTGGCAGGGTCATGTTAACATAACATTATGGAAACGTTATTATATTACATTGTGTGCATATGGTGTGGCACTATAGAATAAACACTGGAAGTGAACCATAGGTTCACACCCACCAGTCACTCCTCTGAACCCCTATACAGGGTCAAATAGATTCAACAACACTTAACAACAACAACAACAACAGCCACCCTATATAGATTACAGTTGGAATCAATCATTCATAGGAATTAGGATTTCGACACATATTTTTAGGGGAGGGCACAATACAATTCATAACATGGAGAGAAAAACTGTGCTCTCCCTAGCCTTTGGAAGGCCTACAGGGAATGAATATCTAGTTGAAGAAGAGATTCAATGGAAATAGCAGAAAGATTTTGGAAAAAGAAGAGCTGCTTGAAAGAAAGTATAAAAAAAATATGTTGTTGTTATTGTTGTGTGCCGTTGAGTCGGTTTATAGAAGTCAGAAATTAAATAAATGGCAGAGGGTACATCTTCTGAAATTAAAAAAGGATAGAAAAGATATTAGATACAATAAAGCATAATGCGAACCACCTTGAATTATATTCTGCAGGCATATAGTTTGTTGTTGTTAGGTGACTTCATTTTGGTTCCAATTCATAGAGACCCTATGACCAAAGGAATGAAATATTGCCCAGTCGTGCACCATCCTCACAATTGTTGTTACACTTAAGTCCATTGCTGCTGCCACTGTGCCAATCCACCTCACTGGGCATCTTCTTCTTTTTTGTTGACTCTCCATTTACCAATATGTCATCCTTCTCCAGGTACTAGTACCTTTTGATAACATGTTCAAAGTATGAGAGATGGAGTCCGGCCATCCTGGCTTCTAAGGAGCATTCAGGCTGCTCTTCGTCCAAGACAGATTTACTTGTTCTTCTGGCAGTCCCTGGTATTTTGATATTCTTCTCCAACACCATAATTCAAATATATCAACTCTCCCATGATCTTCCTTATTCATTGTCCAACTATCACATATATTAGAGGAGATTGAAAATACCATGGTTTGGGTCAGGTCCACGTTAGTCTTCAAACTGATATACTAAATCTTGAACAATTTAAAGAGGTCTTTTGCAGTAGATTAGCCTAATGAAATTTGTCATTTGATTTCTTGACTGCTGCTTCCATGAGTATTGATGTGGATACAAGCAAAATGAAGTCCTTGAAACCTTCAATATTTTCTTCATTTGTTATGATACTATTTACTGGTCCATTTGTGAGGATTTTTGTTTTCTTTACAATGAAGTGCAATCAATATTGAAGGCTGTAGTCTTTGATCGTCAATCAGTAAGTATTTTAATGAGCTTCCCTCCAATTCAGATGCCATGTTCTTCTTCATATAATCCAGTTTCTCAGATTATTTGCTCAGCATACAGATTGAGTAAGTATGGTGAAAGAATACAACTCCAGTGCACATCTTTCCTGCTTTTAAACCATTCAGTATTCCCTTGTTCTGTTCTAATAACTGCCTCTTAGTCTCTGTACTGGTTCCTTATGACCACAATTAAGTGTTCTGGAATCTCCATTCTTCATAAAGTTTGTCATAAACCAAAAAATTGAAAGCCTTTGCATAATCAGTCTTTCTGGTATTCTCTGCCAAGATCCAGCTAACAATATTTATGAGATCCCTTGTTTCACGTCTTATTCTGAATCTGATTTGAATTTCAGTCTGGTGCCTATAGATGGACTCCTTCAATAGGGTTTGAATCATCTTCAGTAAAATTCTACTTGCATGTGATATTAATGATGTTGTTAGATGATTTTGGTATTCCGTTGGGTCACCTCTCATTGGAATGGGCACAAATATAGATCTCTTCTAATTGGTTGGCCAGGTTGCTGTCTTTCAAATTTCTTGGCATAGATGAGTGAGCACATTCAGTGCTTTGTTTCATGAAACATTTCATTCTGTATTCTGTCAATTCCTGAAGCCATGTTTTTCACTCATGCCTTTAGTAAAGTTTGGACTTAATTCCTTCAGAGTCATAAACTCTTGATCCTATGCTCTCTTTTGAAATGGTTGAACATTGACCATTTCTTTTTGGTATAGTGAATTTGTGTATTCTTTCAGCCTTCTTTTGATGCTTTCTGTATCATACAGTATATTGCCCAAGAAATCCTTCAATGTCAAAAAGTCGAGGTGTGAATTTTTAATTCAGTTCTTTCAGCTTGAAAAAAAATGTTGAGCATGTTCTTCCATTTTGGCTTTCTAACTCTAGGTCTTTGTATATTTCATTATGATACATAACTTTATCTTCTTGAGCTGCCCTTTGAAAAATTCTCTTCACCTCTTTTACACCCTCATTTATTCTATTCGTTTTGGCTTTTTTTTATATCAAAAGCAAGTTTCAGAGTTTCTTTTTCAGTTTCAGTCTTAGCTTTCTTTCCTGTCTTTTAAATAATCTTTTGCTTTCTTTCTGTATGGTGTTCTTGGCATCATCTCACAACTTTTCTGGGTTTTTGTCATTAGTGTCTAATGCATCAAATCTGTTCTTGAGATGGCCTCTAAATTCAGGTGTTGTTGTTAAATGCTGTTGAGTCGATTCTGACCCATAGTGACCCTGTACAGTGTTTCTGAGGCTATAAATCTTTACGGGAGCAGAAAGCCTCATCTTTCTCCCATGGAATAGCTGGTAGTTTCGAACTGCTGACTATGAGATTAGCAGCCTAATTTGTTACCACTACGCTACCAGAGCTCCTTAAATTCAGGTGGGGTATATTCAATTTATATTTTGGCTCTCATGGACTTGTTTTAATTTTCTTCAGCTTCAGCCTGAACTTACTTACATATGAACAATTGATTGTCTGTGCCACAGTCTGCCTTGTTTTGGCTGATAATATTGAGCTGCTCCACTGTCTCTTCCCACAAATGTAATCAATTTGATTCCTGTGTGTTCCATCTGGTGAGGTCCATGTGTATAGTCCTCTTTGATGGTTTATAAAAAAGGTATTTGCAATTAATAAGTCTTTGATCTTCAAACTCCTATCATGTGATCTCCAACATCATTTATGTCACCAAGGCCATATTTTCTAACCTAATTTCAAACATTTGCATTCCAATCACCAGTAATTATCAATGCATCTTGATTGCATGTTTGATCAATTTCAGACTGAAGAAGTTGATAGAATTCTTCAATTTCATCATCAGCTTTCGTTGTTGGTGTATAAATTTGAATAACAGTGGTATTAACTGGTCTTTCTTGTAGGCTTATATTATGTTATCATGGACAGCATTGTACTTCAAGATAGATCTTTAAATGTTCATTTAGAGAATGAATGTGATGCCATTCCTCTTGAACTTGTCATTCCTGGGATAGTAGACCATTAGATTGTTGGATTAAAAATGTCTAACCTGTCCATTTTGGTTTAGTAATACATAAAATATTGATCTTTATGAGTTCCTTTTAATTTTTGACAACTTCCAATTTTCCTAGACTTGTATTTTGTACAGTCCATGTTCTGATTATTAATGAATTTTTACATCTGTTTTTCCTCATGGAGTTGTGCCCCATCAGCAAGTGAAGGTACTAACAGCTTTGCTTCATTCACATCATTATGGTCAACTCCATTTTGAGGAGGCAGCGCTTCCCCAGTCAAATTTTGAGTGCCTTCAAACCTGAGGGGATCATCTTCTGACACTATGTCTGACAGTGTTCCACTGCTATTCATACAGTTTTCAGTGGCTAAACTTTCAGAAATCATCTGTCTTTCCTTCTTCCTAATTTATCTTTGTCTAGAAGCTTCACTGAAACCTGTCCATCATGGGTGGACCTGCTGGTATTTAAAATACTGGTGTTATAGCAGCATTTCAACACACAAACTATATATATATGTGTGTGTGTGTGTGTGTGTTGTTGTTGTTAAGTGCCATAGAGTCATTTCCAACTCATTCTGAGGAGCAGTTAATGAGTTTGAACAGCCGACCTTGTGGTTCAAACTGGTTCCATACAGATATGGAGTCCTGGTGTGGCACTGTAGGGTAAGCACTGGACTGCTAACCACAAGGTCAGTGGTTCAAAACCACCAGGTGAACCTTGGAAATCTTATACAGGGTCTCTCTCTATGAGTCTGAATCGACTCTACACACTTAATAACAAAACAGAGTCCTGGTTTGGCACTGTGGATCTGCTCGTGGTTCAAATCCACCAACAGATCCTCAGAAACCTTATACATGGTCACTATGAGATGGAAACGACTTGATGGCATTCAACAACAACAACAACATATATTCATATATAATTTCAAGTTTAGCTGCAAAGCATAAGCATTTAAGTAGAAGGACATCAACTACTTAAAGGAGGACTAAAATTAGTTTATCAACAGATGGTGATTATAAATACCAGTCAACTGTTCTGCAAAACTTATAGAATGTTGAGCTGGAAATATTGTGAGACCAGAATTTTATACCCAGCTGATAGTTATCCAAGACCATATTAAAAATAAAAGTTTTTAGAAATTCAGGGATATATAAATATAGCAAACGACATAAATTTACTTAGAGAATTCCAGTAAATTAAGAAATCAATCACAGTTAGGAACCTGGTTTTCAAAACAACACAGTAAGCTAAGCCTATGCAAGTATGTGTCTCTCCATATACCAGAAAAACGACTCAAGGATTATAAGAATGAGATTATATCCTTAACAACCCTGGAAAACAGAATGTTTTATCAGCGCATCAGAGATTTTAAAGAATTTTGGGAAACTAGAAAACAGACTAGTTTGACAAGGATAACTGAGCCAAGAAAATCACAAGCAAATAGAGACATCTGGAATGGGTCACTGAAGAAACCAGTCCCAGTCTTCCCCACAGAGTCCTGGAAAAGCTCCAAAATCATCATCCACGGGAGCTGGAAATATTTGCTGAATGATGTTGAATGAATGAATATCCTGTGTGACAATTAGCAGTATAATTAATTGAAGGGTTGCCAGCCCAGTTGGGCGAGTTCTCAGCTCTGGAACACAGAGTGACTGGATGTGGTATTTTCACTCTGGACATAGCAGACGCGATCAGCTCTCTAAATAAAATAGTGGATCTGTCTCAAGGAAAGGGAGAGAATAATAGGAAAGCAACTCTAGAGCAATAAAAATACCCTCATATTCTCTGCTTCCAGAAATACCTTACCTGAATTCCGCTGTTTATTGAAATCAGTCCTTAACCCACTTAGCATTTATGTGCTCTCTTTCTGCCGCATCTGAAAAGACCGCTGTTTGTAGGGGTACAGGTTTTCCCTTTATCTAAAAGTAGAGCATTCCTGTGAAACTAAAGCAATTACCATTAATTTATATAGGAAACATTTTTGAGCATTTCCAGGCTCCCCCAAATAACCTACTAAATCATACCAATAACACCTAAAACCTAAAATAACACTAACATATAGTGAGCTCTGGTAGCGTAGTGGTTACGAATCGGGCTGTGAACCTTAAGGTCAGTGGTTC
>NW_006408572.1:16382453-16388797 GCF_000296735.1 Chrysochloris asiatica
ATCCAAGAAGAATGAAGTCCTTGACAACTTCAATCTTTTCTCTGTTGATAAGAATGTTGTTTATTGGTCCAGTGGTGAGGATTTTGTTTTCTTTACATTGAGATGCAATCTATAAAAGCAAAATGACATAAAGCAGACTTTGAAAAAGTGGAAGTACCTGTAAGTTCCCAGTCCAGAGAAAGCTTCTATTCAGGGGAGAGGACTGTGGTACCCTCCACAGTTTCAGGAGACTACCAATCAAGTGACCAATAGTGTTAGGTTTACTCCCCACTCAATAATTATACATGGACTAGCAGACATTTGAGGAAAAACAAAGCATTAAAGAAGTACTCAGTGAATACATCCATTACAGCAGATGGAACAGATGGTCCCTGGGACATTAACAAAGGAATCACAAGACAACTGGATAATATTTCAATTGTTTTTGTTGTTAAATACCATCGAGTCAGTTCCGAGTCATAGCAACCCTGTATAGGATTTCTGAGGAGTAGCTGATGGGTTTGAACTACCAACCTTGTAGTTTGAAGTCTAGTGCTGATTCCTCAGCACTATACCAGGAATCGTTAGTATTCTTAGAAATATTGAATATATAAAATAAGATTGCGTTATTTGAAAACAAACCAAATTAGTAATAAGAGCTTGAAAAATTACAAGTATGAATGCTTGAATCAAAAAAAAAGAGCAAAACAATCAAAAAAGCTAAGAAGGGGTGAATAGTTCGATAAACTGTTTTGTGGTTTAGTTCCATTGAGTCAGTTCCGACTCATAGTCATCCAGTATAGGGTTTCTGAAGATCGGCTAGTGGATTTGAACTATGAATCTTGAGGTTTGCCATCCAGTTTGCCTAGAGCGCCACACCAGGACTCCCTTCTCATCATGATGTTGATGGAAGTGGTGGTGTGTCATAGAGTCAGTTCTGACTCATAGCAACACTGTATAGGGTTTCCAAGACTGTAAATCTTTATGGGAACAGAAAGCCTCATCTGTCTCTGGTGGAGCAACTGGTAGATTTGAACTGCTGACCTTGGGTTAGCAGCCGAGTCCATAATCCACTATGCTACCAGGGCTCCTTCCCCACTCATCATTTTGTTGTTGTTTGTTTTAAAGTGCCGTTGAGTCAGTTCTGACCCATAACGACCCTGTATAGAGTTTCCAAGGAGTGACCGGTGAGCTTGAACCACTGACCGTGCAGTTCAAACCGACTTTTGCAGTCCAGTGCATTAACCCACAGCACCACACCAGGGACTTCACATCAGAGACATTCATTAATTTGAGAAGATATATTAGGTAGGGTAAGACTGGTGGTGGTGGTGTGCCGTGGAGTTGGTTCCGACTCATAGCGACCCTGTACAGGATTTCCTAGGCTGTAAATCTTTACGGGAGCAGAAAGCCTCATCTTTCTCCTGAGGAACATCTGATAGTTTAGAACTGCTGGCCCTAAGGTTCGCAGCCCGATTCGTAACCACTACCCTACCAGAGGGTAAGACTAGGCTACTATAAAAAGGAGGCCCAACACTATTCATTGTCTAAAATGGGCACACACTGATCTCTCTTATAATTCATTTCACCAGCCACTCCTCGGAAACCCAATACAGGGTCTCCATGAGCTGGAATTGACTCAATGGCACTTCATAACCATGACAAATAACACATTAGGAGTCCTGTGGTTAGTACTGAACTACTAACCTCTAGGTTGGCAGTTCAAACCCACCAGCTGCTCTCAGAAACCCTATACAAAGTTTCTTAACAACAACAACTAACACATTAAGGTGAGTGTTCAATACTTACTAAGTACCCTGAGCTACCCCTGCGGTTTCATTTCATTTTTACAACTTTGTCCTAAGTGAACACATTGTATGCTAATATTCATTGGAGGAAACCTGAGATTCAGAGGACTTATACTTGGAGGCTCGAGTTACTTAGGAAGTGGTAGAAATGTGATCCACACCTGAAGACTAATTGTTCAAGATTCTAAGACCATACCCCAAACCTTCCCCTCTGGCAGCTTGACACCCTCTTCCATGAGCTATGCCATTGTGTTTGAAAATAAAAGAGAGGGTGTTGATTGAGAAAAATGAGAGATAGTAGTGAAGGCGAAGACTTTAGTGGAAGCCACGCCATGGAGAAGATAGAAAAGATTCTATTCAGAGATTCTCTGGGGAGAAAACTAACAAACCAAGGACTGATATTTCTCTCCATGACTCACTTCAGTGAAAGTTTGAGTCTTTGCACTTTTATATTTGCTGTTTTCAGAGTGCTAATAGTTTCAGTTTTACAAACAGAAATGATTTAGCCATGAGATAACAATCATGTTATTTCAAATAATATACAATTAATGAAAAAAATTTCAAAGGGGAACCCCTGAATTTCTTTTTCTTCAACAGTATCACCTTAAATTAAAAAATCTCAAGTCTAAGAATGAGTGAAATGATGAGATGTAGTTTTAAAGTCCTGAAATATAGAAATGATGGGGAAACTTACAGAGAGTTGACCTTTATTCATAACCAACCAGTCTTCCCTGCCCTATGGTACTTCTGGGAGTCCTCAGGTTGTGATGATCACAGAGTTCTCAGAGTTATAAGGATAGAGCAGATGATTTTCTATACGCTTGAGGAAAATAAGTTTATAGCATCCTAAGGATCAAGTAGGAGACCTAGTATGGTGCTGTGGGATAACATGCTAGACTACAAGGTCTGTTTGAACCACAAGATCGGTGGTTCAAATCCACCAGCAGTTCCTCAGAAACCCTATACGGGATCATTATGGGTCAGAACTGACTCAACAGCAATTAACAACATCAACAGTAAAGGGTCAGGTAAGCCCATTCCTTACCTTTATGGAGTCCAGAATCTCTTCTCTATCAACAGGGTTCAGTGAGTGGGACTAGAGAATCATCTTTTATTCCTAGAAGCATATGTATCCTTTAGATTCCATAAGGAGACATTCAATGCATCAGACTTTTGTAGAGATACTTTTGTAGAGATCTGGACAGAGCTGGTTTATGAAATAATGGGAGATGCAGATTATCCACATGTTTCTACTTGCATAAATGCACTCATGATAGAAACTTAAATGATTGCAGCTCATATATGCGAAAGTGAAATGGGCTTGGTATAATGTAATATGAGGTAGTGGACTCTTTGGTAAACTGGCAGCATATTCTTTGGGGAGATCATGTCTTTTCTATAGAGGAGGGCTCTTAAACTGCTCAGTTTAATGGCTGCTGGTTGCTGTCATGAGGTAAGGGGGTCCCAGTGTTTTTGCCATTTCTTCTCATTGTGTCTAGTTATCATATTAATATGTGGATCATTGTGCTTTCCTGGGAATGGGTTATTGTATGAAATGACAATGTCTCTGCAAAAACGTGAATGACATGTGACAGCAAACCAATTCATCCCACTGCACTCTTTCCCTGACAGTATTGGGTTCGATAATCCATTCTAATGGCCACACAGATCTCAGACAACATACTTAGAGTTCTGTGGTTTATTAGAGACATTGGTGTTGTTTAGTGCCTTGGAATTGGCTCTGACTCTTGGTGGTGGTGGTGGTTATGTGCCATGGCGTCGGTTCCGACTCTTAGCGACCCTGTATAGGGTTTCCGAGGCTATAATTTTTTACTGGGGCAGAAAGTCTTATCTTTCTTCCATGGAGTGTCTAGTAGTTTTGAACTGATGTTTTGTAGGTTAGCAGCCTGACTCTTAATAGCGACTCTGTATAGGGTTTCCAAGGAGTGACTGGTGGGTGTGAACTGCCAAACTTGTGGTTAGCAGTCCAGTGCTTATTTTATGGCACTGCACCAGGACTCCTATTTGAGAAATTGCTCAGGACACGGTTGTTCCAGAGAGCTGCTGATAACTGCCCACAGGACACACCCCTTCACCATAAGCCCCAGCCTGAAAACATTGGTTGTAGCTCTAAGGGTCAGCAAACATAGCTCCCCTACTTAAGTGCCTTGAGGCACCGCACTCTAGAAGGAAGCTTCCTGCCCAAAGTCACTCAGGTACACTTGCTTTGTGTGCTGAAAAGTCCAATGCCCTGTCTTGTACTCTGGTCCTTGGTTCTGCCGTTACTGCGTCTCTGCTATTCCTCTTGTGTCACAGTGTTACTTTGCTGTCCCAGGGTTGATGAGGTTCAGTATGCACAGATCTCAGGATCCAAAAGATTTGCTCTACTTCTGGATCTTCTTTGATGTTTGAGATTCACCCTCCTGCTTCTGAGATGGCTCATTTAATACCCATGTTAAAGTTTCAAGTTTTTACAATGACAATGAGCTCTGCTAACATCCACAGCCAAATTGTGTCATCCTATCAGCATCTTCTCCTACCTTCTCTGACCCAGACCCAGGTGGGAGAGACAGACTATGGCTAGAAGAGACATTAGATAAATCACTATACCATACCACATTATGACAGAAAGCAGAATTTATCTAGATCTGGCAAGATTATGAACGCATACCGTGTTCTTCTCACACACAAGTAAACTCTTCTGACTTTGTTTACTGGTGGATGTAGAGCACATTTATCAGATTGGTACCCACATATCAAGTGGCAGAAAATTGTCTTTGTCCTAGTAAAGATCTCTCATCTGGAATAGCATTTGAAATTGGGTCTGCTTTTAGATTTACAGTAGTCCCCTTCCATGCACACTGATTCATCTGGTTTTTGCTGGGAGCAAAGAGTTTAATTATAAGGGGATGGGATGAGAACACTATTGCTTCCTCCCTCAACGTCTTTGATGTTGGCAGCAATATCTTCAATTCTTCCTGAAATGCAGTATTGTTTCTTATTCACCCTCTTGGCTGGGGTATAGAGGGATTGGTCATTCCTAAGTCTTTACTAATTATCCTATTATAATGATTCTAATTGCACAAATTAGAGGACAGATTTGAAAGTCTTGTCTGTTGCTAAATATATTCACCCTAATTATGCACTTGGAAAACCAACCATAAGTTCAGCCTATTGGCCCACAGAACCCGCCATGGGTTTGTTAAAATAGGATTTCACTATTAACTTTCTTATGTATTCACTTTAACTGGAGAGTCATATTGTTATTTCAGATGTCCTGGTATCAGCATCTGCTAAACTTTATATGACAATCCTTAAAAAATCTGGGCATTCCCTTTGCCCAGTGTAGAATTATCCAGGTTTATTTAGGGAGCTCTGGTAGCATAGTGGTTACGAATTGGGCTGCAAACCTTAAGGTCAGCAGTTGGAAACTACCAGCCGCTCCACGGGAGAAAGAGAAAGCTTTCTACTCCCGTAAAGATTTACACCCTCGGAAACCCTGTACAGGTCGCTGTGGGTCGGAACCGACTCGATGGCACTTAACAACAACAACAAATTTAGGGCAAGTATTGGGAAATGTTTGGAGTCCTGGTGTGGTTCTGTGGGTTAATCTGCTAGACTGCAAAGTCAGTTTGAACTGCAAGGTTGGTGGTTCAAACTCACCAGTCGCTCCTTGGAAACTCTATACAGGGTCGCTTTGGGTTGGAACTGACTCTACGGAACTTACCAACAGCAACAACATTGGGAAATGTTTACTGAATATACAAGGGGATCTTCAAAAAGTTTGTGGAAAATGGAATGAAAAGATACTGAAAAATTTCCATGAACCTTTTAAATCACTCCCCATTGTACTTGTGATGTTGTTGTAAAGTGTCGTTGAGTTAGTTCTGACTCATGGCGACCCTGTATAGGGTTTCCAATGACCTGTGCTGTTAGATGTATATATGTTTATAATAGTTATATCTTCACCATGAATTGATTTTTTAATCATATTAACTGCCTTTGTCGCTAATAAAAAATTGTTATAGAAGCTATTTAGTCTTATAATAATATAGCCGCTTTAGAACGCTCCATTAACTGTTTATATGACCTATGCTTTTCCATACTTCTAAGCTAAGGAGCTCTGTTACCGCAGTGGTTACGAATCAGGCTGTGAACTTCAGGGTCAGCAGTTCAAAACTACCAGCTGTCAGAAACCCTGTACAGGGTCACTATGAGTCGGAACCAACTCCATGGCACGTAACAACAACAACTTCTAAGCTATTTGTGTCTTTGAATTTAAAGTGTGTCTCTTGTAGCCAGCATAGAGTTGGGTCATTTAAAAATTTCTTTTTTGCCAGTCTATGTTTTTAATTGAAGTGTTTAATCCATTGACATTAATTTAATTACAGATAAGGTAGGATTTACAGCTACCATTTTTCTCTTTGTTATATGTTATTGTTGTTGTCAAGTGTCGTTGAGTCGGTTCTGACTCATAGTCACCCTGTACAGAGTTTCCAAAGAGCGACTTGGTGGGTTTCAACTGCTAACCTCGAAGTTGGCAGTCCAGTGCATATC
>NW_006408572.1:16389642-16397710 GCF_000296735.1 Chrysochloris asiatica
CCCTAATTTCTCCTTCATTTCCAAATGATTGTTTAGCATTATGTAGAATTCTTGCTTGATAGGTTGTTGCTTTATTGTTTCAAAACTTTGAATATGTTATCTCACTGCCTCGGGTTTCCATGATTTTGAATTATAAATCAGATTTTAAACTTATAAGTTATTGAGGATGAGTGGATTCGCTCTATCTGCTCACAGGATTGCATTTTTGTCATTGGCTCTTGATAATTTAATTAATTAATATGTATTTAGGTGCAAATTTCTTTGATTTAATCCAACTTGGAGTTGGATTTGCATGCATGGATTGATGTTTCTCATTAATATTTTCAATCATTTTTTCAAAAAATTTTTTTGTCTTCTTCCTCCTTTCATTCTCTCATTGTGTGTACATGCTTGATGGTATCCCAAAGGTCTGTGAAATTCTGTTTATTATTATTCTTCTTTTTTCAATCTGAGTAATTTCAATGGACCGATTTTCATTTTGTGGAGTCTCTCTTCTGTGTTGTCATATTGGCTCTTGTTCTTATGATCTACAGAACAATGGTCTTCAAAGATGTCCACACCCTAAACCTCAGAATCCATGAATAACTTATGTTGTGTGACAAGAAGGAATTAAGTTTGCAGATGGGATAAAGATTGCTATGCATTTGACCTGAAGATCAGGTTATCCTGCATTATCTAGTGGGCATAATGCAATCACAAGAATCCTTAAATAGGAAACAAGGAAGCAGACAGCTAAAATAGTGACCTTATGCGCAGCAAAACCAAACACTGCCTGGTCTAGCATCTTCCTCAAAATTGATACATTTGAGTCAGGTGAAGCAGTCACTGGGCTGCTTCTTATTAGGGGGGGTCTTCCGATTTTTCACCAACACTTCACTTTACCAAGCATGATGTTCTTCTCTAGGGACTTGTCCCACCTCATAACGTATCTGAAATATGAGAGACAAAGTGCTACCAGCCTGGCTTCTATGGAGTATTTTGGCTGTACTTCTTCCAACCCTGATTGGTTTGTTCTTCTGATGGTCCATGGTACTTTTAATATTATTCTTCAACACCATAATTCAAATGCATCTTATTCCCTAGATTTTAATTTTTTTAGTTTATTTTTTCGCTCTAAGTGTTATCCACCACCACAGGTAATCACAATATTCAATCGTTGTGTCCAAAAAAATTAGCTCTTGAAAAAGCAGTCTATTCATCCTGTAGAAGTTTGTAGAAGCTCTGAGTCACCTTGTAAGGAGATGCACCTGGCCCAAAGCCATGGTATTTCAATAACCTCATATGCACGTAAAAGTTGGATAATGAGTAAAGAAGACCTAGAAGAATTGATACATTTGAATTATGCAGTTATAGAAGAGAATATCTTATGGTATTGGAGGAGAATACCATCTGTCAATTTGTCATATTGTGGTGGCTTATGCGTTGCTGTGATTCTGGAAGCTGTGCCATGGGTCACCCACGATGGACAGGTTTCAGCTGAGCTTCCAGGAGAAAACAAACTAGGAAGAAGGAGATATGGACTACTTCAGAATATTTAGTCACTGAAAACCTTATGAATAGCAGTGGAACACTATCAGATAGCACCAGAGTATTGTCAGTTATAGTCTGGAAGATGAGCCCCTCAGGTTGGAAGACACTCAAAATGCGACTGGGGAAGAGCTGCCTCCTTAAAGTAGAGTTGACTATGAAGACACCAATGGAGTAAAGCCCTCAGGACCTTCATTTGTTGACGGGGTACAACTCAAAATGAAGAGAAACAGCTGTAAACATCTATTAATAATCAGAACATGGAATGTATGAAGTATGAATCTAGGAAAATTGGAAATTGTCAAAATTAAATAGAACACATAAACATCGATAACCTAGGTGAGCTGAAATGGGCTGGTATTGGCAATTTTGAATCTAACAATCACATGGTTTACTATGCTTGGAATGGCAAATAGAAGAGGAATGGTGTTGCATTTATCATCAAAAAGCACATACCAAGATTTGTATTGAAATAAAAACCTGTCTGTGATAGGATAATATCCCTACACCTACAAGGAAGACCAGTTAATACCACACTTATTCAAATTTGCACACTAACCACTAAAGCCAATGATGATGAAACTAAAGAGTTCTACCAGCTTCTTCAGTCTGAAATTGATCAAACATGCAGTCAAGATGTATTGATTATTACTGGCTACTGAAATACAAAGGTTAGCAACAAAGTAGTTGGAGAACATGGCCCTGGTACTGGAGATTGCATGATAGAATTTTGTAAGATCAATGACTTCTTCATTGCAAATACCTTTTATAAACAACATAAAAGATGACTTTACACATGGACCTAACCAGATGGAATGCACAGAATTCAAATTGACTGCATCTGTGGGAAGAGATGGTGGAAAAACTCCATATCATTAACCAAAACAAGACCAGGGGCAGACTGTGGAACATATGCAAATTCAGGCTGAAACTGAAGAAATTAAAACAAGTCTGTGAGAGCCAGAATATAACCTTGAATATGGTGGTGGTGGTGGTGGTGTGCCGTGGAATTGGTTCCAACTCACAGTGACCCTGCATAGCGTTTCTGTGGCTATGGATCTTTACATAAGCAGAAAGCCTCATCTTTCTCCTGCAGAATGGCTGACAGTTTCAAACTGTTGACTCTGAAGTTAGCTGCACAACTCATAACCACTACACTACCAGAGATCCTTGACATTGAATATATCTCACCTAAATTTAGAGATCATCTGAAGAACAGATTTGATGCATTAGACACTAAAGACTGAAGACAAGAAGAGGTGTAGGATGACATCAAGAATATCATACAGGAAGAAAGCTAAAGGTCATTAAGAAGACAAGTAAAAGGGACAAGACCAAAATGGATGCCAGAAAAGACTCTGAAACTTGCTCTCCAGCACAGAGATGCTAAAGCAAATGGAAGAAGTGAGGAGATAAAAGAGCTGAACAGAAAATTTCAAAGTTTAGCTGGAGAGACAGTCAAACATTATAACAAAATTGCAAAGACATGGAGTTAGAAAATCAAAAGGGAAGAACACACTCAACATTTCTCAAGCTGAGGGAACCGAAGAAAAAAATTCAAGCCTTGACTTGTGATATTGAAAGATTCTATGAGCAAATACGGAATGATGCAGAAAGCATAAAAGAAGATGGAAGAAATATACAGAGCCACGGTACCATATTTTCAATCACTTCATATGCATATGAAAGTTGGACAATGAATAAGGATGACCATAGAAGAACTGATGCATTTGAATTATGGTGTTGACAAAGAATATTGCAAGTATTCCATACTGCCAGAAGAACAAACAAATCTGTCTTGGAAGAAGGAAAGCCAGAATGCTTCTTAGAAGAGAAGCTGGGGATTCTTCATCTCTTGTACTTTGGAAATGTTGTCAGGAAGAACCCAGCCCTGGAAAAGTCCTTCAATGAGATGGGTTGACCCAGTGGCAGCAACAAAGGGTACATATGTAACAGCAATTGTGAGGATGGCGCAAAACTGGGCAGTGTGTTGCTGTGCATAGGGTCACTATGAGTAGGAACTGAGTTGGTGGCATCTAATAAGAACAACAACAAACATATATCACTCTGGAATAAAAATGTAAAAATTGACAAAAGCATATACAGATAATAAATACAATACAAAGCAAAAGACATTTCCCAATATTATTTTTAGATATTGATGAATGGGACAAAATATTTTATTTTTGTTCACAGCTGGATTATAGTGAATGTTACGTTTATGAAAAATGTGTAGATTTCATTTTATGGTATTAGAAGCAAAAACTGATTATCATTAGTAATAAAACAATAAGTAAAAATGTTTGTTTTACCTTTGTTCTTGTATGTGTGATGCTGTAGGATAAGCGCAGGACTGTAAGGTCAGTTTGAACTACAAGATAGGTCCTTCAGACTCACCTGTTGCTCCTTAGAAACCCTATACTGGATTGCTATGGGTCAGAACCTACTTGATGGTACTTCACAAAAACAAGAACAACATATATTATGACTGAGTTTTTTAGAGATGCCCAGAAGGTTCTCCTAGAAAAGCAAATAACCCTAGAATGTATTAAAATCCAACCAGGAACCTGGAAAATGATATATATTTTAATTGAATGTATATGGTTTAATCCCATAAAAGAAACATAAGTTTACTCAACTTTTCCATTGTAAGTCCCTAGTTCTTTGGAGTTATAGATTGGAATGTATTTTATGCCCATATGACAAATGTAATCCAAGAAATTCCATTGCATTTTTATAAATTTCTGAATTAATTGTACAAACCCCCAAAAGTAATCTCCTATAAGTTTGAATGCATTCTTTTTTAAAAAGAATTTGATATTTTGCATACAACAATCACTATAATCTAGGAATCAGCATCAAAGAATTTCTAAAGATGTCTTGAAATGAAGCAATCTAATTATAGACTATAACTTCTCGGGATATGCCCTGATTGTTATTCATCACCTTCTTTAATAAAAGATCATGTTGGCACTATCTTCCTCTGTCCCAGAAGAACCCCATGTTGATTAAAAATTTGGCCTTCCCTAAACTACACCCCTCACAGAGAAAAAAGTATAAAATAATATCAACATCTTTCATGAGTCTGTGGAAAAGAAAATGTGACCCAAATGAGTAATGTATTGCAAATGTCAAGATAAATTTCAGCTAAAAATGATATTTTTCAAGGAGATCTAATGAGAAAACTGCTCAAAAAGCAGAGTTAGGGTTTCCTGGTTCCCCATTTAATTAACGCAATCTGACTTTTATTACGCTTTGTATTATGTGTTTCCCTGTTCAGTAAACAAACAGCAGAAAATTAAACTACAGCAACTGCCAACTAGCAGTCAATTTAATTGAAAAATAATGAATTGCCATGGGGTGCCATAGGGTTTTGTGCAGATAAACTTATTTTTCCTGGAAAGTTTCCACTTGCATTTTCACAACTTGATGTATACAAGCTGTTCCTGGATTACGAACGAGTTCCATACTTAAATCTGTCTTTAAATCGAATTTAAATCCGAACAGTTAGGTACGATTTGTATCTAACATGAGTTAGCCAAATGTTTGTCTTAGTATATATTACATAGTGTACTTTTCTGTGCATTAGGATCATTAAAGAAACACTGCCGGATATACTAAAACAGCTTTAAAACAATACTGTGTTTATTTTTGTTAGGTGCCTTTGAGTTGGCTCTGACTCATAGCAGGCCTGTGCATAACAGAAAGAAACACTATCTGGTATTGTGCCACCCTCACAATTGTTAGGTTTGAACCCATTGATGTAGTCACTATGTCATTACATTTCCTTGTAGGTCTTCCTCTTTTTCACTGACCCTCTGCTTTAGCAAGCATGATGTCCTGTCCCAGGGACAGGTCCAGATAATATGTCCAAAGCATTTGAGATGAAGTTTTTTTGACCCTTGAGTCTAAGGAGTATTCTGGGTGTGCTTCTGACAAGACAAAGTTGTTTGTTCTTCTGGCAGTCCATAATACTCTAAGTATTCTTCAATAACACCATAATTCAAATGTATCTTCTTCCTTTTTCCTTACTCATTGTCCAGCTTTCACATGCATATAAGGTAATGGAAGATAGTATGGCTTGAGTCAGGAACACCGTAGTTTTCAAAGTGACATCGTTCTTCTTGAACACTTTAAAGAGATCCTCCCACCCCCAGCATATTTGCCCAATGTAATACCTCTTTAAGGAGTCCTAGTGTGGTGACCATAAAGTCAGTGGTTCAAGCTTACCAGTAGCTCCTTGATAACCCTATACAGGGTTGCTACGATTCGGAACTGACTGGTGGGCACTTAACAGCAGCAGCAACACCTCTTTAAATTGCTCAAGATAAAAGATGTCAGTTTGAGGACTAAGGTGTACCTGACCCAAGCCATGGTATTTTCAATAACCTCATAAGCATGTGATAGTTGGCCAGTGAATAAGGAAGACCACAAAAGAATTGATGCATTTGAGTTATGGTGTTGGAGGAGAATATGAAAAGTACCACGGACGTCAAAAGAACAAACAAATCTGTGTTGGAAGAAGCATAGCCGGAGTGCTTGTTGGAGGCCAGGATGGCCGACCTTTGTCTCTCATACTTCGGACATATTATCAGGAGGGTCCAGTCACTGGAGAGGACTATCATGAGTGGAGGGTCAGAGACAAAACACCAGATGGATTGGCACACTGGCATCAGCAGTGGACTCAGATATACAAATCATTATTAGGTTGGCTGAGGACCAGGCAATGTTTTGTTCTTTTGTGCTTAGGATCACTATGAGTCGGTACCAACTCAATGGAACCTAACAACAACAATAACAACAATACACAATTTGATTTCTTGATTGTTACAATAATATGAATGATCTTTTATGTCTGTCCTTATGTTGTACCCATTTGTTATTACAAGCCATTTTATTTATCTAAAAACTTGAATATAATAGGCTTTTCAGGGGCTGGTTTGTAGCCATGGGCTGTAAGTAACCTGAGGACGGTCTATCAAAAGAAAAAAATGACGTGAAATATGGTAGGTGCGTATGAGCAAAATGGCCTTGGAGAATAATTCAGAGACTGGTTTCTTGTATTTTCAACAGATCAGTCATGCTGCCTCCTGATAACAGAGTTGGCTGCCTGAAGAATTGTAGCTGTGCCTTTGGTGCCCTATCAGCTTTCAGTCAAAGGGGAAGTCACTGTTGAAAAAGACGAGTGACCGTGAAAAGAAGGAGTACACATGATTTAGGGAGAACGAGACTCCAGACAAAAAGAATACTCTCGGATAACTCTATGTTATGTGACTAGTAACTGCTGAAGTCATTTAAACATGGTATTAATCAAATATATTTCCAATTGGTTAATTTTCTTTCCTTGATATATTTTCCTGATGTGTAGGTATTCTTTTAATGATTCTGTTTGGGTTTATGTCTAGGCAGGAGAAGGTTTGAATTAAACAGGGGGCAATCTGAGTGATATGAAAATGATCACATCTGGTTCTTTATCTCATAGTATGGAAGGCAGGTGTGTGTTTATCTGATTGTAAATTCTAGCTTCCTGGTTCAAATACTAAGCATGGAAAAAATGAAAACAAAACCAAATAACAATACACCTCCCAATTAAGTAAGAGTAGAGACCCTGGGATCCAGAGCAGTGTAATCTTTCTCTCCTTTTTTGTAGCAGAATTCCAGCAATATTTCCCAAGGATTGCTCATGACCTTTTGTGCTTTCTCAGAAGATTGTCTGGCAATAAAAAACAAAACAAAACACTGTGACATCTATTAATTTGAAAACTATATCAATAAATTGTGTACCTGGCACAATTCTAGGTAGTGGGCAACATGAGAGATCCAAAAAAAAGAGTAAATACATAAATAAACAGTAGAAGAAAAAAAGGAGAGAGGGAGAAGGAAGGAAGAGACTAAGGAAAAGAAAGTGAAGGGAGGGTTGATAGGGTTTTGTGTTGACTGGGCCAGAATTCCCAGTGGTTGGCAATTGAGATGTGGTTATCCCCTAATACAGGCATAGTTAACTCTATGATGATTGGCTATGAGCGGGCAGAGTTAACTCTATGATGATTGGCTATGAGCAACCAATCAATTGAAAGGATGTTTCCTTGGGGATGTGGCCTGCTCCCAGTATAATGGACACACAGGAAGTGCTTGCTCTCTCTTTCCCACTGGATCTGAACTTGGGATGCTCCACCTCTATGATTGTGAGCCATTTCTTGTATGTAACATTCTTCTATATATGGTTTTCACTGGTTTTTCTTCTCTAAGACAGAAGGAAAGAGAAAGAAAGAGAAAGTCCCTGAGTTCATGCATCTTATATTTTTGTGAGGAAAGACAGAAAATTTGAAGTTGTCAAAAATGAAATAGAATGCATAAAATCAATATCATAGCCATAAGTGAGCTGAAATGGACTGGTATTGGCCATTTTGAGTCTGACAATCATGTGGTTTACTATGTCAGGAATGAAAAATTCAAGAGGAATGGCATAGTATTCATTGTCAGATAGAACAATTCCAGACCTATCTTGAAGTCCTTCTGTCTGTGATAGGATAATATCCAT
>NW_006408572.1:16398250-16399962 GCF_000296735.1 Chrysochloris asiatica
AACACTAATGACTGAAGACCCTAAGAGTTGTGGGATGACATCAAGAGCATCATTTAGGAAAAAAGCAAAGTGTCATTAAAAAGACATTAAAGAAAGAAAAGACAAAAATGGATGTCAGAAGACACTCTGAAGCTTGTTCTCCAACATAGAGATTCTAAAATGAATGGAAGAAGTGAGGAAGTCAATGAGCTGAACAGAGAATTTCAAAGGGCAGCTTGAGAAGACAAACTAAAGTATTATAATGAAATGTGCAAAGACCTGGAGTTAGAAAACCAAAAGGGAAAAACGCGCTCAGTATTTTTCATGCTGTAAGAACTGAAGAAAAAATTCAAGCCTTGACTTTCAATACTGAAGGATTCTAAGGGCAAAATATTGAATCATGCAAAAAGCATCAAAAGAAGATGGAAAGAATACAGAGTCATTTTGCAAAGTAGAAATTGTTGATGTTCAACCATTTCAAGAGATAGCATATGTGAAACCATGGACCCCACTGAAGACATCTGAGACTAGCTTTTTCTCCTAAGAATTGGCATGGTTGTGGCAGATCAGAAATTGAGGCCTTGCCCCTTTCCTGCTCTCACTTGGCTCCTAGCCTCAGTTGGGTTTTATGGGTCATGGGATGCAAAGATCATCTGGACACTAGTCATTGTGATACTGTTCCAAGGGGTATAGCCTGAGAGACAGCTGGTACCAGAGAGAACACCATGCATGAGCCTAGAATAATTATCCTCTGTGATGTCTGTCTAAATGTAATTTGACAAATCTAACAATTGGAAATAGTTAATAGAATCAGAGAGTGAGATACAAAGTGAATCTAATTTAATATCATCATTGTAGGAGAAAACATCCTATCTCTTTCTCTCCTTGTTTCCACCTACTTCAATCCATAAAGCAGGACCTTTTCCATTTGAGAAAACTTAGGGAGAACAAAATAGGTTCTTTTTTGTATTTCCCACACTTATTCAAGGAGTGCTGGTGGTGCACTGGTTAAAGCATAGCTGCAAACTGAAATGTGGGTGGTTTGAACTCATTACATGCACCTTGGGTGAAAGATGCAACTTTTAAGAAAGGAGACTACCACATCTGCTTTTAAGAAAGCAGACTTTTAAAAAAGCAGATAAACACTGTGAGTTGGAATCAAGTTGATGGCAGTGGATTTGGTTTGGCTTAGTCACTTGCTCATCACTGTGATGAAGTATATATAGATCTAACTCCATTTATTTATTTATAGCTATCATTGGAACCTAAGTTTGTTTGTTGTTTTTGAATTGCACATAAATTTAAAAAGAATGTCCTAGCATAAAATAAAAGAAAGAGAGAGATAGCATATGATCAAGAATCAATGGTACTAAGGGAAGAAGTCCAAACTGCATTAAAGGTCATTGGCAAAGAACAAGCCTCCCAGAATTGATGGAATACAAATTGGAATCTTTCAACAAACTGATGCAGCATTGGGATTGCTCATTCATCTATGACCAGCAATTTGGATGACAGCTACCTGGCCAACCAATTGAAAGAGATCTGCATTTATGCCCGTTCCAAATACAGGTGACCCAGTGGAATGTGGAAATCATTGAATAGTATCCTTTATATCACATGCAAGAAAAGAAATGCTGAAAATAATTTAAAAATGATTGCAGTAGTGCATTGACAGAGAGCTACCAGAAATGAAAAACAGATTCAGAAGAGGACATGGAACTAGGGATATCATT
>NW_006408572.1:16418464-16451278 GCF_000296735.1 Chrysochloris asiatica
CCTGTGAACCTGGTGGAGACCTGGTTGGCCAGCAGTGTGGCAAGACCTGGGGACTTTTGAGCCTAGAGTCAGTGACATAGCCACAGAAGACTAGAGTGGAGACTGAAATATCCAGCTGATAAGAAGAGAGGGCATATGCATAAGAACACTCACACTTGCAGATAATACCCACTTGACCTGGCTTCAATGACTGGATGATCAAAGCTCAACTAAAAGAAGAAAGAAGAGGAAAAAAAGAGTAATATGATACAATTTGATGAACTTGACCTACACTTATGGAAGCAGTAGCTCAAAAGAGGGAACAAATCTTTATAGTGAGGCTCATTCCCACCCCTCTATACACAGAGTAGACAGGGATGGGCAACTTGGACATTGGCTACACAAAATGAGTGGGGAGGGGGTTACAAAGGCAAGAAGTGACTGGCTTACAAGCTTTCAAGAGGGAGCCTAGACCCAGAGGGCGTGGAGGAAGGTAGAATCTCCAGTGAGTAGTATCAAATCTGTCTAGGTGGGGCTCATGAAAGGAGATACAATAGGTGTCTTGTGATACAGTAGTGAATAATTGTTATCTGGACTGATTGTGAGGGTTGGAATGTAAAGGTAGACATTTTGTAGCAAGGAGGGGAGTGATTGACTTTGCAGTCCCTGGGACCATCAATGGAGAAGAGCGGAGAGCCGGACGCCACCCAGAGGAGCAGTGACACCAGAGATGGAGGCAGAGACAATGACATGGAGAGATGGAGTGCCTGGGGAATTTTAGACTCAGAGAGGAAGAAAGGCTGTGTGCTGGTGACCGGGGTGGGGGTGGGGGTGGGGAGGATAGGCTTGCAGGGTATATCCTTTGGGTGGCTGATGATGCATGGAGGGGATTGTAACCATGGCAGTGAAATGATATACGATAGGATGAATGTAAAGCTAATGTTCTCCCATGTAAACTATCACATAATTCACAATAAAACATTTTTAAAAAAAAGAAAAGAAAAGAAATGGAGAGAAGACTGAATTTGTCAAAGACTTCACTTGGATCCACAATCAATTCTCATGGAAGCAGCAGTCATAAAATTAAACGATGTATTGCATTTGGCAAGTTGGCTGTAAAATATGCCTTTAAAGTGTAAAAGATAACACTTTGAGGACTAAGGTACACCTTTCCCAAGTCATGGTATTTTCAACCACCTCATATACTTGTGAAAGTCGGACAATTTATAATGATGACCATAGAAGAATTGATCCTTTTGTATTTTTGGCAAAGAAATATTGAATGTATCATAGACTGCCAAAACAACAACAACAACAACACAAATCTGTGTTGGAAGATGTGCAGCAAGAATGTTCCTTATAATCGAAATGGTGAGACTTTGTCTCTTTTAGTTTGGAGATTTTGTCAGGCTAGATCAATCAATCCCTGGAGAAGGACATCATGTGTGAAAAAATAGATGGTCAGGAAAAAGAGGAAGACCCCCAACA
Organism: Chrysochloris asiatica; assembly: GCF_000296735.1. Lineage (NCBI taxonomy): Eukaryota > Metazoa > Chordata > Mammalia > Afrosoricida > Chrysochloridae > Chrysochloris > Chrysochloris asiatica. Next base: position 16,419,932 of record NW_006408572.1, read on the forward strand.
AGATGAAATGATAGATTGGCAACAACAATGAGCTTGTTTGGCATAACAATTGTGAGGATGACAGAACACTGTGTAGTGTTTTGTTCTTTTGTGCACAGGTTCTCAGTGAGTCAGCTAACCACAACAACAGAAACTATCAGGTGTTGCAGTTGTTAAATGCCATGGAGTCAGTTCCAACTCATATTAACTCTGTATATGGTTCCTGAGGAACATGTGATGGGTTTGAACTACCAACATTGCAGTTAGTAGCCCAGTGCTCAATGTACAGTGCTCCACCAGGACTCCCATCAGGCAGTTATGATAAATCTCTCAAAAAAGATACTGTTATGTATTAAATGTTATTGATAGGTGTTCTTGAGACAGTTTGACCTCATAACGACCTTCTGTATTAAATTCTAGCCTCCAAAATTGTTGTTGTTGTTGTTAAGTGCCGTCGAGTCGGTTCCGACCCATAGTGACCCTGTACAGGGTTTCCGAGGCTGTAAATCTTTACGGGAGTAGAAAGCCTCATCTTTCTCCCGCAGAGCAGCTGGCAGTTTCGAACTGCTGACCTTAAGGTTCGCAGCCCGATTCGTAACCACTACGCTACCAGAGTTCCTTAGCCTCCAAAATATGTGTTGAAATTCTAACCTCCATACCTGTGGATGTAATTCTATTTGGAAACAGGATTTTCTTCTTAAGCTAATTAGATTATATCTGAATAAGATAGGTTCTATATTTAATCACTTCTCATCTATAAAAGTAACAGATCAGACTCAGATAGACACACATGCATACATACAATGAAAAGAATACACGTCATGTGAACATCCTCTAGAGAAACAAAGGAACCGATGTAGGTCAACGACTACTTAGAAGAAATAAATCAACATGGCACTTGGTGGCAGAGTGATGCAAAGGTTTTGAAAAGGACTCTACCTGGGGTGTTCTAGAAATAACCCAGAGGTCAATCTGGCAGCAAGAGGCTAAGAAGGCATCAACTGAGTCAGAGAGTTAACAATGGCTACATGGTGTACATTCATGCATGTGAAAGTTAGACAACGAATAAGGGAGACCATAGAAGAATCCGTGCATTTGAGTTATGGTGCTGGAGAAGAATATTAAAGGTACCATGGACTGCCAGAAAAAAAACAAAATCTGTATTAGAAGAAGTACAACCAGAATGCTTTTAGAAGCCAAGATGGCTAGACTTTGTCTCTCATACTTCAGACATATTATCAGGAGGGGCCAGTCCCTGGAGAAGGACATCCTGCATGTAAAGTGGAGGAAGAGCAAAACATAGAGAGACCCCCAATGAGGCGGATTGGCACAGTGGCAACAGCAGTGGGCTCAAGCGTAGCAGCAGATGTGAGGATGGTGCAGGACCGGAAGTGTTTCGCTCCACTGTACATATGTGGTCACTCTGGGTTGGAACTGACTCAAAGGCACCTAACAACAACATGGTATAGGATGTTGCCAGCCACTGTGAGGTTTGCTACCATCACTCGTATGTCAGTTTGTTGTCCTGAGGTGATTTGCATTTTGATATGATGCTGGAGTCTTGGTGTGGCACTGTAGGATAAGCACTGGATTGCTAAGCACAGGGTTGGCAGTTTAAATGAACCAGTCATTCATTGGAAACCCTATACAGGGTTTCTATGAGTCAGAATGGACTCAACGGCGCTTAACAACAACAACGTGATGCTGGAAGCTATGCCACAGGTATTCAAATACCAACAGGATCTCCTACAGTGGGTGGCTTTCTGCAGAGCTACCACATAAAAACAGAGTAGGAAGAAAGGCTTGGGATCTATTACTCAAAACTAGCCAGTGAAAATCCTGTGGATCAGAGCATATATGGTCTGACTCAGTGCTGAAAGATAAGTAGCTTAGGTTATAAGAGTCTCAAAATAGACAGTGGTCACAACAATGCACCTGTGTATGCCAATGAACATGAAATAGCACAGGACTGGGGACCACTTCGTTCTATTGGACACCGAGTCTCCGTTAGATAGAGTCCACCAGAAGGCAGTTAACAAGAACAAGAATTCTTAACTCTAAGCAAGATGAGAAACTTCTGGAAGGCATTGAACAGAAGTGACAAATCTTACTCGGGCTGCTCTGTGGGGGAGGTTGAGCATGGATTTCAATAGGTATTGGGATGCTAACCACAAGCTAGGCAGCTCAAACCCATCAACTGCTCTGTGGGAGAAAGAGGGGGATGTCTGCTCTCATAAAGATTTACAGTTTCAGAAACCCTATATAGAGTGGCTACACAGAAGAATAGACTCAATGACTGGGGTTTTGGGGGCGGGGGAGATGTTGCAGACCAACATATGAGTGATGACAGTACTTTGGATCAGGGTGTTTCTTGTGAGAAGTGAAGAGTTTGGGGAATAATGTAACATTTTATCTAATTCCATAATCCATACAAACAGGAAATAAAACCTGCTGGACTTGGTTATTCTGAGACTTGAAATAATGTATGGAAAGTACATGTCACATAATAAAAGACTAATGAATGTCAAATTTGTTGTTGTTGTTCCAAAACCTGTCACCTAAAAGTGTCGCAGCAAATGATGAAAACTAAAATATTTTGTAATCTCTCTAGCTTTAAATTTGGCTCAATAGAAAAAGTTTGTGGTTATAATTCATGTACACATAATGTAACATATATATGCATGAAATGATGATTTCTAAAATGTGTTGGAGTATATAAAAGAAACTTCTGGAAATTGTTGCACTGAGAAAGCTTGATTCAGGGAAGGGTGGTTATCAGATAGATATTGTAGCTTAATTGTTAATATTTTACATAGAAAACAAATATATATTTATATATAAATATATATGTACATGGAGGCTAATATTAGAAGTACCAAGGACTGCCAAAAGAACAAACTGATCAGTGTTGGAAGAAGTACAGCCAGAATGCTCCTTGGAAGCCAGGATGGCCAGACTTCATTTCTCATGTTGTTGTTGTTAGGTGCCATCGATTCGGTACCAACCCATAGCGACCTTATACACAGCAGAACGAAACACTGCCTGATCCTGGGCCAACCTCATACATCAGACATATTATCAAGAGAGACCAGTCCCTGGAGAAGGAGGGTCAGAGAAAAAGAGGAAGACACCCAACTGCATGTATTGCCACAGCGGCTGTGGCAATGGGCTCAAATGTAGCAATGATTGTGAGGTTGTCACAGGACCAGGGTGTGTTTCGTTTTGTTGTGCATAGGTTAGCTATGAATCAGTATGCATTTGATGGTACCTAACAACAACAACAAACAGTAATATAAACAATGGATTGTAAACCACAGAGTTGGCAGTTTGAGCCCACCAGCCAATCCGCAAGAGAAAGATGAAAATTTTCTGCTTCTGCAAAGATTCATAGCCTCAGAAACTCTATACAAGGTCACTATGAGTCAGAACCAACTCAACGGCACTTAACAACAATGACATATAAATGAATAATATAATATGCATATATAAATAAGCATGCATATATTTACATATTGCACAAAACATATACATTTAAATCAGTTATGAGAAAATATTAATAGGTGTGAAATCTGATTGATATTACCAAGAGTGATCTGTTCAGAAGATTAATATTTTAATGCTTTAATATTAATTAAAAATTAACGAAATAACTAGTGTTAAAGATGAGGAATACAGTGAAGGAGGAAGAGAGGAAGAGAAAGGAAGGGAGAAGTATACAACAGAATCAATCAAATTAATCATATTTGACTTGAAGTAGACTGTTTCAGTTTCAGATAAAGCTTTTAAAATACTCACCAACAATTAGGTGTGAGTTGAAAATTATTCACAAAATTACTAACAATATTATCTGGCATTGGAATAGCATTTATACAGTGCAAAACCCTTTCAGATAACTTGATGAAGTTTGTTCTTAAAGCAAGCCTATAGGATAGCATGGCAGTTCTTGGATTCCCATTTTACAGATGAGGAAATGAACACTCAGAGCAGCTGAATTATTGTCCCACAGAACATTACAGCAACCAGTCTGCTACCCAAGGAGCAATGTAAGGGTATTCACAAAGCTGAGAATTTTCAATTCAATAGCACTTTCGTTCTTTTTGTTTCATAAGGTAATCAAAAGACTTCATTCCCACTCTCAAAATGTAAACAATAAAGGAAAGCTAAGCCTCTTCTTGATACTCCCAGACCACTTCCAAAATCCTCTGATCAATTTTAATCTCCCTCACCTTTTCAGAGTTAACTGCTGGTACTATTACAATGCAATTCATCCAGACTCATTCCTGTACAATTTCTGTACCTGTATTTGAATCGTAAGGTTGATCACTGAAACCCACCAGGCACTCCTCTGAATCCCTATACAGAATTGCTATGAGTCGAAATGACTCGACAACACTTAACAGCAACAACAATTTGTATCATTAGTAACATACTTTCCTTTCATTTTCTAACGTAAAATGAAACTATATTTCATTCTGTAATAGACATTACTAAGTTTTCTTACAAAATAGTTAAGCTAATGGTTTTGCAAATATTTGAGAATTAGTTTACTCACATTCTTATCAATATTGATTCTAAGGGTCTTTTTCTGAGAGGAAAAAGCATGCTATCTCAATGCAGTTTTAAGTGGTATTTTCTGAATTACAAGATAATTTAGGAATCGTTTTTATCTGTTTATTAATCATTTGCATTTTGCTTCTGTGTTCTTGTTATTTATTTATTTATTGTTTTGGCTAATTTGTTCTTTTGGATTGTTTGTCTTGTTCATATTGATTGCAAGATTTCTTTATTTACCTAGTTACTAATTTTTTATACTTAAAATACATTCTAAATACAATTCACAGACTTAGTCTTTAAACATTCTTTGTGAAGACTTTTTTTTACCATTTAAATAAGTTTTATATGTTTATGAAGTCTGAAATTATTCCTTTTGTGCATTCTCTTGCAGTTGTGTTTTAGACCATCGCTACTCAAGAGTTCGACATACTTTTATCATTTGAATAATTTTTCATTTTACATTGAATTCTTTAGCTCCACTTGGCATGTATTAGTGTGAAAACTCAAAGACCTCCTTTTTTTTCTAAATAGAAATCCAGTCACTTCAGAACCATCTATTGAAAAGGCCACGCATTCCCCATTGATCTGAAAGGTCACCTTCATCTTATACTAAATCCTCATATGAACCGTCTATTGTGTGATTGCATATATATATTAGAATTAATAGACTTACCCTTGTGAAAATGCATTTTCTGAGTTTCATGAAGTCTCCTGTGTGCTTAAAAATTCAAGCAATTCAGATTATAAAGCTAATAGATAAATGTGTCTTCCTCATAGATCCTCTTCCCCAACTCTTGGCTATTTCCCATTGATTACTATTATTATTGGTACTTATATCTTCATAGCTTTTCCACTCTATTCAGCGACACATGAATAGTTCCTATTTTGTATAAAAACAAGATGTTGAGGAAAAGGCATAGGTGTCTTTAAGAATCATTTCTAACACAACACACATTACCCTCCTTTATGGTGACTACTATGAACAATTTAGAATAATTCCTTCTGGGCCTTTCTGTTTTACTATAATTAATTTTTGTTGTTGTTGTTGTATTTATAAATATGGAGTCGACTTAGAGGTGCCTCAGGAGAAAATCCTTCTGAAAAACCATCCATTGGAAACCCTATGGCGCATAGCTCTACTCAGAGACACATGGTGTCTACTTAATGCATAGAATATATATGCATGGCTGGTGGACAATCATATGATTCAATCAGTTATGAAAATGACAATATTTCTGTTCTGCTTGACAGAAAGCTTCTGCTTTAAACTACCCAAGGATCCTTGCTCAGCCGGTACCCTACATCTTCCTCAATGCCCCGCTCCCCCCCCCCCCCCAGCAATCCCTCATGATACAGCTGAGGGAAGAAGACTAATACCTAGAATAACAGCACTTTCCAGCATTTTAAACCCCCAAACACACCCAGTGTTGTCGATTTCCACTCATCGTGACCCTATAGGACAGAACAGAACTGACCCATAAGGTTTCAAAGGTTGTAAATATTTATGGAAGCAGACTGTCAGACCATCCAATGGAGCAGCTGATGGGTTCATATTGCTGACCTTACGATTAGCACCTGAGCACTTAACACACTGCACTATCGTGCCCCCTCACTCAGCACTGTACCTAATTCAAACAATTGGTTTCCGAAGTACTGCTTGTTGAATATGTTAAATATCAACCCAATTACAAAGTACATATGTTTGATTTCTACTTGAGTTTTGATTTATAATTGAGTTAAAAAAATCAAGTTGGAGAATGCAGTAGGCCAAAAAATGTGCTCCCCCTCCAAAAATAAAACAAAACAAATGTTCCTGTTCTATTCCATGTTGTTGTTGTTGTTAAGTGCCGTCGAGTCGGTTCCGACCCATAGCAACCCTGTATAAGGTTTCCAAGGAGCAGCTGGTGAGCTTGAACTACCGACCTTGCAGTTCAAATGGCTTTGTAGTCTGCTGCACTAATCCACAGCGCCACACCAGGAGTAGTCCATAGGATCTGTAAATATATTACATTACATTGCAAGGAAAAATTAACGTTGGAAATGGAATTATGATTGCTCATTTTCTTTTTTTTTTTTTTTTTTTTAACATTTTATTATGAATTGATTGGTGATTTATGGGTATCATCCATTTTACAGTCAACGAATTATCTTTGTTTCGTCTCAATGATTGCAGTCCCCTCCATGCACCAACAGTCATATTCCTCTTCCTCCTTGTGTTTTCTATTTCCATTCCACCCTCCTTTCCATGTCTTCTCAGATTTGGCCTTAGGTAAACGTTGCCCTTTTGATTTTAAATGATTGATGATTTCACGCTGAGCATACCTTACTAGTACTTTGTTGTGCTGTTGTTAAGTGCCGTCGAGTCGGTTTCGACCCATACCGACCCTGAATAGGGTTTCCGAGGCTGTAAATCTTTACAGGGGCAGATCGCCTCATCTTTCTCCTGCAGAACAGCTGGTAGTTTCGAACTGCTGACCTTCCGGCTCGCAGCTCAATTCGTAACCACTACGCTACCAGAGCTCCTTTACTAGTACTAGTGTCCCCCTTATACACAGGTCTAAGGAACTCTGGTAGCTTAGTGGTTAAGCGTTGGGCTGCTAACCTCAAGGTTAGCAGTTCGAAACTCCCAGCTGTTCCACAGTACAAACATGGCACTTTCTACTCCCGTAAAGATTACAGCCTCAGAAACCCTATACAGAGTCGCTATGAGTGGGAATCATTCTGCAGCACATAACCACCACCATCATATATCTACTGCCTGGCATTTATCATTGTAGTTCCCTCTCCTCATCTCATACAAGTTACTGCTGTGTCGATTCCAACACATGGAGACCCATATGTGTCAAAGCAGAAAAGTAGATTATCAGACCTTTCTTCTGGGGTGTCATGGGGTGGATTTGCATTGCGAACCTTGAGTTAGTAGAGGGCACAGTAGCCCTTCTTCTAGAAAAGCCCTTTTTCCTTAGTCTGCCTGACCTTCCTCTCTGCCTCTGGTGTCTTGTTGCCTCTCTCAGCAATGGCATTGCCTCATAGGATCGTATGTGTGTTGGCTCTGTCTTGCAGCCATATTGCAATCCATCCCATGGCAGGCTTCGTCACTTTCACGACCCTCCACTTCAACAAAGCTGATGTTATTTTCTATCAATGGGTCTTTCCTGATGATGAGTCCAAAGTGAGTAAGAGGAAAAATCATAGAGAGGCACTGAATTCCTCAGCTCCCCAGGGCAGAATGTTTGAGGAAGACTGGATCTGTTTGAGAGAAAAAGAAGTTCCATTTCCCCCAACCTCTCTAGTCATGCAAAGTGAAACACAAGTTAATTTTGTGTTCCCACTATCTGAACAGACTGCCTGGGAGACATAAGAATTCAGAGTGCTGTATGTAATTGGCATCATAGACTGATTACAGACTAAAAGGACTAAAACTAAAGAGCCACGTTTTATTGAGACCAAGTTGGGGTTCAGAGAAAAGATTTAGAGAGGAATATTGGAGAGGCATCAGATGAAAGAATTGGACAAGGGAAGGAAAGTTCTCGTCTGAACTCTCACTTGCATTTTTGGAAACACTAAGCCTCTCTGCTAAGAGTAAAAAAATATTGATTCTAATTCAATCACTCAAGGCCATAACTAACAGTGGCTAGTCATAATAGAGAGCTGTTCTGTGATTTATAGAAAGAATTTGGATTCCATGATCAGTCCAGAAAAAGAACTTCCATGTAGAAAGACAGGCTCTAAAGTCATTTGGAAAGCTTTTGAGAAAGGCCTGGATAGTTTCCCAAGACTTAGTTTGACAGCACATGTCCCTCAAGCAAGTTAGCTAGTTGAAGCCACAACCTGGACTTTGATGGTTGAGGGAAGGATGTATTGAACACTAAAAATCAAAGATGACTTGTGGGCCAACATCGAGGGCACAATACATGAAGAAGGCAAAAAGTCATTAAAAAGGCAGAAAAAGAAGCAAATAACAAAATGGATGTCAGAAGAGACTCTAAAACTTGCTCTTGAACTTAAGAGTACCTAAAATGAACAGAATAAATGATGAAGTAAAATTGCTGAACAGAAAGCATGGCTCAAGAAGACAAAGTAAAATATTATAATGCAATATGTAAAGATCTGGAGTTAGAAAACCAAAAGGAAAGAATATGGTCATGGATGGTATTTCTCAAGCTGAAAAAACTGAAGAAAAAATTCAAACCTTGAGTTATAATATTGAAGGATTCAATTAACCTCAGGGTTGACAGTTCAAACCCATCAGCAGCTCTCTGAGAGAAAGATGAGGTTGTCTGCTCCCATAAAGATTTATAGTTTCAGAAATCCTAGATAGAGTCTCTATGAATCTGAACTGACTTGATAGCAGTAGCTTTTGGATGAGAAAAATATTGAAGTGTATGGGAAGCACCAAAAGAAGATGGAATTAATACACAGAGTCACTATACCTAAAAGAATTGGGTGACATTCAACCATTTCAGAAAGTAACAATGATCAAGAATTGATAGTAGCAAAGGAAGAAATCCATACTGCATTGAGGTATTGGAGAAACCAAGACCAAAACCAAGGTTCCAGGAATGGACAGAATAGCTATTGAGATGATTCAACAAACAGATGCTATGCTGAAAGAGCTCATTCATCTATGTTAAGAAATTTGCAAGACAGATACTTGACCAGCCAACTGGATGAGCTCCATAGTCATGCCTGTTGCAAAGAAAGATGATCCAACATGATATGAAAATTATCAAACAATATCATTAATGTGACATGCAAGTAAGATTTTGTGAAAGATAATTTAAAAACATTTGCCGCAGTACATTGACAGGGAACTGCCAAAAATTCAACCCAGATTCACAAGACTCTAACAATCTGCAATATATGGAAAGTGGAGAAGACTTGAAGCTCTTACTGATCAACACTAAAGAGCTGATCATCAATTTTGTACTCAACAATTCAGACACATTTTGTTTTGCTTCATTTGTTGTAATCCCCTCAATGTATCCCTCTTCCGCCATGTTTCTTTTTCCATTCCTCCTTCTTTCTTAACCCTTCTGAACTCTGTCCTTGGGTAAATGCTGCCCTTTGGTTCTTAATTAGTTGATTTGTGTGTGCAGCTCACTGGTGTTATTGTTCCCCTGATAGAACTATTGTTTGGTTGGAAATTGATCCACAAGGATGAGTTCAGTTCCATACCTAAGGGACGATTAAAAGCAATAGTTAGAAAAGAAATCAGGAGTTCTGCCAGTCTCTATCCAAATTGTAAGCCTAGTTTCTCCTCCTCTATCCAGGTCCCTTTAATTTGATATATAAAACTTTCATTGGATTTGAAGTAGATCATCAGGTCTTTTTTCCTAGACTATCTTATTAACAACCTGAGATATGCAGATGATACAACCTTGCTTGGTGAAAGTGAAGAGGACTTAAAATATTTACTGATGAAGATCAAAGAGCACAGCCTTACGTATGGATTACAACTCAATGTAAAGAAAACAAAAATCCTCACCACTGGACCAATAAACAGCATTCTTATCAATGGAGAAGAGATTGAGGTTGTCAAGGACTTCATTCTTCTTGGATCAACTATCAACACTAGCGGAAGCAGCAGTCAAGAGATCAGACGTATTGCATTGGGCAAATATGCTGCACAGGAACTTTTTAAAGTTTTGAAGAGCAGAGATGTCAGCTTGAGGACTAAGGTGCGCCTGACCCAAGCCATGGTATTTTCAATAACCTCTAATGGATGCGAAAGCTGGACAGTGAATAACGAAGATCGTAGAAGAATTGATGCCTTTGAGTTGTGGTGTTGGAGGAGAATACTATAAGTGCCATGGACTGCCAAAAGAACCAATAGATCTGTTTTGGAAGAAGTGCAACCAGAGTGCTCCTTGGAGGCCAAGATGGCTAGGCTTCGTCTCTCATACTTTGGACACATTGTCCGGAGAGAACAGTCGCTAGAGAAGGATGTCATGCTGGGTAAGGTGGAGGGTCAGAGAAAAAGAGGAAGACCCCCAACGAGATGGATTAGCCAGGTGACATCATTGATGGCGTCAAGTGTGGCGGCGGTAGTGAGGTTGGCCCAGGATCGGACATTGTTTCGTTCTGCTGTCGCTATGAGTCGGTTCCGACTCGATGGCACCTGACAACAACAACAACAACAACAACAACAATCTTAGGTTGGAAGCTCCATGGAAACCTGTCCACCATGCTGACCCTGCAGTTAGTTTTAATACATAGCTTCTGGCATAGCTTCTGGCATCGTAGTAACACGCAAACCGTTACATGCTATGGGCGATGGCTGCAAACAGTAGACTAAATAGGAAATGTGTAGAAATGTTCTTCAAAGACACTAGGATATATTCCGTCAGCTCTTTGTGTTGTGCGATGAGTTAGCCGTGTCTACATTCATTTTCCAGAGGCCAGACAAGAAAACAACCAAACACGTTGTTTTCTTTTTTTCACATTATAAATGAATATAAGTTTCAAGAAGTCCACCTAGACTTCTAACGGAAATCTGTGTTAGTTTCAGCTAAGCTCTTTCAAAGGCCATCACATACCTAAGAACCAGGATCTATTTCCACAGTTCTTTCCAATTCTAATGAGCTCTAAAGACGTTTATTTCAAAATAATCCTTCTGTATTAAGCGCTGGCTCATTGACAGGCATTCTTTTATCATAATTGTATGAAGTTTATTTTCCAAATGAAGGTTTATTTTCACATGGAATTCTGAGGTTTTACATTGTGTATATGAAGCAATTAGTTTAGGATTTTTGGAATTTATTTGAGACCAGACAGATGTCTTCAATTTACACACTCTAGGAGGTGACAAACCCTATTAACATTCGAAAGCTATCAATTTGCTTTATCTTTGTTCTTCAGCATTCTCAGCTATAATTTAAGCTCACTCAGTTTTTTTGTCTGCTTGTTTGCTTTTCATTCACTTATGTCCTGTGTTTTTATGTAGAACAGCAACAAGAATTTAAAAACAAAGATGGAAAAGAGCTTAATAATTTGATCAATTTCAAAACCCAGTAAGTTTTAAGAATCATGAATTTTACCTTTGTTAGGAGTGCATGTTTTCTAACTACAATGCTTTTCTTTTAACAGGAATAGTTTATGCCTAATACACAGATGAGGGAGCTTCAGAAAGCTCATGGAGCAATGGGATTTTTCCACAAGTCCCCCTGTACGTATGACTTACTTATCTTTAACTAATACTTTTTGTATAATGCCAATGCCCCCTGCCTTAAATCTGTTACTGCTTTGCCTAATAATTCTTTCTTTGATCGATTATTGATTTAACACAGGTAATTGAAATATATCTCTATGCTACATACACTTGAACATACATGCAGTTTAGTCTACTCATTAAGAAAATCCCTTGTATATAAAAAGTAATTGCAGCCCTATTATGTACAGAGTCCTAGACTGTGTTAATTTGTCAAGGAGGGGGTACTCAAATCATGGTGTTCCCCACTCATTTTTATCCTGAAATTGAAGACGATTCCAGTTTTTTTGTTTTTGTTTTCTACCCCCCACAATTCTCTTAGGTACACTTTGTAGCCGCTAGATGGCTCAGTGGGGATACTCAAGCTTTCTAAGTCATTCCTTCAAAACCAAACATCCCAAATTGCTGTTAATTTCTCACATTGAAGTCCAAAACTGCACACGGTTGTGTTGGAATAGGATTAAAAAAGGAGAGCATAGCAGATCTGGATCTTGATCAGAACAAGCTCACGCCACTACCTGACACTCCTGTTTACATGTTTGCTCTTTGTTAGGACTGCCACGTTTCGTGTTCGGTACATGTGGGCTGTATTATTATTGACAAGGAGAAAATTAGGGACTAACAGATGTCATCAGTAGTGTCAGACCTAAATCAAATGTAGAATGATTATACATTTTAGCATAGTTGTTTTTGAAATATCTGATAATCTATTATGTATAGGATGACAATTCTAGTTTTAGTGATACTGTGCTTGACTTTGAACTCATGCTGTTTCCTTTATCTGAGATTAAATTATTTAAGTATGAGCCTAATAGAGCTTAAAACATGTAGAACCAAGAAGGATATTTCCTTAACGTACCTAATTCAAAACAAATAACAAACCATATTTAAAGGTGAAACACCATAGGCATTTGTATAAAGGATAGAAGGCTTGCATTCATTATTTGCAATTTTTCTTCTGTAGTAAATCAAGGAAAGAAAAAAAGGTGTTAGTGTTGGAGTAGAAGAGACACAATTATAATTGTGTGTAAATCATACTACTTTTCTCCTAAAAAATAGGAAGTTGAGATAAGGAAATACTGTTAAGTAGGCCAATTACAAGGCCATTGTACAAAAATCCTCAACTTCAAAAAAAACTTTTTATTGTGAATTGGGTGAAGGTTTACAGACACGATCACCAGCTCTACATTCAGCAAACTGTACACCTGGTTTCAGCTCAATGATTGCAAAAATCCCTAACTTAAAAAAAACACTAATTATGCAAAAATTATTAATTTTTCTGTATACGGCCATTATCTGTTTTAAAAAAATAGATATATAATTCATGTAAAAGAAAATCAAAGTACAAAAGAAATGTATAAAAAATCATATGGTGAATGCTACAAAATTTCTCTAAATGGCATACCAATACTTAAATAGCCTGTCCTTTTTCTAAATTGGGGATGGGTGGGTGGGAAGCATACCAATTTACCACTAATTAATTTAAATCTTAATGATTGACCAGTTAAGGTAGACTTGCATTATATTTTTCAAATTCCACAAATGCTTTCTTAAGTTCCTGTGGAGGAAAAGAGCTAAGAAAAACCATAGTTGATTCCGACCCATAGCAACCCTGTATAGGGTTTCCGAGGAGCAGATAGTGAGCTTGAACCACTGACCTTGCAGTTCAAATGGCTTTGCAGTCTGGTACATCAGCCCACAGCGCCACACCAGGACTCCAAGCAATTAATATAAAGCAAAAATATTCTCATACATTGTTAGGTGCTATTGAGTCAGTTTCAACTCATAGTGAAACTCAGACTGACACATTACCCGGTCCTTCACCATTCTCACAATTGTTGTTACCCTTGACCCTATTGTTGCTGCCACTGTGCCAGTCCATCCTTCTCATTGGGGGTCTTCCCTTTTTTCGCTGACCCTCCACTTTACTAAACATGAGGTCCTTCTCCAAAGATGGGTCTCTCATACTACATCTGACATATGAGAGATGAAGTCTGGCCATTCTGGCTTCCAGGGAGCATTCTGGCTGTCCAACACATATTTGTTTGTTTATCTGGCAGCTCATGGTACTTTCAATGCTCTTGTCCAACAACATAACTCAGATGCATCAATTCTTCAATGGTCTTCCTCATTCCTTGTCCAACTTTCACATGTATATGAAGAGTTTGAAAATACCATGGCTTGGGTCAGGCTCACCTCAGTCCTCAAATTAACATCTTTGCTCTTGAACACTTTAAAGAGATCTTGTGCAATTCTCATATATAATTATGTAAATATAAGTGCTCCCCCCACCAAATCTAGAAGAATAAGAAAGCAAGTAATCAATAAGGATTTGTTTTTCTTAAAAAAATTAGTGCAACTATGATAGTATCCGAAATATTGAGCTTTTGCCAACCAATAAGAAAAAAGAAGCACAAAAGAAAATAAGGGCAAAGATAGGAACTGACAAATCACTAAGAAAGGAATCAAAATGACAAATAAACAAATTTAAATAATTTCTACTACACTGGTAGCCAAAGAAATGAACATTAAAAAAACAATGAAGTACCACTTTTTTCTCAAATTGGCAGCGATGACAAGTCTTGGGCAGGATAGAGAAAAAGGAATGTTTTCATATTCCACTGGTGGGTATGTAAATTGGAGCAACATTTCTGGAGGGCAATCTGGCATCTTATTTCAAATACATTAAAATGTGCATATCTTTTCACCAAGGAATGCCACATTTAGGAACTGATTAGATGTATATAAGGACGTTGGTGAGAGGATGATCACTACTATGTCTCATTACTATGAAGATTTGGTGAAATTTCAGAGGTGAAACAAACTGCAGTGTGTGCATATAATTCTTTACTCTGACCATTCAGCAAATATTTACTTCCAAAGATAATAGACAAAGGACAGAGGAAATAGTCACAAGATATTGCTAAGTGACAAGCAGGTCAGAATTATATGCAAGGGGTGGTCCCATTTTTATAAAACATGGATACTCTCTATGCGAGAATACAAAAAAGTTTATAGCAACATTGATTCCACATTGGGATGGCTGACAGTACATGACTATGACAGACTGAGAGTGAGGCAGGACCCGCAATTTTCCTTCTGTTGTGCGTAGGGTCTCTATGAGTCAGAACCAACTAGCTGGCACCTAGCAACAACTAAGCCCTTCTCAAAGTTCCCTCTACTTACTATTCTTATATTAATATAAAATTGGCTTGAACCTCATGTCCCATGTATGGTAGGAAGTTGAATAATTTCCCAACATTCTTGATAATTTAAGGATTTAACGCTCTGTGGTCTCCTCAATGTTCTGATCTTATATCACCAAATTCTGAAACTCACTAATCCACTTTTAAGACTGGGCTCTTCTATCCACCCTAAATCCAACTAGACATGGGCACATCGCACCCTCCAATTATTAAATAAAGTTCCCGCATCTACCACCCACAGAGAGTCTATTTTTGTGTGGCCATGTTTACTGGACAGCCACACTGGAATGAAGCATACGAATTATAAAGAAGATAGCATATGAGCCGGCAATATTTTGTTCTGTTGCATGTAAATTCTCTATGAGTAGGATTCAGCTCCATGGCAACTAACAACAACTGTTTTTACTGGAAATTTGGGATGATGTGGAAGGATAAAACTCATACCCCCTCTCAAGAGAAAAGGAGTTTTCTCTTCGTGTATTGTTCTTCCTCTTAACCTGCCTCTTGGTGACCCTCCGGTCCCCATCTCTTTCCTCTCTCGTAGTTTCTCAAATTACTAAGAAACTGATTTAGAGCACTTTAAGGATCTCTTTGAACTGAATCCTTTCAAATAAGTCATACCTAGAGTCTTTGCCTGTCATTTCCTTTCAACTCTCAACGGCCCGGCACTCAAACTCAAATGTAGACATTTTGTCTCTGCTACAGTGATTTTTACCACTTGCAGTAACCTCTGCATTAGCATGGGGCAAAGATGACTCACAGAATTCTCACCACTTTACTACTGCACATAAGAAGCAGGAGAAAAACCACAGAGTCATCTTGTGTTTCAGCATGTCTTCTTAGTGATACTTCGAGAATAGATGCTATGTATTTTTTGACTACTGTATGTCCTATGCTGTGGAGCCTGCTGATTCACCAATCTGTGCTTCTCTTCTTTAATTAGCTTCTGAGGATTTCTCTAAGGTCTTATTGTGCAGTTCCAGTTTGTTCAACAGATACTGAATCCCTTGTCTTCCTGCCCTCTGGTTCCTATTAGGCTTTGTCCTTAATAGCCGAGCCACTGGATAAATCTGTTCAGGAAGCCATGAAATTCTTCCATAAGGAAGGTTTTGCTGTTCCTTACAATCAAACATATAGAAACTATAAAGCAGTTTTCTTTCCATCATCTCCTTCTTAAGACCAACAATCACTAGAGAAATTGTTCTCTCATTTTTCAATAGTAGGTTTAAATGAAAAATGGCATTCTTAATAGAAATAGTTATCTGTAAGCATTTTATTTGCAAGGTAAATATTAAGCTGAAAAGTGTGTTGTAAACTTATATAAAAATATTAAAATCCTATATTAAAAAAAGCAGAACTAAAATTCAGAAAAAAGCAAAGGAAGTAAGAGCCAATTGGAAAGGAGTTCATATTCAAAAAAGAAAATTGAACCCTTTCAGTGGAAACATTGGCAGGAAATATCTTTATGATTTCTAAGTTGGTCAGACAGAAAGATTATAAACCATAAATGTAAACATTAATCAATGTCAAAGCTTTTACATTACCAGCTATTAAATATTCAAATGTTATTGCACTCCAGTGGTGCGTTAGGAGTCTTGATGGTACGGTAGGATAAGGACTGGGCTGTTAACTGCAAGGTGGGCAGTTCAAACCTACCAGCTGCTCCACAGGAGAAAGATGAGACTGTCTGCTCTCATAAAGATTTAGTCTCAGAAATCCTATGTAAGTTCTCTATGAGTTGGAATTGACTCATGGCATTGGATTTGGGTTTTTTTTGTTTTTTTTTTTTAGTGACACATTGGTTAAGTACTTAGCTGCTAACCAAAAGGTTGGCAGTTCAAACCTATTTAAAAACTCTATGGGAGAAAGATCCGGCAATTTGCTCCCGTAAAACTTAAAATTTAGAAAATCTTACAAGACAGTTCTAAGGAGCACTAATAGTGTAGTGGTTACGAATCGGCCTGCGAACCTTAAGGTCAGCAGTTTGAAACTACCAGCTGTTCCGCGGGAGAAAGAAGATGCTTTCTGCTCCCTTAAAGATTTACGGCCTCGGAAACCCTGTACTGGGTGGCTATGAGTCAGAATCGACTCCAAGCACACAGCCACCACCACAGGACAGTTCTACTCTGTCACATGGGGTCACCGTGAGTCAAAACTGACTTGTTGGTACCTAACAACAACATACATACATAATAAAAACACTGCATTGTGCAAAGTAAAACGGTCACAAAGTGGGAGAGGCTGTTTCCAATTCCTGAAACTGACAAACCCCATGCACAATGGAATGATACACAGTCAGATCCTACACCATCCACCCAATCAATTGTGGATCAGACTGTTGTAATTTATATGGGTTTCACTGGCTGATTTTCAGAAATAGGTCAGCGGGGTTTGGTTGTTGTCTGTGTGATGACGCTATGCAATTTTTTTTTTTTTAATGTTTTACAAATCAGTTTTAGAAAAAAGAAAATAGACACATTTAATAGATAATTTATAGAAAATAAAATTGAATGCCAATGAATATATGGGGAGTTCAAGACAGAAAACGGCAAACTGGAAATGAAAATGAGCCAATATTGTGCTCTTGGTTTCTCTTTACACACGGCTTCTGAGGCCCTGAGTTTGTAGTTTGTTCAAAATGATTTGTCAGGCCATGCTCTTGCAAAGGCACTGGATAATTTATCATGCAAATAGGGTGCAAAAAACCCTTGTAGGGATTGGTTGATTTATAAGCAAATTAGGTGGCTGTGGACTACTGAGGGGACTGGTCAGTTCATGATTTTGGCGGGAGGATTAGGCTCTGAACAGGACTAAGTCCACAGAGGCATAGGGGGACCTCACAACCATCATGGAGTATATCCTTTGGACTTGGGTTTCTGTGTTGGGAGTCTCTTATACCCAGAAGACAGAGAGCTGAATGCTTTCCCACAGGAGAATTTTTGGTAGAGTCGGATGCCTCTGAGCACTTGCCAGTGGAGCTAAAGAGTTCTAACACTTGCCCGACTGAACAGAGACCAGTGGGGAGGCCAGGCCAAGACCGTGGGAAGCTCAGCAGAGAAGGGCAGACTGCCTATGGGTATGGGTCAGAACTGACTCGACAACACTTAACAACACTTTTTAAAAAATTAATCCGGATTCTGATTTGTAGCCTGTTACTTCCCTAATAAGCCCTTGTAACTGTGAGTATGGTTTGTGAATTTCATGTGGTCATTGTAACGAATTATCAAACCCAGCAGAGAAGTAGAAAGGGCCATAGGAAGGACAGCTGGTGTCAGATTTGGCCAAAAGTTTGGAGAATTGCAGTATGTCTGACCTTCACTTCATAGGAATCTGCTGATTTGGTTCTGATAGTGATTCTCCTCCCTCCTTGTGAATTTAGGTGGTTCTTGACATGAGTGTATTATAGGTACATATCTAGTTTATGGAAACAAAGATCCTCATCATTGGCCCAATGAATACCATCAGGATAAATGAAGAAAGGATTGAAGTTGTCAAATACTTCATGCTGCTAGGATCAACCATCAACAATCATGGAAGCAGCAGTTAGGAGATCAAATGACGTATTTCATTAAGTCACTCTGCTGCACAAGGCCTCTTTAGAATGTTTAAGAGCAAAGATGTCAGTTTGAGCATTAGGGTGCACCTGACCAAAAGGATAGTATTTTCAATAGCCTCATGAATGTAAACATTGGAGAATGAATAGGGAAGATCATAGAAGAATTGAGGCATTTGAGTTATGGTGTTGGAGGAGAATATTAAGAGTGTTATGGACTGCCAAAAGAACAAACAAATCTGTGTTGGAAGAAACACAGCCAGAATGCTCCTTAGAAGAGAGGATGGTCAGACTTTGCCTCTCATATTTTGGACACATTATCAGGAGGGACCAGTCCCTGGAGAAGGACATCATGCTTGGTAAAGTGGCAGGTCAGCACAAAAGAGGAAGACCTACAATAAGATGGATTGGCACAGTGACATCAGCAATGGACTCAAGTGTAGCAATGGTTGTGAGATAGGTGTAGGACCAGTCAGTGTTTTGTTCTTCTTGTGCATAGGATCAGTTTGAGTCAGTTCTAACTCAATGGCTCCTAACAACAACAACATCTAGTTTAGGAAGGAGCCATGATGGTGTGGTGAGTTATTCATTCATTGGGCTTCTAATCTCAAGGTCATCTGTTTGAACCCACCAGTGGGTCTGTGGGTGAAAGAATAAGTTTTCCGCTCCTGTAAAGATTTACAACCTCAGAAATCCTATACAGTGTGGCTGTGTGTTGGAACCAACTGGACAGCACACACCCATCCCCACGACCACTATCTAGTGTATGAGAGTGCAGTAAGAAAGGCATGGCAACATTGAATACTGGTGAGAGTGTGGAGAAACAAAAGGTTCCATACAATCCTGGTGGGGCAGCAATTTGTTAATATCTGGTCAAATGAAAAACATTCCAACACTTCCATGCATAGTGATTCTCCCTTTAGTTATTGATCCAAGAGAAATATTGCCCATGTATGAAAATAGTCACATACGAGAATGTACCCTGCACTGTTAACAATGACAAAAAAACAAAAAAAACAAAGTAACTTCCCAAAGACCAATAGGTAAATGTGTAAATAAACAGTAACATTTAAATAAGATAACTTTTAAAATAGCAGCTAACAGAAACGAACTAAACTTATTTGTCATACATCGGCAATGCTAGATCTGAAAATGTATTCTTGAATTGTTTGAAAAACAAATTGCAGTATAATGGATACAGAATTCTAACGTTTGTATACATGTAATAACGTGACTACATTTGACATATGGGATTCATGGTGATAGATTTTGTATTTGTATTGTTAATTACCATCTGGTCAGCTCTGATTCATGGCTTCCTTGTGTGTGACAGAATGAAAGATTCCCTGATCCTGAATCAGCCTCATGATTGGTAATATGTTTTGTTGTTACTGTTCGGTGCCTTCCAGTCAGTTCCAACTCATAGAAACTCTGTGAACAACAGAATGAAACACTGCCTAGTCCTGAACCACCCTCACAATTATCACCATGTTTGAGGCCACTGTTATAGCCCGAGTACTAATCCCTCTGATTGAGGGCCGTCCTCTTTTTTAGCTGACCCTCCACTTTACCAAGCATGACATCCTCTTCAAGGGATGGTTCGCTCCTGATAACATATCCAAAGTGTGTGAGATGAAGTTTCCCCATTCTCTCATCTAAGAAGGCATTCTGGCTGTACTTCTTCCAAGATAGATTTGTTGATTCTTCTGTCAGTCCATAGTATATATAATATTTTCCATCAATACCATCATTCAAAGGCATTAATTCTTTTCCAGGCTTTCTTATTCATTGTCCAGATTTCTCATGTATATGAAGCGTTTTAAGTTGCTATGGCAAGGGGCAGATGCACTTTAGTCTTCAAAATGACTGACTTGCTTTTTTAAACAATTTTAAGTGATCTTTTGCAGAAGGTTTGTCCAATGCAATACATTCTTTGATTTCTTGACTACTGCTTCTATGGGCATTGATTGTGGATCCAGTAAAACAAAATCCTTTACAACTTCAATATTCTTTCCATTTATCATGCTATTGGCTTATTGGTCCAGTTGTGAGGATCTTTGTTTTCTTTATGTAGCGCTATACCCCATACAGAACGCTGCATGGATTTAATCTTTGATTTTAATCAGTAAATCATTCAAGTCCTCTTGCGTTTCAGCAAGAAGATTATGTCATTGGTATATATTTGTTGTTAAGTACCATCAAGTCAGTTCCAACTCATAGCAACCCTGTATAGGATTGTCAGGGAGCAGCTAGTGGGTTTGAACCATCAACCTTGTAGTTAAAAGTCTGGTGCTTATCCTACAGCACCAAACAAACAAAAAAATAGAATGATAGGATGTACACTGAATTCATGAGGGTAATTACTTCTGTGTGGGGTCAGGGCAGAAGGAATAAACAAGAGATAAGGGACAAAGGAAACTTTAATTTTATTTGTAGACTTCTTAATTTAAAACTCAAATCATTTATTATAAATTATGAATAATCATCAATAATATACAGGTATGCAATATATTCCCTTTTACTTCTCAAAATTAAAACTGTGGCAAATGAGGTAAAAGAGGTAAATTGTCAAAGATTAAAAATAGGTAACTCATAGAACAAAGAAATACAAATAGCTGATACGTATACAAAAATACATCAATTTGTTGTGTAAACCTTTACTGAAAACAAAATGAAATATTAGTTTTTAATGTATCAATAGCAGCCAAGGAGAAGCATAGTAAAGAACGATTGTTGCAGCAATTTGTTCACAAAAAATGATCACTGTTATTATTGTTGGTGGTGTAGAACTCTCTTATATTTGTTGCAATAGTTTGAGAGGGCATAATTTATCCAGAGGATCCATTTTTAATGTGTTTCAAATGCCCAAACAGTTCACTTCTTTTGAGGCAATTATAAAAACATTGTTGTTGGTGATGTTAAGTGCCTTCAAGTCGATTCCAACCCATAGCAACCCTGTGTAGGGTTTCCAAGGAACAGCTGGTGAGCTGAAACACCGACCTTGCAGTTCTAATGACTTTGCAGTCTGACACATTAACCCACAGCACCAAAGCTAGTAAAAAGGATTTCTGTACAGAATGTTTCTGATAGTGCTATTTATAATAGTTTAAAATTAGAAACAATATGATTATCTAAGACACATCGCACAGCCACTGGGAAGCCATTCAAAATCCTGTTGTAGAATGATGTTTAAAGATATGGAAAGTTCAATGCCATATAAGATGTTACCATACCATACTTTCAGATGTCATTATGCATATGTACATATGTGTCTTGTACATGCATATGTTTACATACTTATATTTGTATGTGTTTACGTGTACATGTAATTAGCCAAAATTTGGACTGATTTTGTTGAGGCTATTCAACAGCATTGAAGGAAATATCTGTTTTCTCAGAATTATATCTAGAACCCCAGTACTTATGAAGGTAGTGAGAAGTATGAAGTACACTCACATGCTAAAAGGAAGTCCATGTTTGCTGCTAGGTACATTCCCCTACACACACCCCTCCCCCATGTTCTTCTCTGTACCCACCACCACGTTGAGTGAGGAGAACACTCAGAGAAGTGCTCACCAAGACAGGTTCTGAAAGAAGGAGGGCAGGGGAGGGTTTGATATGTCATCTCCTTTCTGCCTATCTGAATGGTTGCAGAATTTCAGAAACCTGCAAGCTCACCTGCAGGTCCACTGTTCCTAGAATTGGTTGCATCTTTGGATATATTTTTCATACTCAAAGATGATTGTAGTGAAGTCTTGCTTGAACAGTCCATAACAATAGAGAAGCTATTTCCCATACTCTATGCATGGGACAAGTGATAGTTGTTGGAAAGAAGCAAGCAGTGGCATATTTACTCCACTGGTGAAGAATGCAATGGGAAGGCCTCCCTGCTATGGGACTTTCAGTAAACCTCTGACTATCCTCCAGGTAAATGCCCCTCATATAAAAGCCTGTTTCCAGAGGATGGAGACAAGAGCCTTTATCAAGTTACCAGTCTCTAGCTCTATCTCTCTAATCCTGCTTTCTCTGCCCTGACCCTGGAAAAAACAGGGTCACTGTAGAGTGAGGAGCAAACAGAAGATCAAAAGAGCTTGGAGGACTGAAAAGAGAAAATACAGTCCTTCCTCTGTTCTCTTCCTTAGTCTGATCTGACTAAAGAAAATAGAGATACTGATGGAATAGGAGATTGAAGTTTTAGCTATGACTATATTGAACAAACCTTTTATTTCTGAAAGTATATCTTAACTGGCCCGGACATGACTTGTGACTGAACATAACCAGAAAGGCTGGAAATGTATTTAACATACTACTAACATACTACCACAAGGCAGGAGGAGACACTGGTCATTTGGTGGTAGAGTTTTTCCCTTCCAGGTAGAAGACCTAGATGTAGTTGTCGATCAATACCCAGCATGTCCATCTGTTGCCCATCTGACAGTCGAGGTTTGCGTTTCTGTGATGCTGAACATGTTTCAACAGAACTTCCAGACTAACATGGACTAGAAAGAAAAGTCAGATGAACTTCTTCCAAAACCAGCCAAGGAAAATCCTATGGATCATGACCAGGGGATAAATTGTTGCAACTAACAACACAAGAGTTGTGATATGGCACTGTGGGATAAAGCACTGGTCCCCAAGGTTGTTTTGAACCACAAGGTTGATGGTTCAAACTTACCAGATGCTCTTTGGAACCCTGTACAGGGTCGCTATGAGTTGGAACCAACTAGACAGCACTTAACATCAACAACAACAACACAAAGCAGGAAAGGGAGACTGGGTGGAGCATTTTGATCATTTTTACCATTTAAAAGGCATTTTGTGTGTGTGGTTGGGGTCTGTGTATCTTATGAGGGGTCACCAGAGTCCAGCACTATAAGATCTTTTATTTCTCTCCAGACTAGTCACTATGTTTGTTTCCAGATGTGTTCACCAAGGTGTTATTAGATCAGCGGTCATGATTGGTAGATCCACTGAAGCTAGGGTTGGTGAATCCTGGAAAAGAAACATTAATGTTGTATCATTCTGGATGGTTTATCAGTGAGCATCGTTAAACAATGGGAGGAAGATCTTTTTTTAGGTATTCTAACAAATCTTGTTTCTGCATCAGAAGGATTAAAGGTGTGATGTGAGTCCCCTCCTATCTCTGATCTACTAATACTGGTTGGGTCCCCTTGGCATATCCCTAACAGTGATTCCCCAACTTCACTGTGAGGCGAGTCTGTCGTCTCTTTTAATAGTCTTTCCATCAAAGCTAGCGTGCTTTCATAGTCAGTCACTGTCTAGTAGTGCTTACTCAGAGTTAAGCATTGAATTACATTCCTCAAAAAGATGTGTTTTAAAATCCATCCTCTATGCCCATTTGGATCGCAGTATCTTTGTTATATTAATGAGGAAAGATTGCTGTTGTTAAGTGCCATCCAGTCAATTCCTACTCATAGTGACCATGCATAGGGTTTCTGAGGAGCAGCTGGTGGGTTTGAACTGCTGACCTTGTGGTTCACAGTCCAGTGCAGATCCACAGCACCACACCAGAAGTCGGAGGCAGGATTAGCATAGGGTATATCTTGAGTCAATTCCCTTTGAATATAAAAGTGATTAAACAAATTAGCCAAGCAGACATGAGGCAGGAGAGATGCTAAGCCACACAAAGATCGCTGAGGGGTAGAAGCTCAGAAGAGACAAGATCTTGCCTCTGGAGTCATCAGAGTAAGAAAGCCTTCCCCAGAGCTGACACCCTGAATTCAGATTTCTAGCCTCCCAAATTATGAGAAAATAACTTTCTGTTCAATAAAGCCATCCTGGTGTGGCACTGTAACTGTAGGAACAACACTGGACTGTGAACCACAAGGTCAGCAGTTCAAACCCACCAGTTGCTCCCCGGAAACACTGTACAGGATTGCTATGAGTCAGAAATGACTCGACATCATTTAACAACAAAAACAACGAGATAACTAAGACATTGGATTTAATTGAATTAGATGTCTTCTAGACATTTCTTTCAATACAGTGGGTCAAAGAAGATTGTCCATTATGCTCAGTGTACTTTGAGCTCTCTATTTTCTTACTGGAGATAGTTCATATTCAAATAGCTAAAGGTCAAAATGGAGCCCTGGTGTGGCACTGTGGACTAATGCACTGGACCACAAAGTCGGTTTGAACCACAAGATCAGCAATTCAAGCTTACCAGTCACTCCTTGGAAACCCTATATAGGGTCGCTATGGGTCAGAACTGATTTACAGCACTTAACAATAACAACAAAAAGACGAAAATATGTCCTGTGACCAGAGTGACAGAGGAGTCTTTGATTCACTCCTTTTTTGTCAGCTCTTTTTTAAATGAAATACATTTTACATATAAAGTTCACTGTTGTAAAGTGTACAAGTCAATGATCTTTACTATAGTCACAAAGATGTGCAACCATTGTACCATCGAGTTGGTTCTGACTCAGTAACCCTATCCACAAAGAGCAAACACTGTCTAGTCCTATGCTATCCTCACAATTGCTATATTTGAACCCATTCTTGCTGTCACAGTGGCCTCTCTTTTGCTGACTCACTTTGCCAAGCAGGAACTGATTTCTCCTGACTACATGGCTAAAGAATGAGAGATGAGGTCTCACCATCCTCCCTTCTAAGAAGCACTCTGACTGTATACATCTTCCAAGACAGATCTGTTTGTTCTTCTGGCAGTCCATGGTACTTTCAATATTCTTCACTAACATCATGGATTATTTTATAATTCTTCTTATTCACTGTTCAACTGTCACATGCTTATGAAGTGACTGAAAATACTATGGTTTGTGACAGGGAACATCTTAGTCCTTAATCTGACATCTTTGCTTTTTAACATATTGAAGAGATCTTTTGTAGCACATTTGCCTAATGCTTCCATGAGTGTTGATTATGGATCCAAGTAAAATGTAGTCATTGATGACTTTAATTTTTACTCCATTTATCATGATGTTATTTATTGGTCCAGTTGTGAAGATTCTTGTTTTCTTTACATTGAAGTGTATTGCATAGTGAAGGTTGTAGACTCTGATCTTCATCAGGAAGTACTTCAAGTCCTTTTTGCTTTCAGGAAGTACAGTTGTGTCTTCTACATATTGCAAGGTTGTTAATGAGTCTTGCTCCAATCCTGATGCCATATTCTTATTCATATAATTCAAGTTTTCAAATTATTTACTCAGCAGACGGATTGAGTAAATATGGTGAAAGGATACACACCTTTCCTAATTTTAAACCATCCAGTATCCCTTCATTCTGTTAGAACAACTGCTTCTTTGTCTATGTACAGATTCCTCATGAGTACAATGAAGGTTCTGGAATATTCATTCTTCACAATATTGTCCATAGTTTGGTATGAACCACACAGTTGAATGCCTTTGCATAGTCAATAAAGCACAAGTAACTCTCTTTCTGGTATTTTTTGATTTTAGCTAATCTTCATCTAACATAAACAATGATATCCTTGTTTCAGGGCCTCTTCTGAATTAAGCTTGAAATTATGTAGCTCCCTGTCTGTATACTGCTGCAACCATTTTTGAATTGCCTTTAGGAAAATTTTGCTTGCATATGATATTAATGATATTGTTCAATGATTTCCACATTCCATTGAGTCACCTTTTTTTTTGGAATGGGTACAAATATAGATCTCTTCCAATTGGTTGGCCAGGTAGCATAGACAAGCGTATGCCTCCAATGCTGCATCAGTTTGTTGAGAGATTTCAATTTTATTCAGTCAGTTCTTCAAGTCTTAATTTTCATCAATGCCTTCAGTGCAACTTGGGCTTCTTCCTTCAGTACCATCAATTCTTGATCATACGCTAGCTCTTGAAATGACTGAGCACTGAACAATCAATTCTTTTTGGTTCCTTCCATCTTCTTTTGGTGCCTCCTGCATCATTCAATATTTTACCCATATTGCAATATCGCAAGTCAAGGCTTGAATTCTTGCTTCAGTTCTTTCAGCTTGAGAAATGCTGAGCAATTTCTTCCCTTTTGGTTTTCTAACTCTAGGTCTTTGCACTTTTCATTATAGTACTTTATTTTGTCCTCTCAAGTTGCCCTTTGAAATTTTCTATTCAGCTCTTTGACTTCCTCATTTCATCCATTTGCTTTCAATTCTCTATGTTCAAGAGCAACTTTCAGAGTCTCTTCTCTTCCAGTACCTGGTATTTCTCAAAAAGTATCCATTTTGGCACTTTCTTTTTTCTTTCGCTAATGATTTTTAATTTTTTTCATGCATGATGTTTTTGATGTCATCCCACAACTATTTTGAATTTCTGTCATTAGTGTCTACTACATCAAATATTATCTTGAGCTGTCTCTAAATTTATGTGGGATATATTCAAAGTGATATTTTGGATTTTGTGCACTTGTTTTAATTTTCTTCAGCTTCAGCCTGAGCTTGAATATGAGCAATTGATTTGTTTCAAAGTCTGCCCCTGGCCTTGTTTTGGTTGATGATATGGAGCTTTTTGATCATCTTGTTCCACATATATAGTTAATTTGATACTTTTGTATCCCATCTGGTGAAGTCCAAGTGCATAGTCACCTTTTCTTTGTTGGAAAAAGGTATTTGCAATGAACAAGTCATTGGTCTTGTAAAATTCTACCATGTAACTTCCAGCATAATTTCTATCACCACGGCCATATTTTCCAACAATTGATCCTTTCTCTTTGTTTCCAACCTTTGAATTCCAATCACCAGTAAGTGACAATACTTCTTGACTGCATGTTTAATAAATTTCAGACTGAAATGTTGTTGTTAAATGCTGTTGAGTTGATTGTGACTCATAGCGACCCTACGTATAGCAGAATGAAATAGCGCCCAGTTCTGCCCCAGCCTCACAAATGCTGCTACTTTTGAGTCCATTCTTATTGCTACTGTGCCAATCCATCTCATTGTGGGTCTTGCTCTTTTTTGCTGACCCTCCACTTTACCAAGCATGATGTCCTTCTCCAGGCACTGGTCTCCCCTGATAATATGTCTAAAGTATGAGAGACAAAGTCTGGCCATCTTGGCTTCTAAGGAACATTTTGGTTGTACTTCTTCCAACACAGATTGATTTGTTCTTCTGGCAGTCCATGGTACTTTTAATACTCTCCTCTAACACTGTAACTCAAATGCATCGATTCTTCTACGGTCTTCCTTATTCATTGTCCAACTTTCACATGCATATGAGACTATTGAAAATACCATAGCTTGGGTCACTTTACTCTTCAAACTGACATCTTTGCTCTTCAACACTTAAAGAGATTTTTTGCAATATGTTATTTGATTTCTTGACTGTTTCTTCCATGAGTGTTGATGGTGGAGTCAAGTAAAATGAAGTCTTTGACAGATTCTGTTTTTTCTCCATTTATCATGATGTTATTTATTGGTCCAGTGGTGAAGATTTTTGTTTTGTTTACATTGAGGTGTAAGCCATACCAAAGCTGTGATCTTTGATCTTCACCAGTAAATATTTTAAGACTGCTTTACTTACAGCAAGCAAGGTTGTATCATCTGCATATCAAGGTTATTAATGAGCCTCTCTACAATCTTGATGCCATGTTCTTCTTCACATAATCCAGCTTCTCAGATTATTTGCTCAGCATACAGATTGAATAAATATGGTGAAAGAATGCAACTCTGGCACACACCTTTCCTGGTTTTTGTTCCCTTTCATTTTTGATGACTTCCAATTTTCCTAGTACATTCCAAGTTCCAATTATTAATGGATGTTTGCACTGTTTCTTCTCATTTTGACTTGTGCCCAATCAGCACATTAAGATCTTCTGTGTTCTCTTGTTTTGTCTGAAAGGCTGCCTCTTGGTCTATGGAGGGGTTCCTCATGAGCATGATTAAGTTGATAGAATTCTTCAGTGTCATCGTCACTGGTAATGGTTGGTAGTAAATTTAAATGATAGTTATATTAACTGGTCTTGAAGTGCTTTTTTGATGATGAATGTTATGATATTTCTCTTCAATTTGCTATTCCAGGCAAAGTAAACCTTGTGATTTTCAGATTCAAAATTACTAATACCAGTCCATTTTAGATCACTAATGCCTAGGATAAGGAGCTCTAGTAGCATGGTGGTTACCAGTTGGGCTGCTAACGTTGAGGATAGCAGTTTGAGACCACCAGTGGTTCCACAATGGTTATGAATCAGGCTGCTAACCTCAAGGGCAGCAGTTTGAAACTACCAGAGGTTCCACAGGAGAAAGATGCGGCATTCTGCTCCCATAAAGATTTACAGCCTCAGAAACCCTATATAGGGTTGCTATGAGTCAGAACCAACTCCAAGGCACAAAACCACCACCACCAAAGATTTACAGCCTCGGAAACCCTATACAGGAACCTTATGAGTTGTAACCAAATCCATGGCACATAATCACCACCACCAATACCTAGGATATTGATGTGTTCTCTTTCATTTTTGATGACTTCCAATTTTCCTAGTACATTCCAAGTTCCAATTATTAATGGATGTTTGCACTGTTTCTTCTCATTTTGACTTGTGCCCAATCAGCAAATGAAGCTCATGAAAGTTTTGCTACATTCCCATCCTTAAGGTCAACTCTACTTTGAGAAGGCAGATTTTCTCCAGTCATATTTTGAGGGACTTTCAACCAGATAGGCTCATTTTCTAGCCCTATATGAAACCCTATTCCACTGTTATTCATAAGGTTTTCCTTGGCAAACCATTTAGAACTTGTCTGTCTCTCCTTTTTCCTACGTTGTATTAAATCTGGGAGCTGTGCAGAATTCTGTGCATCATGGTCTTCTGGTTGTTAAAATACTGGTGGCATAACTTTCAGCATCACAAGACACTAAAGTCATTGCAGTACAACAAACTAACAGATAAGTGATGGGTGCAATCATTGTTGCTGTTGTTGTTGTTGTTGTTAAGTGCCATTGAGTTCTACCTGACTTGGGAACATTTCATTCACCTCTCTGTTCTTCCATCTAAAAAGTGATAGGATTATTGTAATGATTAAATGTATTAATGTTTGTGCAGAATACTGAGGAGGCTTATTACATAGTAAAGATACATAAGGATTAGCTCTCCTTATTACAAGAAGGGTAGATTGCTATGGAAATGTCATATTTAGTATTCATGTCCGTCCTATTGACTATGCTTTGGTAGCTGATTTTAGAGATCATGTCTCACGGTTCTTAGAATGGTATTGCAAAATCCATGTGGGGATTCATCTGTGACTTTCCCCAGCTTCACAAAGCAGAAAGAGAATCAAACTCAAAATCAGCCCAAGGCCAATGCCTATGACGCGGAGATCAGACATCATACTTCCACCCTACTGTCCTCTTATCCTATTCTGACACCAACTATCCCTCCCAGAGCACTCTCTGCTTCACACCTGGGCTCCATAATCCATTGTAATGTCCACACAGAACTCATAACAATACCCAGGATTATGGACCTTATTAGGGAAGTGAACAGGGTACAATTCAGGATTAATTCAGGACGTGGCAGTTCTCCAGTCAGGAACGCCTCTTGTCTGCCCTGTGCAGGCATGCTTCACTCTTGTCTTCAGCTTCTCATCCATGTGGCGCCTTGGCCTCTGTCTGGCTTCTGCAAGTGTTATAAAGTTCGTTTAGCCAGTCTGTGAATGCCCAAAGGGCACATTCTTCAAGCCAGTCTCCTGCTCAGAGGCACTCAAGTTTACTCAGTCCATGGATCTAGAGCCTGCAGCTGCTCTGTCTCTCCATGCCATCATCTCTGCCGTTGTCTCTGCTGTTGCTGCTTTTCTAGGTAGGAGTTCCACTCATGGTCTTCCTTCTTGTTGGTCCTGGGGTTGTCTGTTACTGCTTCTGAGATATCTACTTTTAAGTCTAGCCGTATGGCAAAATGAATTAATCCCAACCTTAGAGTCCTTGTGTGCCTTATCTGCCTCATTTCATCCAATCACTTGGTGAAAATTATGACGACATTGGATAGAGAAGCCATATCAAGTAAATTCAAGGTACCACAGTTATTGATCTTTGTAAAGGGTTCTTACACTTGGTTGCTGACTGCAAGGTTGGAGGTTTGGATCCACCTAGCAGCACCTCAGAAGAAAGGCCTGGTGATTGAAAACTGAAAGATTAGCCATTGAAAACTCTATAGAACAGAGTTCTACTCTGACACACATGGGGTTGCGATGAGTCAGAATTGACTTGACAATTGGATGATTGATTAGTTGATATTGTCATATAATATCAACATATGATATCATATAATATCTCTTATCAACATAGGAAGGAGTCCTGGTGTGGCGCTGTGGGTTAGTGCACCAGACTGCAAAGCCATTTGAACTGCAAGGTTGGCGGTTCAAACTCACCAGCTGCTCCTCAGAAACCCTCTACAGGGTCACTATGGGTCAGAACTGACTCAACAGCACTTAACAACAACAACATCAACATAAGAAAGACATCCAAAATATGTAGTAATCTGAAACCACAGGCTCTTACGAGTTCAAACAGACAGACTCTGCTCTAAAGGATCTGATGATTGTTGACCCTTTAGATGCTGGATTGTGGGGCGACCTGTTGAGGGGCAGCCCGGTGCTGCTGCTGGCTGCTGTGGTGGTAGGAAAGGCTCCTGGCACCCAGAGAAACATCTATTTACCATCCTGTAGGAGGGAAGTATTTCAAAATTTTGGCCACTGGCAAACTGGCTGTGAGCCTGGCTACACAACTACTATCTGAATCACATTCTTTCTTAATTAATATCCGAAATCAAAATTTAGCAGGAATGACTATAATTATCAAGTAGCAAAAGCCTATGGCTATTTCGACTTCCGGTGCTTCCCTGACCAGGCAGCTCAGAGTAGACACTGGAGAGGGAGAGAAAGGAAT
>NW_006408572.1:16452668-16459221 GCF_000296735.1 Chrysochloris asiatica
AAAAAAAGCCTATGGTTATTCCTAGTACCAGAAGAGTTAAAACATTTTTCACGTTGATGAAAACGTGTAATGCAGGACTGCGTGTAGAGTTAGTGGGAAAATTCTTCCTGAACTTGGTAAATGAACCAGAACCCAGGTAAAATGGTGCTGAACTAACCAGTTGCCTCAGTTGCTCATGTGTATAGTATGAGCATGTTGGACTAGGTGATGGTTTAGAGCCTTTCATCTCTTTAAACTTGGTTGCATTTTCTCCTTCAGTTACATGGCTCTGGCCTGCACCTGAATCCATGAAGATAGGAATGCTACATTAATCCATTGAGTAGAAAAATGCAGCCAACCCATGGAATGATTCATTTGCCCCTGAAAAGGGTTTTGTTGCTAAAAGTTTTGTCCATAACATTTGAGCCCGCAGTACTTTAGTCTAGACACAAAGTGGACAACATGCTTTGAACAAATCTGCTTTAATGTGCAGAGTGCTCTTGTTTCCAGATATTATGCTGAGTGATTAAAGCAATAGCCAATTTTTTTCCTGTCGCAGTCATTGTTTATTACTAAGATAGTTATTGGGGATTTAATAATACTCTACTTGAGACAATACTGTGAGCCTTATGAATTCCAAAGAAAGAGATGCATTTTTGGCACAAATTGATAGAGTTTCAAGATTTCTGTAATAGATACATACACAATCATATTGTTGAATTGAGAGAAATGTGTTTCCAATAAGTAGTATTTACTGGGGTTTAACAACGATGTAATAGTTACCTGTCTATTACATACTAGTCCAAGCTAAAGAAATGTGTTTCTAATAATCAATTGACATTTCAAATGATATAACTGCCATATTAAATCTGAACTTAGACACAACCCCTATTTTAGACTTGTGCCTGAGAATTTCATTCATGAAACTCAAGTAACCGTGATTGGTCAATGCAAAAAAGGTTATCATTATCCAAGGGCTAGAGTTTTGATTCTTTTCCTCCTACATGCTTTCAGCATTTCCCCCCCCCACCCCCACCCCATTTTCCATTTAACCCTGGTGGCACAGTGGTTAAGTGCTCCACTGTTCACTGAAAAGTTGACAGTTTGAACCTACCATTTCCTCCATGGGAGAAAGATGTGGCAGTCTGCTTGCATGCAGATTTACAGCCTTGGAGACCCTATGAAGGGAACAGTTCTACTCTGTCTTATGGGGTCTCTGTGAGTCAGAATTGACAGCAATAGACTTGGGCTGGTTTTCTTTTTCCTTCTACTTAACGTTTATTTAACTACACAGTTTATTATAACATGCTGGGCTTGAATTCTGCCAACAGAAAGAAAATGTACATTTCCTCCTAACTGGGAAAAAAAGAGAAATGAACAGAAAAAGTAGCATTAGCTTCTGTCCTCTACATCTGAAGAAATAAGTGAAATGAATCTGAAAGCCGTAACAATGAATATATACGTAGTGATGGATTCTCACGGGAATGACTCTCAATGGACATTTGTAGTAAGTTTTTCAGTTTCTCTACCTCCCTAGAAATGAGGAATCAGCAATTCTGTGGTAGATTTCTTACCTTCCGTGTGAAAGACCTGGTTTGATTCCAGTCCGTTGTCCCCATGTCCAGTCAACACCCATATGTCACTGGAGGCTTGCCTGTTGCTTTGATGCTGAATAGATTTCCGTAATGATTCCAGATTAAAATGGTCTATGAAGAAAACCCTTGCAACCTAATCCCAAAAAATCAATCAAGAAAAGCCCTGTGGGTCACAGCCAAATATGGGGGTGGTACAGGTCATACATAGCATTGGATTTTCTATTGTGCTGAGGGGCTACCATGAATCAGAGACTAACTTCATGGCAGCTCACAACAGTCATTGTATTTGCTTGTTAGGGTTGTCATAGCAAAGTATTACCGAGGGCCTTGTTATTCTTGTCGTTAATGCCGTCGAGTCAATTCACACCCATAGCGACCCTGAATAGGGTTTCCAGGGCTGTACATCTTTACAGGAGCAGAAAGCCTCATGTTTCTACCCTGGAGCGGCTGATACTTTCAAACTGCTGATCTTGTGGTTCACAGCCCGATTTGTAACCACTACGCTACCAGATGGAGGGCCTTAAAACAATCAAAATTTACTGTCTCACAGTTCTGGAGACTAGGCCTCCAAAATCAAAGTGAGGGCAGAACCATGTTTTCTTTGAAGGTTCTGGGAGAAGATCCTTCTTTGTCTTTCCTGGTTTCTGGTTACTCCAGGAGATCTCTGGCTGGTGGCAGGGCCAGGCCAGTCTCTGTGCCCACAGTAGAAGAATGGATGCATCTGAGTTGTGGTGTTGGAGAAGAATATTGTTAAGTTCCGTGGACTGCCAGAAGAACAAACAAATCTGTGTTAGAAGAAGTACGGCAGAATGCTCTTTAGAAGTCAGGATGGCAAGACTTAGTCTCTCATACTTCGGACGTGTTATCAAGAGGGATCAGTCCATGGAGAAGGGCATCATGTTTGATAAAGTGGAGGACTAGCGAAAATGAGGCAAACCTCCAATGTAATGGACTGACACAGTGCCACCAGCAATGGGCTCAAGTGTAACAAAAACTGTGAGGATGGTGCAAGACTGGGCTATATTTCGTTCTGTTGTACATATGGTTGTTATGAGTCAGAGCCATCTTGATGGTCCCTAACAACAACAACCTTCATGTGGTCATCTTCCCTTTGTGATTCTGTCTCCGTGTCTCATCTCCTCTTCTTCTAAGGACACCAGTCATGTTGGATTTGGACACACCCTACTCCATGGACTTCATAGGAATTTAACTAAAATGTTATTCCCAAATGAAGTCACACTTTCAGGCACTGGAGATTAGGACTTCAACATATCTTCTGGGGGTACAAAATTCAATTCAACCCATAACCAGAATCCTTTACTGAATAAATGAATTCCCACAAATATATCACACCATTTAAACTTCAGGAGAACAGACACCAGGCAGCTAAGACTCTGGGGGAAAAGTAACTGCTGGCTTGCTCTTACTCTTTAAGTGGTTACACAGGAGACCAGACATTACATACAATGTAGTGTCCATCCTGAATTTGCTTTGCCAGTACTTACTTTATAGACACTTATGGACGGCTTCCCTCCGACTGAACTCTGCCCTTGGGTCTTGACTGTGCCCAGATTTCCCAGTCAGACCAGGTTGATATGATATCTATGCATATAGCTGACTCTATGTCCCCCCTCACCCCACTGGAGCTGGGAGATATCCTGGAGGAAAGAGGCTCACTCATGAATGCCAAAGCCTCTTAGGAATGAGAGATTATTAAGAGCATGTGCCACTGCTCCCACTACTGCCAAGTGTCAAACTTCATTAAAAGACTCCTGGGAAGATCTATTACAGATTGCGATTAGACTGCGCCAAGGCATGAGCTCCCTCCCGACGTTCCAGAGGGCTGGGTTCGCACTCTGCAGACATTGGCAACTGCAGTTGAACTTGTCAGACCTGGAGCTTTCGGCAGGATTTCTCCATCCTAACACATCTGAAAAGCAAAGATCTGTTGAGACGTGGGTCAGTTCTCTGTGGGACTTTCTCATTTTACCTCCCACCACTCCTCACTGCCTGTTTCCCCCACTTTTTTGCTTTCTGTTTTGAATTCTGGAGCCCATATTACAAAGTGGTTTTGTTGTTGGTGGTGGTGGTGGTGGTTGAAAGAACTTTATTCCAACAATAAAAATAATACCTTGAATTTGGAAAGTTTTTGGACAAACCAGGGTTCTACAGGTACTTTTGAAGACGTGTCTGCACAACATCAGTCTCCCTTTGAGTTTTGAGCCCAATTAAAAATTGTGAGAGAGATAGTATCATTCCAATTTTACATGAAAGGAAATTGACACTCTGAGAGTTTTAAATGTTTGCCAGAGTTCGCATAGCTGATAAAAGATAGGGAGTAACACAAGACCTCTAGTCATTCCATCGCTCCATCTTATGTGGTCCTCTTGGTAATTTCCCTCTAAGATATGGTTTAGAGAGACAGAAATTGAAAAATTCCTACATAATTTGGGAAATATTCCTTTTTCATCTAAAAGGAAACAATAGCATATTCACAGATAAGCTGTGAGATGAAATACATCAGCAAACATTCACTTATAAGCACGTGTAAACCCAGCTAACACTCTAAGGTGTATGTGGTTTCACAGACATTTTTAATATCACAAAATACAACCCCAGGGACGAACCCTTTGCAAATACACCCTGAGGTTTTTGTCTCTTTAGAAAGGGCTGTAGTTTTTAAATTCAGTATATAAAAGGGAGTGATGTATAAATTTCACATTGCTTATACTATTTTATGATGTATTAAAATCGCCACTTGACATGTTTGCCCTTTTTATGATTAGTGATCCCAGTTCATTTATTTACACATAAAGACTGTTTAATCTGAACTCTACTAATTTGAAGTTTATGGATATTCAAATATAGACTCTTCTCTTTGTTGGACTAATGGGGAAAATAGGTAGGCAAATGGAAAATACAAATCTTAAATGTACTGTATACTTAAGAAAACACACATTTTAGAACCAGCTGTTTATATTGTATACATATTTATTTATTTATTAATAGACTCCCCAAGGGCTTCTGTGCCAACAATTATTGGTTTAAATATCAAATGTGGTCTATTATTGAAAATAATAGTAACAACTTATTTTTTACCTTAATTTACAGAACCTTACTGATTCAGACTTCATATACTTCCTGTTAACTCAGATTTTTCTTGTGGTTGTCATTGCTAAGTGCCTTTGAGTTGGTTCTGACTCATAGTGACCCTGAATAGGGTTTCTAAGGAGTGATGGGTGGGTTTGAACTGCCAACCTTGTGGTTAGCAGTCCAGTGCTTACTCTATAAAGCCATACCAGGACTCCCAGGACGTTCAGATTAGTAATATTTTCTGGTGTGGCACTGTGGGTTAATGTGCTGGACTGCAAAGTCACTTTGAACTGCAAGATGTTCCGGTTCAAGCTCACCAGCTGCTCCTCAGAAACCCGACATAGGGTCGCTATGGGTCGGAACCAACTTGATGGCACTTAACAACAACAACAACAGCAATAGAAGCAGAAAGAACACAGAGTTTGAGCCAGACAGACCTGATTTGAATTCCATTGGCACTATGGATTAATGCGTTGGACTGCAAAGTCACTTTGAACCACAAGGTCAGAGGTTCAAATGCACCAGATGCTCCTCGGAAACCTTATACAGTGTCGCTATAGGCCGGAACCAACTTGATGGCACTTAACAATA
Organism: Chrysochloris asiatica; assembly: GCF_000296735.1. Lineage (NCBI taxonomy): Eukaryota > Metazoa > Chordata > Mammalia > Afrosoricida > Chrysochloridae > Chrysochloris > Chrysochloris asiatica. The sequence continues at coordinate 16,457,927 of NW_006408572.1, forward strand.
ACAACAGCAATGTTGCCTCTTTTTAGTTGATTGTCTTTTAACCAATGAGTTTCATTTGTATGGGTTTCCTCATCGACTAAGCTGGGACACTTCTGAGAACACAAGAGGGTATTGTTAATTGTTACTCTGAACACAGCAAGCATAACTAGGGCTGGCCTGGGCAAACCAGACAGATGATTACTCTATCCAAATATGACTTGCTTCTCAAATATTTCATCATTAGGTTGATGGTCGATGGTGCTTTGATTTTCCTATCACTGCCTTCAAGTGCAAGGAATGAACTCTCTCCCTGCCTATGACATCATCTTGAAACTCACATTCAGTCATTCTCATTAAGATGATTAAGTCACCCTTTCAGGCATGTGAAAGTCCTAGAGTCCAATGGAAACTTCAATCTTACATGTACTTCAAGGCTTTTCCTCTGCCCCATACCAGGCTGGACTTGTAGTCCTTAAGGGAACGTTGTCTTCCACTCTTTCTTGTCTCTTTGTTCTTTTAGCCTTCCTTTCTCTTCACAATCTACTGCTTCTAGCTTCTCCGGGATCAGGACAGGGAAAGTGGGAATTACAGGAAAAGGGAAGGTGTTTTAAGAAATTATGGATCATCTTTGTGGTCTCACTTTGCTGTGATGTTTCCTGTGTACAGGTATCCAGAGATGGACACTCACCTGGAAAGACTCTGAAAGAATCGCTTGGGTCTGCCTTCAGGTTTCCCTCTGGCAGCACACTCACTGGGCACAATAAACTTCATAAAAAATTGTTGCTAATTTCAAGGATATTGGTGATAGTTGATAGATGGGATGGATGATGATGCAATTCATACAATTGGGCTCATGAAATCGCAGACGCGAAAGCTGTTGAATTCACAAATGTTAAGTCACCTACATTTTAACAGCACCAACAAATATGTGTATATAGAGTCCTGGTGTGGTGCTGTAGGATAAACACAGGGCTGCTAAACACAGGGTTGACGAATTCAGACCCACCAGTTGCTTTATAGACGCTCTATATAAAATCACTATCAGTCAGAACCAACTCGACAGCACTTAATGACTTATACTGTGATTAACGGAAATGCTGTTATATATGGAAATTGCTTAGGGTTTCGAGGAGCAGCTGGTGAGTTTCAACCGCCAACCTTGTGGTTTAAACTGACCCTGGGATCCAGTACTTTTTCCTGTAGCACCAGGACTTTAGTAGGATAAACACTGGACTGCAAGGTCAGAGGTTCAAACTCACCAATACTCCTCAGAAACCTTATACATGGTCACTTGCTATAAATCAGAAATTACTCAA
>NW_006408572.1:16459418-16464370 GCF_000296735.1 Chrysochloris asiatica
TGCTGACCTTGTGGTTCACAGCCCGATTCGTAACTACTACACTACCAGAGCTCCTATATATATACATGTGTGTGTGAATTGTAGCTTTAACTTTCATTCCTGTGGTTAATAGTGATGTATTGAATACTTTTCACTTGTATTGTTCTTCTGTACATTACCTATTTGTTTCTTTTGATGCTTTATCTTTCTTGACTTTTTTTGTAATACAGCTTTGTCAACTTTCTTAAAATAAAAAGAATAGTAAACAACCATGTCTGTAATATTTTATTATATATGCAAAAATTAAATATATATTCAAAAATTAAGTATATATGCAAAAATTAAGTATATATTCTATTGAAGATTCCTTTTCATTGTTATATAATATTCCATACATGCATAAGCTTACTGAGAACCTTATGATAATCTTTCATGTGCATAAGCTTATTACAAACCATTAATATAATTTAAATTTTTATTATCATGAGCAGTACTGCAGTAAGCCTTCTTTTCTATGTCACTTTTAATTTTTATGTGTACTTTTCCTTATTTCATAAGTTGACAAAATGTTCTCAATGTTGTTTGAGTCACCCTAAATTCCTGCAGGAAGGTATGGTCCATCCCTACACTCCACAATCTTACAAATAATTAATATTACCAAACATTTCAATTTTTGTCAATCTGATGGATGAGAAATAAAATTTTCATTTATAATTCATCTATTTTGATGCTTCATTATTTATTATTCAATAATAGTGGGTTTGGACAAAATTTGTTGTGCTTTTTGGTCTCTCGCATTTCTTCATTTATAAATTTTCCATTTCCATTCTTTTTCTGCTATTTTTGGAATAATAGTTTTCACTTGTGTTTTAATAGGCCTATATTTGCTGGGAATATTAGCCCATATTTTATACCAGCTTATGTTTTCCTTTTTACGATTTTTGTGGTGTTTTGAATACTGAGAAATGTTAAAATTTCGTACAGCTATATGTTAGTGTTTTCCTTTATGGCTTTTCTAATGCTTTCATGTTTATGATATTCAGCTGTATAAATGGATGTGAATATAGATACGCATCTATTCTAAGATGAAAAGTGGGTTTGATAAAATAACTCAGATTGTATTGTTCTACTATTCTTAATTAAATAGGCAAATTTACATTAAAAAGATAATATTTAATGTAGGAAGAAATAAAAATACCACCTTGAAGTAAACAAAAACATAACTTTGTTTTGGGTAGAGGTAAGGTAGCATTCTATAAAGATCACTATTCACCAACTTCATCCTTTTCAGGCACCAGGACGGTGCAAGTTCAATAATCCCAAAACAATACTATGGCAGTGATTCTTTCTGAACTTGATGTTATAAACAATAAACTCATTTTTGTGAGACTACTTCTGCAAAGCTGTGAATTTGAGGATCGTATTCCTTTTAGTCCTGGTGTGGGGCTGTGGGTTAATACGCAGAACTGCAAAGCCATTTGAACTGCAAGCTTGGCGTTTCAAGTTCACCAGCTGCTCCTCAGAAACCCTATTCAGGATCGCTCTGGGTCGAAACTGACTCGACGGCACTTCACAACAACAACAACATTCCTTTTATAACAATCAAAATAAGCTTATTCAAGATCGACTAAAACATATCCATTGCTGTTAAGTGGATTCCTACTCATAGTGACCCTTACAGGGCACCGTAGAACTGCTCTATAAGGTTTCCGAGGTTGTAAATCGTTACAGAAGCAGACAGCTTCTTTTTCTTCCAAGCAGTTGGATGCTTAATCCGCCGTACGTCGAGGGCCTCTTGGTTACAACATGTTGTTAAGTGTGGTTGAGTTGGTTCAGATATATAGCGAACCTGTATAGGGCTTCCGAGAGCAACTGGTAGATTTGAATTGCCAACCTTGCTGTTAGTACTTACCTTATATAGACAGATGCAGAGTAATCATGTGGCCAAACAATGGACATAAACACACTCCGACTTTTACTAAATGGCACTTGAAGTTCCCGAGTTAGTGGAGCAAACCTTCCTGATATTACACAGAGACATTCTCTGACTGACATTTCCTATATGTAAACTCCACTCCATCTGCAATTGTTGGAATAGATTATTTAAGAGTTAGCCGGATGCTATACTTGTCTGGACCTGGCATGTGTCGGAATTACTACCTCCCAGGACACTATACTTTATGCAGAATGTGCGGATATTCAATGTCATTCCAGGTCTTGACACCCAGAAAGAAACCCAAGATTTATGGGACAGATTTGCATGGAGTGGTACCTAGTATATATAAAACACTGATTGGCTACTGATCTTCATAGGAAAAAAAAATTAAGTAAATTATATACTCTCTAGCAACCTTCCTAAAGAGACAGAGATAAGAAAATTCTTATCCATAAATACTATTAGATTGGCTCCAAACCCAAGTCATTAAAGTCACTTACTTTAAGGACACTTCATTCACTCCTGTCTTGAATATAAGCTTTAAATCAAAGAGAATCCTTAGAACAAAACCAGTATTTGTTGTTATGTGCCTTTGAGTTGGTTCTGACTCATAGCAGCCCTGTATAGGGTTTCTGAGGAGTAGTTGGTATGTTTGAACCACTGACTTTGTGCTTCAAACCGACCTTGAAGTCCAGTGCTTATCTTACAGTGCAACACCTGTCACCAATTAGTTCAGGGTACCTGTTCCAGTATCTTCTGTTACATTCAGGGCGACCATCCATCTGTCAGTCTGTCTTACTATGGTGGTTTGCATGCTGCTGAGGTACTGGAAGCCATGCCAGCAAAGTCAATCAGAGTGGAGCAATGTTACTGGAGCTTCTAGACTAAGACAGATTAGGGAGAAAGACTTGCTAATCTACTTCCAAAAATAAGTCAGTGAAAACGCTATAGATGACAACAGAATGTTGTCCAGTACATTGTTGGAAGTAAGCTCTCTCAGTTGGAAAATATTCAAAATACACAATGGACTTCACAACGGAGTTAAGTAACAATCATGAAGATGGCATGGGACCAGGCAACCTTTCGTTCTGTTCTCCAGAGCGACCTCATTATTAAATCTTAACTGATTCTCTGAATGAAGATCATTTTCTCATTTTTTCCTGTGGCTAGTTAGCATAATGTAATAACTTTTGCTTCATGGAAAATTCCTCTTTTTTAATCTGATGACAGAAGCCCTCCTCTTCTTATATGAGCATGTTGGGAGTCCAGAGTCCTTTGGAAGCACACACTCTCAGTTGTGGCTAAGTGTTCCTCAAACAATGTGTTATTTAATCTTCATGAAAACCCTATAAAGTCTAACGAACTTTCCAGATCAGACTACTGAGATGAAGAGAGGCCAAGGCTCCTTTGGTTTATATAAGGACAGACCAAGCTTCAAACTTTCTCTCTGTTTACTGTTCCACTCTGATTGTACCTGTTTAATGACCTCATTAAGTTAAGAAAATAAATAACGGAATGATCTCAGACAAGTCATGTTATCTTTCTTGTATTATTTCATAGTGCATTAATTGAGAGGAATAAGACAAGATAAATAACAACAGCATCCTTTATGTCTCCCTACTCTTCCTGATCTATAAAAGAGGAATGGAAATGTCAAGGTTTCCAGGTCAGTAACTTGATATGAGAGAAGCAAACAACTATAAAAAACTAGATAAAGCCTGCAAAAACACCTATGGGTATAATTTCTCGCCATATTAAATAAAGCTTTACTATTTTTGAATTTTTGCTGAGTACAAAATTAATGAAACATTTACAATGCCGTTTTCCCTTCTGACAGTAGCAATGGTTTTTTTTTAAGATTATTGATTTTATAACCCAATCGACCTTGTTTTCCCTTCAAGAGCTTGTTTAGTGTATATGCAGTATTAAGGGTGAAAATTTGTTGTTAAGTGCTGATGAGTTGGTTCCGACCCATAGCGACCCTATACAGGGTTTCCGAGGCTGTAAATCTTTATGGGAGCAGAAAAGCCTCATCTTTCTCTGGAACAGTGGCTGGTAGTTTCGAACTGCTGACCTTAAGATTCACAGCCCGATTCGTAACCACGATGCTACCAGAGCTCCTTAAGGGTGAAAATGTTGTTGTTGTTGTTAAGTGCCATAGAGTCAGTTCCCACCCATAGTGACCCCTATTCATAAATTAGCATTTCAATAGCAACAAAATGCATAAAAAAATCTAAGCTTTAACTTAAAGAGAAATGTGTGAATGGAAAAGAAAGCTTCCAAAAGTATATGGAAATATTTTCTTGGAAGAAAAAATTAACTTGAGAAAAGTGACTGATTTTCTTCAAGTTAACAGATTTAATTCAATTCTAAGAAAAAAATTATGTGCTGTTTGAGAGACTTTAATAAAGTATAATGATTTTAATATTACCTTGATAAAAAAAATAAGAAAAGCCAATTTTTGTTGTTACCATTGTTGTTAAGGAGGGCAATTAAGGTTGGAGAGGAATCGTGTCAGATTCCTAGTTAGGTTCATTTTATTTCCTAAAACTATAAACAAAATGTGAATGAAAAAAAAAAAAAGGTAGAAAATAGTCTCAATAGTTTATCACCTTAATATTTTAGAGGTTTAAATGGGGTGCCAACAAGTCTGATCATAGATTTCTTAGTGAAGGATGAGATTACTTATACACTAATTCCTTAGAGTGAATTCCAATCATGAAGACTTCATACGAGTCAGAATAGAACTGTTCCATAGTTTTAAAATTTATTTTGTTGACAATATGCACAGAAAAACACACACCAATTCAACCATTTCTCCATATACAATGATTACATTCTTTGAGTTGTGCAACCTTTCTCCCTTGCTTTCTGAGTTGTTCTTCCCCTGTTAATATAAACTCACTGCTCACTGAAGTCCCAGTATAATCTTTTGTGTTGCTGTTTCCATGTGGATCCCATAAGAATAGTTCTTATAAGAGCATAAGCTCAAGACAGACATTTTTTTTACTAGTTAATCTAGACTACTGTTTGATTT
>NW_006408572.1:16464870-16469135 GCF_000296735.1 Chrysochloris asiatica
TTGAAAGCTTGTAAGCCAGTCACTTCTTGCCTTTGTAGCCCCTCCCCATTTGAGTATCCAATGTCCAAGCTGTTGGCTTAAGTTTTAAAAATTATTTCAGGGCAATAGTTGTATGAGTTCATCCAACCTCCATCGCTCCAGAAAGTCCATGAAAATTTAAAATTCTGTTCTGTTCCCTCATACCCTTTATCATGATTCTTTGGTCAAAAAAAGAACCTTTCATCAAAAAGTCCAGTAGTACTAGCCAGACTCCATCCTGTTCTTCTGGTTTCCTGGTAAAGGAAGTTGTTCATTTAGGCAATTAGCCTCATATTCCATATGATACTCCTGTTCCTGACTCTCCTTCTTCTTGGGTTACTCCAGGTAAATAGAGGCCAGTTGTTGTGCTTTGGATGACTACTTTATTTTCAGTGGATCAATAGGCCTTTCCTCTGAAGCTCCTCTGGGTGGGCTTAGACTTCTAATCATTCTGTTAGCAGCTAAGTATGTTAACTGATTGCACCAGCCAGGAACTCCCAAGGATGATACCTTTAGGACAAAGGTTGAAGTCAGGGTTATGTTCCGTTATCTATCTCACTCCAACACACATATTGTTGTTAGGTGCCGTTGAGTCAGTACCAACTCATAGCCACCCTATACACAACAGAACAAAACACTGCCCAATCCTGGGCCAACCTCACAATTGTTGCCATGCTTGAGGCCTGATGCTGCCACTTGGCCAATCCATCTCGCTGGGGGTCTTCCTCTTTTTCTCTGACTCTCCACCTTACCAAACATGATACCCTTCTCCAGTGATTGGTCCCTCTTGACAATATGTCTGAATTATGAAACACACATATAGAATGTGTCAATTTATAGTGTCAGGTAGGGAGGTATATTTGAATGGAATTCAGCTGTGAACATGTAGTCCAAAGAAGTATAAAAGCTCTCCACCAAAATATTCTTAGATTTTGTATTCCAGATCACATTTTGCCATTTCTAGATTATAGCCTTTTCTCGAGGAAAGGGTTCCTGGACTAACAGCCCTAAAGGAGGCTCAAGAAAGTTCCCTTCTTTTTATATTCCACTGGTCAAAACTAAGTCACATGTTCCACCCAGCTACCAAGGAAAACTGGAAATTTTGCTTTTTTTCTAAGCATCTGGGACCTTGACAAAATCCTTCTTTCATGGAAGAAATGCAAATTAAGAAACAACCAGTGTTTCTTTGCACAAAAGGAAGAGAGAGTTAAGGGGGAAAGGTGATCTAGGAGTATTATCATACCTTGGGATTTTAGGATATCTTTTTGAAATTTTCTTTCAAACATAGTTGGAATATGTATTTCTTGACTCTTTTAACATGTTGCTAAGAGGCCAAGATGGCCAAACTTCATCTCTCATACTTTGGACATATTGTCAGGAGGGACCAGTCACTGGAGAAGGACATCATATTTGGTAAGATGGAGGGTGAGAGAAAAAGAGGAAGACCCCCAATGAGATGGATTGGCCAGGCAGAAGCATCGATGGACTCAAGCATGACAACAGTAGTGAGGTTGACCCAGGATTGGACATTGTTTTGTTCTGCTGTGCATAAGGTCGCTATGAATCGGTGCCAACTCAGTGGCACCTAACAAAAACAACAACATCATAAATTAAGTCAGCAAAAAAGAGGAAGACCCTTCAGTGAGATGTATTGAGGTAATGGGAGCAGCCATGCCCTCAAACGTAACAGTTGTGAGGGTGGTTCAGGACTGGGCAGTGCTTCATTCTGTTGTGTGTAAGGTCAATGTAAATCAGAACCGACTTTAAGGCACCTAACAATAACAAAAACATCATAAAAGTATCCAACAAAAATCTCTGAGCATCCTAGAAGCCAGAGGTATACCTCCCATAATGTTAATTTATGATACAACTGGAGTTAGAATAGGTTTTTGCTTTGAAAAATAAAATAATTAACAAAATCATGGACTCATGCTATATATGATATTTTATCTTTAAAATTAATAAATATATATAACAATACTGTTTGGAACAATAACCAGTGTAGATAAAATCAGAAATTCCAAAATAAAGATTTTCCTAAGTCATTATGTTTTAAATTGTCCTATATTATTTCACCAGAATTTATTCTACGAATGCCCTTTGTTGGAATAACATATGCACATAAGTTTGTCCTAGCAGGTAAAACAAACCCTAGATTTCTCTGTTTTTAGACCAGGAGAATGCCCCTTGTTATGGACTGGATTGTGTTTTCAAAAATGTGTGTCAACTGGGCTAACCCAGGATTCTAAGTGGTTATGTAGTGATGTAATTTGGCAGCTATATAATGATCTAATAATCTCCATGATAGAACCTGATGTCATTATACTTCATTTGAGATGTGTCGTAAATCCTGATTTCTATGTGTTAAAACCATCATTCATCTTTTGGTTTGTTGTACTGTGATGAATTGCATATACTGTGATGCTAGAAGCTATGTCATTAGTATTTCAAATACCATCAGGGTCACCCATGGTGGACGTGTTTCAGCAGAGCTTCCAGAGTATAAAACAGTCTAGGAAGAAGGAAAAGGCAGAACATTTCTGAAAAATTAGTCACCAAAAATCTATGAACAGCATTAGAATATTTCCTGGTGTGGCGCTGTGGTTTAATGCGCCAGACTGCAAAGCCATTTGAACTGCAAGGTCTGTGGTTCAAGCTCATCAGCTGCTCCTTGGAAACCCCATACAGGGTCGCTATGGGTTGGAACCGACTCGAAGGCACTTAACAACAACAACATTGTATAATGTAATGCCAGAAAATGAGCCCCTCAGGTTGGAAGGCACTCAAATTATGACTGAGGAAGAGTTGTCTCCTCAGAGTGGAATTGACTTTAATGACATAGATGGAGCAAAACTTTGGGAACTGGTATTTGTTGATATGGCATGACTTAAAATGAGAAGAAACACCTAACAAACATTCAAGAATAATTGGAATGTGGAATTTACAAACTATGAATCTAAGAAAATTAGAAGTCATCATAAATTATATGAATCACTTAAAAATCAATATCCTAGGCACTAGAGAGCTGAAATGAACTGGAATTGGCCATTTTGAATCAGAAAATCATAATGGTTTACTATGACAGGAATGACACATTCCAGAGAATGGCTGCACATTCATTGTCAAAAAGAACATTTCAAAATCTATCTGGAAGTACAATACTGTCTATGATAGGATAATATCCATATACCTACAAGAAGGACCACAAGCTAATTGGATTATTATTCAAATTTATGCATCAACAACTAAAGCTAATGAAATTGAAGAATTCTACTACCTTCTGCAGTCTGAAATTAATTAAAAATACAGTAAAGATACATTGATAATTACTAGTGATTGAAATGTAGCAGTTGAAAACAAAAATGAAGGATCAATAGTTAGAAAATATGACTTTGGTGGTTGAATCAATGCTGGAGAGCTCATAATAGAATGTTGCCAGACAGCAACATAAACAGTGATTATATATGTGAATTGCATCAGATGAAATACACAGGAATCAAATCAACAGCATCGGGGTGAAAAGAGTCAATGGACAAGCTCAATCTCATTAGTCAAAACAAGGCCTGGGGCCAACTATGGAACAGACCACAATTGCTCAAATTCAAGTTGAAGTTGAAGCTGAAAAAATCAGAAGTCCGCAAGAGCACAAGTACAAGTTTGAATATATCCCACCTAAATTTAAAGCCCATCTCAAGAACAAATTTCATACATTAGATACTAATGAACGAAGATCAGAGAGCTGTAGGGCAACATCAAGAACATCCTGCAGGAAGAAAGCAAAAGGTTATTAGAAACTCAGGGAAAAAAGAAAAGACCAAAATGGGTGTCAGAAGAGACTCTGAAACTTGCTCTTTAATGTAGAGTAGCTAGAGTGAATGAAAGAAATGATGCAATAAAAAAGCTGAACAGAAAATCATCAAGGGTCAACTGGAGAAGACAAAAATAAAGTACATACTATAATGAAATCTGCAAAGATCTATAGTTAGAAAGCAAAATGAAAGAAGGTGATAAGCATTTCTCAAATGGAAAGAACTGAAGAAATGATCAATTCATCAAGTTGCAACATGGACGGATTCAGTGGGCTAAATATTGAATGATGCAGGAAGCATCAAAAGAAGATGGAAGGAGGAGGTGGGACTTCCGGTGCTTCACTGACCGGGCAGCACAGGTGCGAGGGCTCTGGGGAAGGGTGGGTGGTATCGCGCAGAGAAGGCCCCCGCCTGGTAGACAGACAGCCTTTGGGCAAA
>NW_006408572.1:16500426-16500993 GCF_000296735.1 Chrysochloris asiatica
CTCTTGATGGAAAGATGGGCCAAAGATGCTGAGAGGACACAAGGACCTTCTACAGAGCCCACAAAGAGAGAAAGTCTTTCCCTGGAGTTGGTACTCTGTAAACTTCTCAACTGTAAAAGAATAAATGTGTTTGTGAAAGTCATCCACTTGTGATATTTCTGTTAGAACAGCCCTAGATTACTAAAACATTTGGGATGGTCTATGTTCTGGGAGTCCTGGTGTGGTGCTGTGGGTTAATGCACTGGATTGTAATGCCAGTTTGAATCACAAAGTCGATGGTTCAAGCTCACCAATCGCTCCTCGGAAACCTTATACAGGGTCTTTATGGGTCAGAACTGACTAAATGACACTAAACAACAATACCACCAACAACATATATGTTCTATGTATATCTCTATATGTCTGTCAGGACCAGTTGGTTAAATTTTAGTATTCAAATCTATATCTTTACTGATCTTCCTTTGAGTTTTTCTACCCATTGCCAAAAGTGTTATATTAATGACTCCTAAGGAACTCTGGTAGCGTAGTGGTTATGAATTGGGCTGCGAACCACAAGGTCAGCAGTTC
>NW_006408572.1:16501353-16512308 GCF_000296735.1 Chrysochloris asiatica
TAATGTGCCAGACTGCAAAGCTGTTTGAACTGCAAGGTTGGTGGTTCAAGCTCACCAGCTGCTCCTTGGAAACCCTATACAGGGTTGCTATGGGTTGGAACCGACTCAACAACACAACAACAACTGTTATTGTGAAATACTGGCGTGGCACTGTGAGTTAATGCACCAGACTGCAAAGCCATTTGAACTGCAAGGTCGGCAGTTCAAGCTCACCAGCTCTTCCCCTGAAACCCTATGCAGGGTCACTATGGGTCAGAATTAACTCGACGGCATTTAACAACTGTCATTGTAGACCTGTCTATTTCTTCTTTCAATTTTTTCAGAGTTGGCTTTATAAATTTTAGGGCTTTGATGTTAAATGTGTACATATTTATAATTTGTATAGCTCCTTGATATATTAACCTATTTATCATAATATAGTGCCCTTATTTGCCTTTTATAATAGCTTTTGATTTAAAGTTTCTATATTTTTCAATACTATAAATCTTTATGAAGCAGACAGCCTCATTTTTCTGCCACAGAGCAGTTGGTGGATTTGAACCAGCAACTCTGTGGCTAACAGTTAAAGCCTAACCCACAAGATCATTTTGTATCTATATTATCTCCCACCTTTTATTTAGGTTTTATTATTAAATACATCTGTATATCTGTATATCTCAACTTTTATTGCTATGTGTATTTAACTCCTGTTTGACCAGAAAATTTCCTCATTGTAAAACTTGAAGGACCTGTCTCTTGTGTTTACACTGTGATCTACTTTCTGTTATGTATTTTTTTGTAATTATATATACCTGTGGCACTGTAGGATAAGCACTCGACAGCAGGGTTGGTTTGAACCACAATTTCAGCAATTGAAACTCACCAGCTGTTCCTAGGAAACCCTATACAGGGTTGCTATGGGTCAGAACTGACTGATGGCACTTAATAGCAACAATTTTTCAAATGTTCAACAACAAACGGACTTCACTTTTGTAATCAAGAAATGTTTTTTAATTGAATAAGAACAATATGTTAAGTCACCATCTGATTTTGTTTGATATAGCTGGCTTTCCAAGAATTACTGAATTTTGTTGTAGTTGTTAAGTGTCATCAAGTCAGTTCTGACTCATAGTGACCCTGTATAGGGTTTTTCTGAGAAGCAGCTGGAGAGTTTGAACTGCCAACCTCGTAGTTCAAACCAACTTTGCAGTCCAGAGCTTATCCTACAGTGCCACACCAGGACTACACCCCTTAATTCTAGGGAGATCTAAAATGTGGACTTCTAACCTTCCACTGATGGAGCTCTGGTAGCGTAGTGGTTACAAGTCGGGCTGCCAACCTCAAGGTGAGCCGGTGGTTATGCGGGAGAAAGATGAGGTGTTCTGCTCCCGTAAAGATTTACAGTCTCAGAAACCCTGTGCAGGGTCACTATGAATCGGAACCGACTCCATGGTACTTAACAACAACAACAACCTTCCACTGAAGGTGCTTAGCATAGGGCTCCCTTGGATCTCTGCCTATCCGGAGCCTTGGGATCTTGGCTTGAGTGTGTAAAACAGAGGAAGACATTGTAAGAGTCAGACTAACTGGCCAGCTTGTCTCAAAAAGGCGTGTTCCTGAGACTAAATGGAAGCACAATGAAGAAAGAAGAGGAAAGAGCCTTAGGCTTCTATCATAATAAAGAGAGACCAGAACTCCAAGAATTTTCCAAGGCGTTTCCAATTTGACATTTCCTTCCTTGACCTTTGAGCTTCTCACTGTCTTTCACATATAGTGACTAGGCCAAAGCTAAATTTAGCATTATCTTTAGAGAAGAGCAGTTTCCCCAAGAGCCCAAGCCACAGTCCCTGAATTCAAGCAGGCCGATTGTCTGGGACAGTCTTGCATGTGACATTTTTTGCACAGCTATGTAAGTGTGGAATAGCTCTTGACTGATCTAGGAGAGACAAGAGGTGACTTTTCAGACTTTAGGTGTTGTTGCCATTGCTAAGTGTCATTGAGTTGGTTCCAATTCATAGTGACCCTGAATAGAGTTTCTGAGGAGAGGCTGGTGATTTTGAACCACTGACCTTACAATTCAAACCAATGTTGGGTTCCAGTGCTTATCCAACAGCACCACACTAGGACTCCAAAGTTTAGATAGGCTTGAATATTCTGGAGTCATTTGCCTTCAACAGCCTGAGATAGTAGTTGCATTTGTACTGCTCCCTTATTGTATCATTCTACAGCTTTTCTGTCTTTATTTCCCTTGACCCACTTCCAAACATAAAAAAAGAGATGTAGCTTTGATATTTGCAGTGGGGTGGGTCATGTTGAAAACAGAACATTTAAATATATATACATATCTACTTTGGTTTTTGTTGGGTATCATCCAGTTGATTCCAACTTGTAGCGACACTGTATGTACAACAGAACGAAACACTGTGAGGCCCTGTAATATCCTCACAATCGCTGCTGTGTTTGACACTATTGTTTCAGACACTGTGGCAATCTTTTTGTGGGGCTTCCTCATTTTCATTGACCCTTTGCTTTACCGATCATGAAACCTTTCTCCAGATATTGATCCTTCCTGATACCATTTCCCAAGTATGTGAGACAAGCAATGTCTCACTCTCCTCACTTGTGAGGAGCTTTCTGGCTGAACTTCTAAGACAAATTTGTTCCTTCTTGTGGCAGTCCATGGAATATTCCGTATTCTTCACCAACACCATCATCCAAATGCATCAATTCTTCTCTGGTCTTTCTTATTCATTGTTCAGTTTTCTAATGCATATGAGGTCATTGAAAATACCATGGCTTGTGTCAGGTGCACCTTAGTCCTTAAAGTGATATCTTTGCTCTTTAACACCTTAAAGAGGTCTTTTACAACAGATTTGCCCAATGCAAAATGTCATTTGATTTCTTGTCTGCTGCTTCCATAGATATTGATTGTGGATCCGAGTAAAATGAAATACCTGACAGCTTCAATCCTTTCTCCATTTATCACGATGTTGCTTAGTGGACCAGTTGAGAGGATTTTGTTTTGAATTTTTAATTTTGAGATATAATTAATATTAAATGCTATTATCTTTGATGCTCATTATTATTTCCTTCCTCTTTACTTTAAGCAATCAAGGTTGTGTCATCTGCATATCATAGGTTAATGAGTCTTTCTCTAATCCTGATGTCATGCTCTTCTATGTATAGTCCATCTTCTCATATAATTTGCTTAATTTGCAGATTACATAAATATGACAAAAGGATACAACCAAGACACCACCTTTCCTGATTTTAAACCATGTAGTAACCCCTTTAAGGAGCTCTGGTAGCGTAGTGGCTATGAGTCAGGCTGCCAACCACAAGGTCGGCAGTTTGAAACTACCAGCAGTTCTGCAGGAGACAGATGAGGCGTTCTGCTCCTGTAAAGACTTACAGCCTCAGAAACCCTGTGCAGGGTCACTATGCATCAGAACCGACTCCACGGTATTTAACAACAACAGTAACCCCTTTGTTCTGTTCAACTATTCTTGGCCTATGGATAGATCTTAAGTGAGTAAAATGAAATGTCCTGGAATTCCCAGTCTTTGCAATGTTAATTATAAGTTGGTATGATTCACACAAAGTTTCTAGCATTTTCAGTGAAACACATGTGAATGTCTTTCTGGTTTTAGCCAAGATCCACATGACATCAGCAATGATGACCCTCATTCCACATCCTCTTCTAACTCTGACTTGAACTTCTGTCAGTTCATAGCTGTTGTACTGTTACAACCATTTTTGAATGATCTTCAGCAAAATTTTACTTGCTTGTGATATTAGTGATATTTTCTCATAATTTCCTTGTTTTATGGATCAGCTTTCTTTGGAATAGGCATGACTGTATATTACTTCCTATCTGTTGTCCAGGTAGCTGTCTTACGTATTTCTTGACATAAACCAGTGAAGACTTTCAGCCTTGCATCCATCTGTTGAAATACCTCAATTGGTATTTTATGAATTACTGGAGACTTGTTGACTTTTTTTTTTTTTAACTTAATGCCTTCAATGCAGCTTGAACGTCTTCCTTCACTACAATTAATTCTTGATCTTATGTTAATTACCTCCTTGAATGGTTGAGTGTCCACCAATTCATTTTGGTATATTGAATATGTATTCCTTCAACCTTTTTTGATGCTTCCTGTAATGTTTAATATTTTGCCCATTTTTGTTATTATTAGATGCCATTGAGTCAGTACCAACCCATAGCGACCCTAGGCACAACAGAATGAAACACTGCCCAGTCCTGGGCCAATCTCATAATTGTTGTTATGCTTGAGCGCATTGATGCTGCCACTGTGCCAATCCATCTTGTTGGGGGTCTTCCTCTTTTTCTCTGACTCTCCACCTTACAAAATATGATATTCTTCTCCAGTGACTGGTCCTTCTTGACAATATGTCTGAAGAATGAAAGACGAAGTCTGGCTAATTTGCCTGTGGTGGTGGTTGTTATGTGCAGTGGAGTCGGTTCCGACTCATAGCGACCCTGTACAGAGTTTCTGAGGCTGTAAATCTTTACAGGAGCAGAACGCCTCATCTTTCTCCCACGGAACAGCTGGTAGTTTTGAACTGCTGACCTTGCGGTTCGCAGCCCGATTCGTAACCACTACGTTACCAGAGCTCCTTTTGCCCATAGAATCCTTTAATATTTCAACTTGAGACTTGAATTTTTTCTTTAGCTTTATTTTTTTTCCGAAAGCATGGAGTCCTGGTGTGATGCAGTGGGATAAAGCACTGGACTTCATGCAAGGTCAGTTTGAACCTCAAGGTTGGCAATTCAAACTCACCAGCCACTCCTCGGAAACCCTATGCAGAGTCACTATGAGTCAGAACCGACTCAACAGCACTTAACAACAACAATTTTCAAGAGCAAGTTTCAGAGACTCTTCTGACATCTATGTTGGTCTTTTCTTTGTGGTGTTTTTCATGGATCTTTGCTTTCTTGGTGTGTTTCTTAGTCTTTGATGTCATCCCACAAATCCTCTAGTCTTTGGTCATTAGGGTTTAATTTGTCAAATCCATCTATTTTTGAGATGGGTTCTAAATTCAGGTGAGATCTGTTTTGGATCTCGTTAACTCATTTTAATTTTCTTTACCTTCAATTTGAACTTGCATATAAACAACAAATGGTCTGTTTTTCAATTATTGCCTGGTATTGTCTGGCAGATATTAATATTGAGCTTCTCCATTGTTTCTTTTCATGTATGTAGTCATTTTAATTACTGTACATTCCATCTGGTGACATTCATGTGTATAGCTGCTATTTGTGTTGTTGGAACCAAGTTATTTTCAGTTAGTAATCTTGTACAATTCTATCCTATGATCTCTGTTATCCTTTCTATCATTAAGGTCATATTTTCCAACTACCAGTAATTCTTTGTTTCCAACTGTTGCATTCCAAACATCAGCAATTGCTGAGACATCATTGTTGCATGTTTGATCGATTTCATACTCTAGAAGTTGGTAAACAGCATTCATTTCTTAATTTTTGGCATTAATGATTTCTTCGTCTGGGTTCTTTAGAGAAGCAAAATCATTGAAGATTATATACATATATATGTAGAGAGGTTTATTTCAAGGGATAGTTCACACTGTTGTTGGTGTTGCTAAGTGCCGTAGAGTCAGTTTCAACCCATAACAACCCTGCATAGGGTTTCTGAGGAGCAGCTGGTGAGCTTGAACTGCTGGCTTTGCAGTTCAAACAGTTTTGCAGTCTGGCACATTAACACCAGGACTCCCACACTGTTGTAGAGGTGGGCAATTGATTCGAGTCCATAACTGCAGGGCTGATGAACCAAGATTGGCAGGTCAGACAACAGGCAGATAGGTCGGGCAAATAAGATGGCAGGCTACTGACAACTCCTAGGATAGTCAGGCCACTGACTAAAGTCCAAAGAATCAGAGGTTGGATAATGAGCCAGATATAGAATCCAGACCCAGCAGAAAAGGAAGGAAGCTTTATCTGAGTGTCCAGTATATTGGAAGAGGAAGCTTCCTTTCATTTGATTGGCTGCACATAGCAGATTTCGTTATGGGAAATTGTTGTTTTTGTTAAGTGCCACTGAGTCAGTTCTGACTCTCAGTGATCATGAATAGGTAGAAGGGGAACATAAAAGAGCAAAACAGCACCAGCAAAAAAAAAAAAAATCAAGAAAGAAAAAACAAACAACAACAACAAAACAAAACTAGACTGAAAACTGCAGTCTATAATCACAGAAAAGGGAGAGGAGGGAGAGAAGAAAAAGATAAAAAAAAAAATGTAGCCTGATATGAGTATGACTGTAATGTCCTCTCTTCAGCTTCTTGCTTTCAAAGCTACCTGAGAGATTTCAAGATGCCGGTGTTGGTTGTTATGCTATACCTCAGGCTTTAATTTAATTTTCAGCCTGTTTTGTTTTTAAACTCTCTTTCTGTCTCTATAGCCCTGTCTTGGCCTTTCCTGTATTTAACAAAACAAAACAAAAACGTTTAGGGCCTGCTCTTGGGCTTAGTACCTGTGTGCATGCGTGGCAGAAGAATCCACCAGTGGTGAGGGTGGGGGCCGGTGTCCACTCCTCAGGTACCCCTCTAGTCACCAGAATGGAGGCGTGCAAACAGTGTGTGTGTGTGTGGGGGGGGGTGGTCAATGACCAGATACAAAAAAATGAAAATCATAACAAAGCAAAACTGACAAAGTGTATTGTCCACCTTTGCTCCGAGGTTCCCATGGTGTTTTTTCATAGTGCTTCTGCTCCCCCGCTTGGTCTTGACATTTGGTCTTGCCCAAGATGTTGGCTCGGGCCTCTGACTCTGGCAGATTCAGAAGTACATGATTTCTTACTTCAGCTTCAAGTTCTACTAGCTATAAGCTTTCAAACTTTTAAAATATTCCTAGCTATGTGCTTCCAAGTTTGGAGCTCTGCCCTGGATCTGCTTTGCCTGGTATTCTGTGGTATTGCTGATGGCAAACTTCATTGCACCTCCACCTTAGCCACCATCAAGACCCGCCTCCCTCCATTTAATTTTTGATAACTTCCAATTTTCCTAGATTCATACATTACACGTTCCAATGATTAATGGATATTTACAGTTGTTTCTTCTCATTGTGTGCCCTGCCACATCAGTAAATGAATATACCTAGAGCTTTACTCCATCCACATTATCAAGACTGGACTCACATTGAGGTGGCAGCTCTTCCCCAGTGGAATTTTAGTGCCTTCTGGTGTGAGGGTCTCATCTTCTTGCACCATTGGTGATGGTGGTTGTGTGCCACCAAGTCAGTTCCAACTCATAGCAACTCGTGTAGGGTTTCTGAAGTTGTAGACTTTATTGGAGCAGAAATCCTCATCTTCCTCCCATGGAGCAGCTGGTAGATTTCAACTTACCTTGCTTTTAGCAGCCCAGTTCCTAATCCACTATGCTACCAGGGCTCTTTCTTGCACTCTGTCAGTCAATATCCCACTGATATTCATAAGGGTCTACTGGTCAATATTTTAGAATCAGTTTGTTAGATCCCTCTTCTTAGTTTGTCTTAGTCTGGAAGCACCACCAAAATGTATCCACTGTATATATACTAAGTGGCTGTGCAGTCGGCTCTGACTCCTGATAACCATATATATGTCACAGTAGAACCGTGTCCCATAAAATTCCATAAAGTTTTAAATGACTGGTCATTAGAGGTGTCTTTCTTTCTAGGTACCTCTGTATTGATTCAAAGTGACTACTTTTTCCTTAGAAGTTGAAATTGTTTGCACTGATCAGGATTCATATGTATATATGTAGATTTTGAAAGGTCTGAACTTGCCTATTGTTCCACCATTAACTCTTAACAAGTCCTAGTCATTTCTACTGCATACATTTAAGTCATGCAGAACTGCTTAAGTCCCCGGAGTGGCTAATGCTGTTATCTCCTACTTGGAATATCCCTCCTACATTTGCCCCTCTGCTTGGTTAATTTCTTCATCTAGGCCCAACACCTTTTCCTTGCTCAGATGCTCTGTGAGCACATTTTGATTTCCTCAAACCAAGACTTTATATGCTCTCGGCTTGTTGACTCCTGAGTCTCTTTATCACTTAATCACCAAATGTCCTGGTGTCACTTAATCACCAAATGAATGTCGATGATTGCCTGGTTTCTGTAACTAAAATGTGTGGGTTCAAATTCCTGTTTCCTAACTTAGTCCTGGGGAGTTCTGATGTGGCACTGTGGGTTAATGCGCTGGACAGCAAAGTCGGTTTGAACTGCAAGGTTGGCGGTTCAAGCTCACCAATCACTCCTTGGAAACCCTACACAGGGTCACTATGGGTTGGAACTGACTCGACGGCACTTAGCAACAACAACAACTTAGTCCTGGAGTCCTGGTGTGGTGCTGTGGGTTAATGCGCCAGACTGCAAAGCCATTTGCACTGCAAGGTCGGCTGTTCAAGCTCACCTATACAGGGTCACTATGGATCAGAACTGACTTGACAGTACTTTACAACAACAACCACTTAGCTCTGGTGTGGTGCTGTGGGTCAATGCACTGGGTTGTAAGGTCAGTTTGAACTACAAGGTCGATGGCTCAAGCTCACCAGTTGCTCCTTGGAAACTTTACAGGGTCACTATGAGTTGAAACCAACTCGATGGCACTTAACAACAACAACTTAGTTATAGAGTCCTGGTGTGGCACTGTAGGATAAACACTTGACCACAAGGTTGGTTTGAACCACGAGGTCAGCAGTTCAAACTCACCAGTCACACCTTTGAAACTCTATTCAGGGTCACTATGAGTCAGAATCACTCAATAATCCAGCTCCAAAAACAAAAAAACAAAAAAACAAAAAACCCCAAACCAACAACACAACAACAGCAACTTAATTATTGAGTGTGTTTCTTGGATCCAACATTTTCACTCTTTCTTCTCTTTTATAAAATATGGATAATAGTCATTTTACCCATCTTGTAAGTTTGGACTGACGTGCAGGGATTAATTTAGTTCCATAATAAACAGTCAATGAAAAATTATCCAAATAGCTCTTGTTGCTGTAAGTGCTGTTCAGTAGGTTCGACTCAGAGCGACCCTGTATAGGGTTTCCACCACACACACTCCTGTTTAATCGCCTTTCACAGAACTGAGAGTACTTTTTCTATACTTATTTCATTGGTTGTTTTATGATTTGGCCCTCGTACAGCCTGTATACTCTCTGACAGATGTTCATCTGCCTCTTCTCTTGGTATCTCCAGCATCGAAACAGTGTATGACATAATCCTCAGTAAGTATCTATTGAATGAAGAAATGAGCAAATTAATAACTGGCCTGAAGAAG
The DNA here is from genome assembly GCF_000296735.1 of Chrysochloris asiatica. Taxonomy (NCBI): domain Eukaryota; kingdom Metazoa; phylum Chordata; class Mammalia; order Afrosoricida; family Chrysochloridae; genus Chrysochloris; species Chrysochloris asiatica. Next base: position 16,510,632 of record NW_006408572.1, read on the forward strand.
TGCACTTCATGAAACTCATCAAATAAACAGTTGGAGAACGCTGAAAGGACGAGCAGGAAATCAAAGTCTACTTTAGAGTCACCTGCTAACAGATGTCTGTTTTCATTTCCCCTTATCGCGAGACCCACAAGACTGTGTAAAGTCCTTTAGCTTCTTGGAGGGGACTAGCAGCGCATAAACACAAAAGATAATCTTGTTCCTTTTTATGAATTAAAAACAAGTTTTGAGAAGGAACAGACCCTCTCAAAGAATTATGCCCACTCAATCTTTACTTTAAGTAGCAAGAAATCCTGAATAGTTTTATGGTCTCTAATGTAATACAGATGTAGAGGCTAAGAATTTGATGGTCAATTAATTTAGAAAATATTCAGTGCCTAGCAGAGATTCAACTTATTGACTTTGAAATTTGACTCATGGTTACCATGCTGTCCTCCTACTCTTTTACCCACCTGTAGATATAAAAAGAAAAGAAAGCTTTCAATATTGCATAGGGAATGTTCTAGAGAGGTTGTTAAGCTGTTCTTCATAAAAACTCCTGGACCAAGTTTTCCTGGTCTTTTCCAATTGTGACTGTTCCCGAGCATTGAACTGAAGTAATATTAAATTGGCAGGCTGCTGAGAGTTGATTATTGTGGAGAGCTGAAAGGAAACAACTGGCATCTTTGTGCTTCATCAATCTTTGAAGATCTGGTCACTGGACCAAATGCCCACATGTCAGGGCTAAGTTTCCTCTTCTGAGTTTCTCTCTGGATGTAAAACAAATATTTCAGGAAGCTCCAGGCAGCTAGGGCTTGCTCCTCTCCCATGTGATCAGGCCTTGAATTCATTAATTAATAATCTAGCTCCAAAAAAAAAACCAAAACCCAAAACCAAGAGCTATAAACGCTAGAGGCCACATGGCAGTGAGAGCTGTAGGCACAAGTAATCATCAGTCAATCAACAAACAGTTATTGTGTTTCCCTAATGTGCTTGAACAAAACAATGTTCATTCCTCTTTCTTGTGTCCAAACTTCTTTGTATATGTTCCTAACATGATACTTCTACATTATACTGCATTGAATAGAATATTTTGCCCAGAGAATAGAAGAATATATAATAGTTTTTATAACAGCTTTGTTGAGATATAATTCACATACTATACAATTCTATTAAAGTGTATGATTCCATAGTTTTTAGTATATTCACAGAATTGTGCAATCATTACCACAGTTTTCAAACATTTCAAACCACAATTTTCAAACATTTCAACTAAAAAGAAACTCCATCTATTTTAGCTCAGTCCCTCCACCATGCTCTGTCCTTGATCAATTGCTGCCCAGCTGATTTTGACTCATGTGTCCTAGTAGAAGTGCTGTCTCTGGTTTTCAATGGCTGAGTTTTCAGAATTAGATAGTTATCCCTTTATTCCAAGGTGTCTCTGTGGAGACTCAAAGCTCCAATCTTTTGATATCAGCTAAGGGTGTTAATTGTTTTCACCAATCAGGGACATTCTTTTTATTTTTTTTACAAGCTTTCCGTAATCATGTTGACCAATATTCCTTTTTGTCTCACTCTAGTGTCTATTTCACAATAGTAGGCAAGGGAACTCAATATTCACAAGACAGTCAAGCATCTTAACATTATTTCCCCTCTTTTACCCATTCAGACTATGCCTCGATCCCTGTATCACAGAGCCCT
>NW_006408572.1:16513717-16515344 GCF_000296735.1 Chrysochloris asiatica
TTATTGGAGAGCAATATTGAAAGTACCATGGATTGCCAGAAGAAAAACAAATCTGTCTGAGAATAAGTAAAGCCAGAATGCTCCTTAGAAGCAAGGTTAATGAGATTTTTGTCTCATGTATTTTGGACATGTTGTCAGGAGGAACCACTCCCTGGAGAAGGACATCATGCTTGGCAAAGTGGAAGGTCAGCAAAACAGAGGAAGACCCCAACAAGATGAATTGACACAGTGGTAACAGCAATGGGCTCAATAATGTCAACACTGGTGACGATGGTGTAGGCCAGACAGCGTTGCAGATAAAGTCACTGTGAGTTGAAACTAACTTGATGACACCTACCAACAGCAACAACATGGGCAAAATATTGGATAATGCCGGAAACACCAAAAGAAGACAGGGAAAAAAATATGCTGTGTTAATGCATCAAAAATAATTGATCAATATTCAACCATTTCAGGAGGCAGCATATGACCAAGAACCAATGGCATATTGAAGGAAGAAGCCCGCGTTGCATTGAAGACATTAGCAAAAAAACCCAAGACTCCAAGGATTGACAAACTATCAATTAAAATGTTTCAACAAACGGAATTCTGGAAGTGATCACTTATCTAGACCAAGAAATTTTAGCAGATTCATATTCAGGCCTGTTCCACAGAAAGGTGATTCAACAAAATGCAGTAATTACTGAACAATATCATGAATATCACACACAAGTACAATTTTGCTGAAGATAATTAAAAATCAATTGTAGCTGTATGTCAACAGGTAAGTGCTAGAAAGTCAAACTGGATTTAGAAGAGGATGTGAAAAGAGGGATATCATTGCTGATGGCAAAGGAATCTTCTTTTAAAGCAGATAATACCAGAAAGATGTTTACCTTTGTTTTACTGAGTGTGCAAATGCATTTAACTATGTGTATCATAACAAATTATGGATAACATTGCATAGAATGAGAAATCCAGAACAATTAATAGAGCTCAGGTGGAACCTGTATATAGACCAACAGGCAGTGGTTTAAACAGCACTAGGGGATGTTTAGGAGTCCTGGTGTGGCGCTGTGGGCTAAAGCATCAGACTGCAAAGTTGTTTGAACTGCAAGGTAGGTGGTTCAAGCTCACCAGTTGCTCCTTGGAAACCCTATACAGGGTCGCTATGGGTCAGAAGCAAGTCAATGGCACTTAACAACAACAACAACGGGGATGTTTAAGTTCAGGAAAATTGTGTGTCAGAATTGTATCCTTTCACCACACTTTTTGATCTAAATGCTGAGCAAATAATCTGGAAAACTGAACTTTTTGAAGACTCAGTATCAGGATTAGAAGAAATTCATTCACAACCTGCAAGATGCAGATGACACAATACTCAAGACTTGCTTGCTGAACACAAAGAGCACTTGAAATACTAACTGATGAAGCTTCATATAGCCTTTAATATGGTGCACAACATAAAGCAAACATAAATCCTCACAGCTGGACCAATGAAAAACATCATGATATACAGAAAAGATGAAGTTGTCAAGGATTTCATTTTACTTGGATCCATAATCAACACCCATGAAAACAGAAGTCAAGAAAGCAAACACTATATTGCACTGGACAAACCTGCTACAAAATACCTCTTTACAATGTT
>NW_006408572.1:16516716-16518134 GCF_000296735.1 Chrysochloris asiatica
AACAACAACAACAACAACAACAAGTACATTGTTAGAAAACGCTCAGATAACTAACTACATAATTTGAGAGAATAAGATGGTATAAGATGGATGTTATAAACTTTACGACAAAAATTACTAAGTAATTAAAAAGGACTTTTAGTTTGGTAACAACAACAAAAAAGACGACTTTGGGATTCTAATTTAACATGTTAAGAAATAGGTGTAGATGTTGATACAGTAGGGGCCAAGAATAATGTTTTAAGGCATTATTTCTGGCTCCTTTTATATCTACATCTATTTCTATATGCACTGTATATCATCTGTTTTTATTTCTACATCTATATCTCCAACTGGAGTCCTGATGTGGCACTGTAGGTTAATGCGCCAGACTGCAAAGCTGTTTGAATTGCAAGGTCGATGGTTCAAGCTCACCAGTTGCTCCTCGGAAACCCTATACAGGGTCGCTGTAGATTGGAACCAACTCAACGACACTTAACAACAACAACATATCTCCCTCCATCTGATCTCTCAGTTGTTGCTAGGTGTCATCAAATCAGTTCCAATGCATAGTGACCCTATGTATGTATGCCCTCCTAAGAACCCTTATGTTTGAGTCCATTGTTGTTGTCAGTGTGTCAATCCATCTTGCTTAGGGTCTTCCTCTTTTTTGCTGACCCTCCATTTAGTGAGCGTGATGTACTTCTCCAGGGATTCATTCTTCCTGACAATTTGTCCAAAGTGCAAGAGACAAAGTCTCACCATTGTAGGTTCCAATGATCACGTCTAAGGATCATTCTGGCTATAATTCACGCAAGACAGATGTGTTCCTTCTTCTGTCAGTCCATGTTATATTCAGTGTTCTCCACCAACACCATCATTCAAATGAATCAATTCTTCTTTGGTCTCCTTTATTCATTGTCCAACTCTCACATGCATATGAAACTATGGAAAACACCATGGTTTGTGTCGGGCTCACCTTAATCCTCAATTGACATCTTTGCTCTTTAATACTTTAAAGAAGTGTCTTGTAGTAGATTTGGCTAATGCAAAACATTGTTTGATTTTTTTCACCATTACTTCCATTGTGGTGAGCATTGATTATGGATCTAAGCAAAATTAAGTCTTTGCCAACTTCAATCTTTTCTCCACTTATCAATATGAAATGGAACACATAATTTTTGCCCGAGGAAATCTTCAACATTGCACATCAAGGCTTGAATTCTTCCTTCACTTCTCTCAGCTTGAAAAATGCCAAGTGTATTTTTCCCTTTTGGTTTTTTAACACTGCTGCTTTTATGAGCATTGATTGAGGATCCAAGTCAATGGAAATCTTTGACAACTTCAATCTTTTTTCCATTTATCTATATTCTCTGTTGTTGCTGTTGTTAAGTGTCATTAAGTTAGATCTGGCTCATAGTGACCCTGGATAGGGTTTC
>NW_006408572.1:16519289-16527121 GCF_000296735.1 Chrysochloris asiatica
GATTTACAGCCTCAGAAACCCTGTACAGGGATGCTATGAGTTGGAACCTACTCCACAGCACATAACAACCACCACCATATAGATGGAGTCCTGGTATAGCACCATAAGATAAGCACCAGATTGTTAGCTGCAAGATTGGCACTTCAAACCCACCAACTGCTCCTCAGAAACCCTATACAGTGTTGCTATGAGTCAGAACTGACTTGATAGAACTTAACAACAACAACATACAGATAAAGTCCTGATGTGGTACTGTAAGAGAAGTTGTTGTTAAGTACCGTCGAGTCGATTCTGACCCATAGTGACCCTGTTTAGGATTTCCAAGGAGCAGCTGGTGGGCTTGAACCGCCAACCTTGCAGTTCAAACGGCTTTAGAGTCTGGCGCATTAACCCTCAGTGCCACACCAGGACTCCTGTAAGATAAGTACTGGTCTATTAACTGTAAGATCAACAGTTCAAACCCACCAACCACTCCAAGGAAACCCCAGGTAGGGTCGCTATAAGTTGAAACCAACTCAATGGGGACTTAACAACAATAACAACATACAGATGCAGTTTTCCATCTCTTTATTGACATGTGGTACCAATCTATTAAGCAGGGACTCATCACCAACAGCTCATCCGCACTTGAATGCTTCTCCAAACAAAATACAACTGCTTCCTCTCTCATTACTCAACATTCTCCAACATGTGGCGCTGTGGGTTAACATGTTGGACCACAAAGTCAATTTGAACTGCAAGATCAGTGGTTTCACCAGCCACTCCTCAGAATTCCTATACAGGGTCACTATGGGTCAGAAACCATATACAGGGTTACTATGGGTCAGAACCAACTTGGAAGCACTTAACAACAATGATGATGTAATTTGGCAGTTAGAGAGTGATGGACTCATCCTCTATTTTATGTTCTGCTGTGGTCACCCTCTATTTTTCACATAATGCTGATGTTTGCATAATTAACTTTTCTTTGAAACCTAACCATGTCAAGTAGCAGGGAGAAAGTATATATTTCAAACAGAACCTCTTGTCTTCTCATACCATTCTGTTTATTCTATTTCATTGAACACAAGCATGCTTGAAACCTAGGAATCGTATTTGACTCATCTTCCCAGTTCTTCATAGTCTATTTCCAACTAAACATCAAAGCCTATGAATGTTTTCTATAGATTGTATTTGACCAGTTATTTCATTTTGCTTGCATTCAAAATGCAGTTACAAAATGCAAATCATGATTTCCACCCTCTCACAGGAAACTCTAAGAAATAAAGATTCTCAGCTCTTCTTTCTAGAGACTCGGCAACAACGAGGTGCCATCAAGTTGATTCTGATGCCTGGTAACCTCAGTTGTATTAGATTAGAACTATGTTCCATAAGGTTTTCAATAGCTGAGGTTTCAGAAACAAATCACCAGGTCTTTTTTTCTTTTCTGTTCTTTCTGAAGTGCCTTTAGGTAGATTGGTGGAACCGTCAAGCTTTTGGTTAGCACTGAGTATGTAAACTGTTTGCAGTACTCAGAGACTCAAGAGTAGAGAATATATAGTCTTCAATAAGACCTCCAACTCTAGAGACTACCCGAGTGGGGTTCCTGGTTCTGTAGCTTTGGAGAAGTAATGTAACTTCTCTGTTTCTCCCTTGTAAAACAGGAATACTTGTAATATTAATATCGGCTCTACTCTGTCCAGTAGGGTTGCTTTGAGTCGTAATTAACTCAGCGGTAGTGGGTTGGATGGGTTGTTAGCAGGCCATGACTGAGGATAAAATGAGATGACTATAAAATGCTTAAGGAGCTCTGGTAGCGTAGTGGTTACGAATTGGACTGCGAACCTTAAGGTCAGCGGTTCGAAACTACCAGCCGCTCCGCGGGAGAAAGATGAGGCTTTCTACTCCCGTAAAGATTTACACCCTCGGAAACCCTGTACAGGGTCGCTATGGGTCGGACCCGACTCGATGGCACTCAACAACAACAACAACAACAACATAAAATGCTTGGATTCCTGGTGTGGTGCCGTGGGATCAGCACTAGACTGCAAACCACAAGGTTAGCAATTCAAGCTCACCAGCTGCTCCTCAGAAACCTTATACAGGGGCACCATGAGTTGGAACCAACTCAACGGCACTTAACAACAACAATAAAATGCTTAGATATATGTCTAGAGCAGAGAAAGAATTCAGAAGACGATGCCCTCCGGTAGATATGCACATGCTGCATGTGACTTGCCATGTTAGGGGTGGAGAGGATGGAGGGCCTCTTTGCAGGCTGTTCTATGCACAAATAGACCATTATATGGCCTCTGTCTGTACACATACTGTCATAAATCTGCACATATGTGTGGTTCTTTTTTCACTTTGGCTGGTAGGAAAGTGGTGGGACTTGGTGCCTGTGAACGTCTCTGAGATTATTAGAAGTCCTGGTGTGGCGCTGTGGGTTAATGCACCAGACTACAAAGCCATTTGAACTGCAAGACTGGCAGTTCAAGCTCACCAGCTGCTCCTTGGAAACACTATACAGGGTCGTCATGGGTCAGAACCGACTTGACAGCACTCAACAACAACGTATTAGTGAAAAGGCGCCCTCATGATCTGGTGGTAGCCGGAAAGATAGACAATTCAAACCCACCCAGTGACTCCTTGTGAGACAGGATCTGGTGACACGCTTCCCTAAAGCGTTGTTGTTGTTGTTGTTATGTGCCGTGGAGTCGGTTCTGACTCATAGTGACCTGTACAGGGTTTCCGAGGTTGTAAATCTTTACGGGAGCAGAAAGCCTCCTCTTTCGCCCGCGGAACAGCTGGTAGTTTCGAACTGCTGACCTTGCGGTTCTCAGCCCGATTCGTAACCACTACACTACCAGAGTACAGCCTAGAAAATCCTGTAGGCTCCACTGGGCCACTATAAGTCAAAAATCAACTCAGGCACCTCACAACAACAAACTAGTGAGAAGAAAATATTTCTAAGCATACCATGACATGCTTCACTTTAGAACTTTTTTAAAGGATCATGTTTTAGTTTGCTATGATTTAATGATTCCTGATTGATGCTAAGTTTCTACTGGACACTTTAAACCTACGGATAGCTTGACATTCAGCTAATATCTAGCATAAGGGCCCGTCTCAAATTTCTACAGGAAAGGTAAGACATGATTCATCCCATGGTACTGGACTTAAGTCTAACAGTTGTCTTCTAACATCCTTTCCTTTCCTTTTTTTTTTTGTTCATTCTTCACCCTAAAGGATAAATGCTAATTAAAAAAACAAAACACAGAGAATTATCCACTCTGTTGACAATTGGAATTCTAAGTGATGTTTAACTCTTTTGAAATGAATGTGTCCCTGGCTCAGGAGCAGTGTCCACAAAGGGCTCCTGAGAAAATGGGAGTGGTGAGGTTTTCTAAGTATGCGGCTTTCCAAGGGGCCCACATTCAAGATTCCTGAGTTTTGGTCAATAATGTCTGGTATGTATGCTAAAGGAAATCAGTGTCATTGCTTATAAATTGAAAAAAATACAATCTCTTTATCTTTGAGTCGAATCAACCTGTGTTTATCCGGGTTTACAGCCATTTCCAAAATGCATTTTCTCTGGCCATTGATGTTAAGCATGTTCATGAGGAAAATCTAAAGTAGCCTAGTCAGTTGGAATGTAGACGTGGCTTGAAACAGCGTGAGAGTTCCTTATGAAATTTCCTGAAAATAGCCATTCTACTACTGGACCCTCAAATCTTCCCTCCACTGTGCATATCAGTTTCAAGGGCATCAAGAAACTTCCTGGATTCACCATCTTCTCCTAGTACAAATATAATCACATGGGAACTGCATGAGAACACTGCAGTCTGTAAGCCTTCAACATTTCTGTGGCAAAGGACATGATTTTTGGAAGTGCTGGCATGTTCTCTTCCCAACTTTTGGGCAGCCAGAGCTTGTGCTCGGGCCATAGGGCTTAAATATGAAACTTGCTATCTCTCCGAGCCAAATGGCAAGGCAATGGTGATCATTAAAAAGAGATCATTGCTCATAGAACACATAAAATTCAGCCAACAGCCTGGTTTCTTTTTTTAGTCCTTATGAATGAGTAATTTAAACCAGTCCAGCAGTTTTGGAACTACTTTAAAATAATGCCAGATATTCCTTAACCAGAAAAAGGATAAGTGCAGATTTAAGAATAATGTTGTCGCTAGCTGCTTCTGAGTCAACTCCTGGTTCCTGGTTACTCCACGTAGAATGGAATGAACTCTAACTGGTCCTGTGCCTCATGAACAGTTGGGGATCTGGTATTTGTGATCTATAGAGTTTTCATTGACTGGGTTTTGGAAGTAGATATTCAGGCCTCTCTTTCCAATCCAGTGTTAGTCTGAAAATTCTACTAAAATCGGTTCACCTTATAGAACATGGATGCCTCCCCTGACAGACAGCTATTGGCTGTACATGAGGGGCATTGATGGAAATTGAAGCCACGTCTCTCACATGGAAACTGAGAATTCTACCACATAGCCACCAGTGCCTTGATTTAAGAGTGCTATCTATCCCATAACACACCTTTCCTGGTGTATAAGGAGTCCTGGTGTGGCGCTGTGGGTTAATGTGCCAGACTGCAAAGTTTTCTGAACTGCAAGGTCGGCTGTTCAAGCTCACCAGCCACTCCTCAGAAACCCTATACAAGGTTGCTATAGGTCAGAATTGACTCAATAGCACTTAACAACAACAACAACAATCCCCTTATGCAAGGATCCCTGGTAGCATAACAGATAAGAGCTGGACTGCTAGCCACAAGATCAGTCATTCAAATCTACCAGTTACTCAATGGGAGAAAGATGAGGCTTTCTGCTCCTGGGAAACGCTATAGAGGGTCGCTATGAGTTGGAACCGACTCAATGGCACACAATCATCACCACCATTCCCTTATACACCTTTCCCTTCTTTCATTACTTTGATGACCCGTTTACTATACCAGAAACCAGTGAGCAAGATGGTTATATTCCCTCAAAGAGCTTACAGTCTTGTTGCCTTAACAGAAGATACTAAAAGAGGGGAACAGGAAAGGTTGTAGGAACACATGGAAAAGCATGCAAGTCAATTTTGAAGAGCCAAGCTAGAGGAGGTGCAATCAAAATTGTGATTCAAAGATAAAGACGCAAGAGCCAGAGAATAAAGAACAATCTAGGTTCAAAGAAATTGTATGCAAACATCTGAATATGAGATCGATCACAGAAAAACTGACTGCAGACACAGAGGAGTGAGAGCAATTTCATGTAGGTAACATATTAGATGACCTGTGTTTGTAAAGTTGTTAGGTGCTGTTGAGGCAATACTGACTCATAGGGACCTTCTGCATACAGGTCCTGTGCCAACCTCACAATAGATGTTACGCTTGAGCCCACTGCTACTTGCACTGTGCCAATCCATCTCACTGGAGATCTTCCTCTTTTTCACTGACACTCCATTTTACCAAGAATGAGGTTCTTCTCCGGGCACTGGGACCTCTTGATAATATGTCTGAAGTATAAGACATGAAGTCTGGCCAATCTGACTTCTAAGGAGCATTCTGGTGGTACTTCTTCGAACACAGATTTGTCTGTCCTTTTGGTGGTCCATAGTACTTTTAATATTCTCCCACCACACCAAATCTCAAATGCATCAATTCTTCTGTAGTCTTTTTTATTCACTGTCCAATTTTCACATGCACATGAGGGTATAGAAGATACCATGGCTTGGATCAGGCACACCTTCATCCTCAATCTGACATCTTTTCTCTTGAACTCTGTAAAAAGATCTTGTGCAACAGATTTGCCTAATGCAATATGTCATTGGTTTGTTTTCTTGACTGCTGCTTGCCTGAGTGTCGATGGTTGATCCAGCAAAATAAAGCCTTTGACAATTTCAATCTTTTCTCCATTTATCTTGATGCTATTTATTGGCCCAGCGGTGAACATTTTTGTTTCCTTTATATCGAGCTGCAACCTGTCCCGAAGACTGTGGTCTTTGATCTTTATCAGCAAGTATCCTCTTTGCTTTCAGTAATCAAGGTAGTATCATCTGTATATCGCAGGATGTTAATGAGTCTTCTTCCAATCCTGATGCCACATTCTTCTTCATATGCTACACCTTCTTGAATTATTTGCTCAGAGTACAGATTGAATAAGTATGGTGAAAGAATACAATCCTGGAGTATACCTTTCCTAATTTTAAACCATTCAGTGTTCCCTTGTTGTGTTTAAACAACTTCCTCTTGGTCTATGTGCACATTCTTCATGAACACAATGAAGTGTTCCAGAATATTCATTCTACACAATATTGTCCATAGCTTGTCATGATCCTCACAATTGAAAGCATTTGCATAGTCCATAAAGCACAGGTAAACATTTTTCTGGATTTCTTTGCTTTCAGCCAAGATCCATCTGATGTCAGCAATGATATTGCTTGTACCACGTCCTTATCTGAATCTGGGTTGAACCTCTGGCAGGTCTCTGTAAATATGCTGTTGCAGTCATTTTTAAATCATCTTCAGCAAAATTTTACTTACATGTAATATTAACGATATTGTCTAATGATTTCTGCATTCTGTTGGATCATCCTCTTTGAAATGAGCACAAATGTGGATCTCTTCCAATCAGTTGGCCAGGAAGTTGCTCTCCAAACTTCTTGGCCTAAATGAGCAAGTGCCTCTAGTGTCGCATCAGCTAGTTGAAAGATTTCAATTTGTATTCCACAAATTCCTGAAGCCTTGTTCTTTGCCAATGCCTTCATTGCACCTTGGGCACCTTCCTTCAGTATCATTGACTCTTGATTATATGCTACCTATTGAAATGGTTGAACACTGACCATTTCTTTTTGCTAAAGTGACTCTATGTATTCCTTTCATCTTCTTTTAAAAAGAAGTAAGGATGATTGATTACATAGAAGAGAGGACAAATAAGGGGTAATGAATGAATAAGGGAAATATGAGATTTGCATTTGAAAAGAGAACTATGAAACCAGTGTGCAGAATGGATGGAAGGGTAGAGACCACAAACAGGGATGCCAGTGGGAGACTGGTACCAAAATCTGAACAGGAAGGTGATGGTCTGAACTAAAGTAGCAACAATTTTAGTTAACAGCTGTAGTCAGAACTCAAGATATTCAATGACACTGCCAATAACGTTGGCAAAATCTTTGTTGCTAAGGAGTCTCCATATGGTAATAGTTGTTGTTAGATGCTGTTGGGTTGGTCCCCAATTCATGGGTACCCAATGAATAACAGAACAAAATGCTGCCAAGTCCTGCTCTATATCTACAATCATTGGCTTTCTAGATTAGAAACAAAGAGCAAGGGTCTGCAGTTGGAAAATATGGCCTAGATGATAAAAATGTTGTTGATGATAGAATTTTGCAAGACCAGTGATTTATTGATGGCAAATATCTGTTTTGCACCACATAAAACACATGGAATGCTCAGGTATCAAACTGACTATATCAATTTGATATAGAAGAGATAGTGGAAAAGCTCAATATCATCAGCCAAAACAAAACCAGAAGCCAACTGTTGAACGGACCATCAATTGCTCAAATGCAAGTTCAGGATGAAGCTGAAGAAAGTTAAAACAAATCCATGAGAGCCAAAAGATGATCTTGAACATACCCATTGGAATGTAAAGACTTTCTCAAGAGCAGATTTGATGCATTATCCATTAATGACTAAAGACTAGAAGAGTTGTGGATGATATCAAGAATATCATATGTGAAGAAAGCAAAAGGCTATTAAAAAGACAGGAAAGAAAGACAATATCAAATCTATGTCAGAAGAGACTGGTCAATTTGCTCTTCAGCATAGAGGTGCTAAAGCAAATGGGGAAATGAGAAAGTCA
>NW_006408572.1:16527276-16528393 GCF_000296735.1 Chrysochloris asiatica
AAAAAAAAATCAAGTTTTGGCTTGCAATAGTGAAGGATTCTATGGGCAGAATATTGAATGAGGCAGAAAGCATCAGTAGAAGATGGAAGGAATAAACAGTCACTGTATAAAAAAAAAAAAAAGTGGCCAATATTCAACAATTTCAAAAAGTAACATATGATCAAGAATCAATGTTACTGAAAGAAGTTCAAGCAGCACTGAAGGCATTGATAGGGAAAAAAAGGCTCCAGGAATCGACAGAATGTAAATTGAAATCTTTCAATTTCACTGATGTGGCACTGGAAGCATTCACTCATCTATGCAAGAAATTTGGAAGATAGCTACCTGGCCAACTGATTGGAAGAGATCCATATTTGTGCTCATTCCAAAGAGAGATGACCCAAGTGAATGTTAACATCATTGAAAAATATCATTAACATCACCTGCAAGTAAAATTTTGCTGAAGATAATTTTAAAATGGCTGCATTGACAGAGAAATGTTGGAACTTCAAACCAGATTCAGAAGAGGACGTTGAACTAGATATATCATTGCTGAGTCAGGTGAATCTTGGCTGAAGACAGAGAACACCAGAATGGCAGTTTTTGTGCTTTATTAACTGTGAAAAGGCTTTTGGATGTTTGAGTCATGACAAACTATGGGTGACATTGTGAAGGATGGGTGTTCTAGAACACTTAATTGTGCTCATGAAGAACCTGTACATAGACAAAGAGGCAACAATTTAAATTTAAACTAGATATCCCAGGAGCACGTCTGTCAGTTTGTCGTACTGTGTTGGTTTGCACGTTGCTATGATTCTGGAAGCTATGCCATGAGTATTTTAGATACCAGCAGGGTCACCCATGGTGGACAGATTTCAGTTTAACTTCCAAATGAAGACAGACTATGAAGAAGGAGGGATAAATTACTTCCAAATATGTAGTCACTGAAACCTTTATGAATAACAGTGGAATGCTATCTACACCAGAGTATTGAATACTGAAACATGCTGAAGATCACCTGAATACTGCCAGATGGGTTGGTTGGTGCCATGCTTTAAATTTTTTTATTTCAAATAGTCTATCACCTAAATTGAAGGAGGCTTGGTAGCATAGTAAGTAACAAGTTGGGCTGCTAATT
>NW_006408572.1:16528493-16539262 GCF_000296735.1 Chrysochloris asiatica
AAAGATGAGGTTTTCTACTCCTGTAAAGACTTACAGCCCCAGAAATCCTATACAGGGTTTCTAAGAGTTGGAACAGACTCTATGGCATATAACCATCACCATCAGCTGGTGGTGTAGTGGTTATGAATCGGGCTGTGAACCACAAGGTCAGCCGTTTGAAACTACCAGCTGCTCCGTGGGAGAAAAATGAGACTTTCTGCTCCTGTAATGATTTACAGCCTTGGAAACCCTGTTCAGGGTCGCTATGGGTCAGAACCGACTCAACACCACTTAATAACAACAACATCACCCAACTTGAGAGTATATTAAAAAATCAACATGAAAGTAGCAATTAGGAAAATTCCTTTGGTAAGAATGATGACATTGATCCTCCCTCATTTCCCTTCCCCAACAAAAAGAGACGGGGAGGGTGCCTCCTCACAACTTAAATAAAAGCACTTGAAGACTTGGCTATATGTTCTAGGATATTGGAGTCACAGAGTCTAGTGTGTAACACACCCCTGAGAAAACGAAGCTGACAGAAAATAAGAAAAATAAATCCATTTTGGAGTGGGCTGCATTTCCACTTGTGGTAGAAGCAAAAATACAGGTTTTCCTTGGGATGAGGTATGGATCTATGGAAAGGGAGCCACACTTTTAAAAGGGTTCCCATCCAAGAGAAAGTCTAGAGAGGAGAAGGAACCGCAAGTAAGAGACCAACTACATAAAGCCCAGAGCCAACTCTTCAGTTACTAGCAGTATTACAGATTTCATAGTTGTAAGACTCCAGAATAGAGTTATGTGTGCATCTATGGGAGACCAATAAATAACACTGCCATTGAAGAATCTGTCTATGACTCCACCGCATCCACAGGGAACCAAGTCACATGATAACTGCTAGTCAAATAAGTCCTATTCTGTCCAGTCCTCCTTTCCCCCCTCCCTCCTCCTGAGGCCAGCACTGTAGTAGTCAGAAGCTGCTGCTGAGTGGAGGGAGGGAGCAGCTGTAAGTCAGTGAAGAAATTGGTTGTATCCCCCTTTCTTTTTTTTTTTTTTTTACCTATTCTTTTGTATCCCCCTTTCTTGACTCTGGGTTTTCACAGTTGAAGCAAGTCAAGCTGAGGGAGGAGACATGTTTTGAAATGATATGGATGTTGAGTTTTAAAATTACTCTGGACTAGAGTTATGTGATTATTAGACAATCCTTGGGGTCTTTATTTTATAAGTGTGGCAGAAAAATCTATGGAACTCATGTGAGATTACAACTAGGAGGGGATAAAGAACTCTTCCACCTAACAGGTTTAATGGGAAGTGGTGGGAAAAATAAAGTCGATTTTAGTCTACACTCACTGAGTCCAGCTCATTCCACTGACAAAATAATTTTCTTGAATTATTGTTATTACTTTATGTGTTTGTTTTTAAAAATATTAACTTGAGTTTTCATCCAAAGTTTTCTTGGTTTCTGAAGTTAATATTGGATATTTTACAAACTAAAACTCAAGTTTATCCTTGTGCTTTTAAATTCTGTTTATATCTCATATATGTTATACTGTTAGTTGTTTGGTTAGTAATTTTTAACAATTCACTTAGAGTTTGTTTGATTAACACTTGGCCCCAATTATAAACTTAAGTAATTTAACTCTCTGCATTTAAATTTTTGATTTACTTCTAATTATCTAACTTAATAAGTAGCCCTTCCTTATAAATCTAATAAATCAAGTCATAAATATAATGAATTCTGAGTTCACTTAAGTGTTCCAATAAAGTACATAAATCTATAAAGATTTCAAATTAAAATGGCAAGTCAACATGAAATATTCAATTACACGTTTTAATTCAGAATTATTGGGTGGCCACTCTACTAGTCCAAATCCTTTTAAACATCACAAGTTCATAAATGCCAAATATTAAAACCCTGGTGTTCTTTTTCTTCCATATTTGAATATTGAATTCTAACTTTTTAGTAGATTATGAGATGCTTACCACTAAGGAAGATATGTGTTCTTTTGAGTAACTGATGTGAACTTTTGACCAGAGATTTCTATTGGGTGTAAAATATAGACTTGTATGCATTCAGGACAATTCTTTTTTCTGCTCCTTTAGGACAGACTTTTAGTCTCTCATGCATGGTGTGGGCTTGCTTTCTCAGCATGTTTGGTATTGAAAAAAGATCAAAGATTTCAGACTGGACGCTGATTGGATTCTTTTTGTGTGTGTGTGAATTATGTGTTAGTTTACGTGGGTGAACATTATCTTTACATTCATCCTATCGTATTTTGTTTCATTGCAATGATCACAATCTCCTGCATGCATCATCAGACACCCAAAGGGTACACCCCCCACTCTTGCCCCAGCTGCCAGCACACAGTCCCTCTCCCTCCCTGAGTCCAGAGTCCCCAGCCACTCCTTCTGTCCATGTCATCCTCTTTGCCTCCATCCCTAGTGTCACTGCCTCTCTGGACAGGGTCTTGCACTTCACTTTTCTCCCTTGATGGTTCCAGGGATCTCTGCTCCTGGACTGCAAAAGCAGCCACTCCCCACCTTTTGTGACCAAACATTTACATTTACCTTTCCAACACTCACTGTCAGACCTGATAGCAATCATTCCCTATTGAACCACGGGAGTCCTTCCCCCTCACCTTTTATTAACCCCATCCAGACAGGTTGGAAACAATTCAGTGGAGGTTCTACCTTTCCCTGTATCCTCTGAAGCTAAGTTCCCTATTGAAAGCTTGTAAGCCAGTCACTTCTTGTCTTTGTAGTCTCCCCATTTTGGGTAGCCAATGTCTAAGTTCCCTATGTGTACCATGGGGGTGGGAATGATCCTCACTGTAGAGATTTGTGCGCTCCTTTGTCATACTGCATCCACAAGCATAGCTGACCAGATTCTTAACAGCAACTCTGATATGATACATTAAATTCTGTTGATAATTGTTATGTCAATGACTTTATAACTCAAAGGAGGTTTTCATAGGGAAGAATATCTATAGAGTTATGTGTTGTCCATCCCCTAATGTTTTTTCTACTCATGGTGGTGGTGACTGTGTGCCGTGGAGTCGGTTCGGACTCATAGAGACCCTTTACAGGGTTTCCGAGGCTGTAAATCTTTACAGGAGCAGAACCCCTCATCTTTCTCCCACAGAACAGCTGGTAGTTTCTAACTGCTGACCTTGCGGTTCGCAGAGCGATTCGTAACCACACAGATGTCTTCAACTTGAACCTCAGTTGATTATCTCATTATATTATCCATTTCCTTAGGTTTTAAATTATGTAAGTGACTTTTCTCTCTACCTCTAAACACCGTTAAACTTTATGGAAACCTGCATTCTTTCGCTATCTTCCAACTACCTACATGCTTACAAATATTAAAATGATAACTGTCTTAGTTACCTAGTGCTAATATAACAGAAATATCACAAGTTGCTGTTTTGAGTGCCATCGAGTCGATTCTGACCCATAGCGACCCTGTATAGGGTTTCCGAGAAGGAGCTGGTGAGCTTGAACCACGGATCTTGCAGTACAAATGACTCTGCAGTCTTTTGCTTTAGCCTACAGCACCACACCAGGATGCCAATATCACAAATAGGTGGGTTTTGAAAACAGAAACATATTTTCTCACAGTTTTAGAAGCTAAAAGTCCAAAGTCAGGTCCTAGCTCTAGGGGAAAGTTTTCTCTTTCTCTGTCAACTTTGGGGGGAAGGTTTTTGTCTCCTTTAAACATCTATGGATTTGATATCCCTAGGAGATCTCCATATCTCTTGGCCTCAGTCTTCCCTTGAGTCTAGGAGGTTGTCCGTGCTGGGACCTTGGGTCCAAAAGATGTGTTCCACCCCTGACTCTTCTTTTTTGGTAGTAGTAGGTCCCTCTGATTTCTCCTTGCTTGTTTAATCTTTTATATCTCAAAAGAGATTGACTCAAGATGAAACCTAATCCAGTAGATTGTATCCTCTGATTCTGTGTAAGACACCTATGTATTAACTAGATAAAAGCTCAGTGGTTGTAGTTTAAAATGCAAGTGAGAGATTTGATTCCTCTTCCTTTCCACACTTCAGTAGAAGACCCTGATGTACTTCCTCGTCATCCATAATGAATATGACTCTCAAGGTAAGTACATGATGTTCCAAGCATAACATTTCTTCAGAGGAAAAAAAAAATATCTATGAAGACTATTCCTTAGATTTCTCTTTGTCCAAATTACACAATATCTATGGAGTCAGACATTCTGAATCCATCCCTCGACTATTAGAAACAATGGCATTATTGTTCCAGCCATACAAAAGCCTCATGTGATGCTTGCCAGATGTAGTACATCCTTACCATATTGTCTAAGGCAAATATAAATTTTGTCAGAGAATAATTGGTTGACTACTAAAGTCAGGTCTTTCCCCTCCCCTCTGTGTAATCTTGAGTCCCAAATGTGATTTTTACAATTAAGGGGTGGAAACCCTATGCAGGATCACTATGAGTCAGAACCAACTCAACAACAGCAAATCTGAATAAGGCTTTTCCATGAGAAAGGGCTAATTTAGTTCCTCCCTAATTCTGCATTTTTTTAAACCAAGTCTTTTTAATTGGCTATTGGGCTTCAGGCAGAGATGCAATGAAGAAGGAAGGAAATGCACCCAGGCCACATTTGTCCCCACATTTGCCTTGTGAAGACCCGAGCTCTAATGCTTGAATGCTCATTCCACATGTAACTTCTGTTACAGTTATGGGCTGCTTCTGCTACTTTAGGATGATGAAAACAGATTTGGAAGTCATCAAGAAAAAAGGTAGCCTATTATTCTAGTGCTTACGCTATTCAATAGTTTGTGGTTTTCCTTTCACATCAACTTGGGATTTCAGATCCAAAGGCAAGTGGGAATCATAGCCATAAAAACACAGGCATCGATTTTATTCCCCCACACCATTGTGAAGAGCTTTAACTAGATTATCTACCTCAAACCCCACCCCAACTCACCCCACCCCCCAAATTTCAACCCCAAATCCCCTTAAAGATTAACAAGCTGACAAACCTTGCTAATGTCAAGAAGAGGAAAACAGCTCCCTGCTAGTTGCCGGAAATGGACTCCAGACTTCCTCTTTCTGCATCTGAGGACACTATGTAACTGTTCAAAAATGTGAAGGTTTCGTAAAGCATGATGACTATTCTAGGACAGAGACGCAGGCTTCTCCTGGAGCCAGGTAGCAGCATTCAGCCAATGAATCAGACCCCAGTCTAGCCTGATGTTCAGCAAGAAGGTGATTTATAAGGGGACACTGGGGCAGCCAGCGGATACATCTCAGAGGTTGGATAATCCAGACCAGCTGGGCACAGATTGTGACACGTCTCTTCCCACCCTCCACGTCATTTTCTCCTTGCAGAATGTGGGGAGAGCAGGTCTTTGAGAGGGCAGCTAAAACATATTCAGCACATAAACATTCAATCTTATGAAGAACCGGTTCCACAATACGTCTTTCTAAAACCAGTGTCAGTCTGGAGGAAATATACCAGCAGGAATTAGACTCAGTGGAATTCTGGAAATTGTAAGAAAGTCACAATTATATGAAAATATAATTTCTTTCTCTTTTTTTTTTATGTGGGTAGGATGGCTGAGTTCAAAAAGGTATTTTAAAATGTTGAATGTTCTATAGAGTATGTATGCTTGGTTCTATAATAATTACATTAGTCTCATTTCTGAATCAATATAATGATATAGGCAGTCCCTCACTACCAATGGATTCTTTTCAAATGAGTCTGTCATCTAGTCAGTTTGACAGAAGTTGAATATTATATTTTTATACTTATCATTATTGCTTTTCATAGTATCTTCATAAAAGTAATGTTTCTTTGGGGATTGGAAACATGCCATCTAAACTTACAGATACAGTTTAATGCCTATGTGTTGTGGTTGCTCTTATGTACTGTCCAGTTGGTTCCATTGCAGAGTGACTCTATACAGGGTTTCCGAGGCTATAAATCTTTGCAGGAGCACAAAACCTCATCTTTCTCCCATAATGCATACATACAGACATAAAAAAAATACATAAATCATTAAACTTTACTCTGAGGATGAAGAAACATTAGAAAGCATTGACATTCATCAGTTGCAGTAATAGCTCCACTTGTGGGTGGTTCTAGATTATCCTTGGAGATGGGGATGATGTTTTTGGTTAGAAAATTAGTGAGCATTATCTCTACGGTCCTTTTCTATTCTTTTTTCTCCATATACCATCTTAATGCTATCTGAATCTGCCTGTCAACTTTATCAACATAATCATATTTGGGTCTAGGTTTCTCAGCTACTGAAGCCTCTGATTTAATTTAGAAAAAATTCCAGCTAATCTTTTCACTGTGAAGACTTTCTATTGCTTCTCTCCTTCTTCTTCCATCTTGTCCGGCTCATCTGGGAATTTTTCAGCAGCTTACACATTGACATTTCTGGCTTTTCCAGTTATATGAACATTATGTAAGCTAAACTTGTTCTGAAGCCATGAAACTGGCCTTCGCTGGCATTATGAGTGGAGGACTCACAGGAGTCTTTTCTTTGTGTTCTTTTGGGTTTTCAAAAGGCTGGTGCTTTTATTAGAATCATGAGTAAACTCCTAGGAATTCTGGGTTTGATCTTCTGTCCAAATCATCAACAGTGTCTCCATCTCATGGATTGGCTCTTGGCTCTTCATTGTTAAAATGGTCGATTTTATGTCTGTAACTCCTTTAACGGATCCCAGGACTCTACTCTTATCTTAATGATTGGTGAAGCCATCAAATGAAAAAGTCCTTTCTCAGCTGTTATTTCACTGACTTTCCAGCTGCATAGGCCTTAATGAGCTTCATCTTCATATGCATGTCTAGAGCCTGCCTCACAGAGCACGGTGACTCTGTAGGATCAACACAGGACTGCGAACCACAAGGTTGGTGGTTTGAGCTCACCAGCCATTCCAGGGCAGAAAGATGAGGCATTCTGCTCCCGTAAAGATGTACAGGGTTGCTATGAGTCAGAACCAACTTGATGGCCCTTGACAGCAACAACAGAACCTTCCTCACTTTTCTTTTCGGAATGGCAATTTCAGTGGCGTGACTCCCTTTGCTAGACATATTATTGGGGGTATAAGCCATGCAAGTGTTGCAATTAGAGAAAGTTGGAAAACTTAGCTTCAAATTAACAAAAGATACTTCTTATAGTGTGTCTTAGTTAGCTAGTGCTGCTATAACAGAAAATACTACAAGCAGATGGCTGGATCAAACAGAAGTGCATTCCCTGAAAGTGTAGGAGGCTCGAAGTCTGAATTTAGAGTGCATTCCTTAGAGTTCTCCATCTGTCTTAGCATCAGTCTTCCTCTGGTCCTAGGAGCTTCACACTGCAAAGACTGCAGGTCCCAAGGATGAACTATACACCTGGCTCTTCTTTATTGGTGGTAGTCAACCTACTAAAAACCCACTGCCACCTAGTTGATTCCAACTCAACCCTGTATAGGATTTCTAAGACTGTAAGTCATTACTGGAGCAGATAGCCTCATCTTTCTCTTGGGGAGCTACTGGGGGTTTGATCCATTGACTTAAAGTGAGAAACCCAATACTATCCCAGAGCACCAAGTCCTTCTTTCTCTGCTCAAATCTTTGGTCTTTGATCATTGTAAGCTACAAAAATGTCTCAGGCCACTCCCTTGAGAAACTCCCTTTTATCAAACCAGAGTTGTGATGGGTTTAAGGGTATCGCAACCTATCCTGAATCCTCTAATTGGTTTATCACAGCAAAGCACATCCTGGGGAGTCATCACATAACTACCGCATTGCATCATTACACAACTGCCAAGCCACTGAGACCATGGCCTAGTCACGTTGATACATATTGTGGAAATGGCGGGGGAGGAGGGCACAATTCAATTTATGACACAATACAAAATGCTAAATAAGATTAGGACTAGTCTACAATGAAGCCAGCATCAGTGTTATAATGATGAAACCAGAGTTATAATGACTGTCAGATCCATGCATGGATTAATTGTCATATGTCATTGATCATTAGAGTTCAATTGTCATTTGTCATTAAAGTTGAACATTGCCCAGCTTTCTATTCACTATAACTCTTGACACTGAGTTCATTGTAGAACAGGTCAAGGCCTGTTATACAGTAGTGCTTTGAACAGTAAGTCATGATATTGAACACCTGTGAGGAAACCTGTGAGAATGACATGAGAAAATTATGTGTTGTAACATTATGTCCAGTAAATATTACCAACTATAAGATGTAAGGAGTCCTGATGTGGCACTGTATCATAAACACTGGACTGCAAGGTTGGTTTGAGCAGCAGTTCAAACCCATTAGTCATTCCTTAGAAATCCTATAAGGGGTTGCTATGAGTTGGAACTGACTTGGTGACACTTAACAACAATAAGATGTAAAGAAAAAAAAAAAAATAGATGTAAATGAGGTCCACCATAATTCAAAGGCATTGTAAGTCAGGGACTGCCTATATTTATCCATGGTCAATAAGGAATCCTGTGATGTTACAAATGGTTAACATGCTCAGCTATTAGCCAAAAGGTTAGAAATTCAAGTTCAACCAGATGTGCTGTGGAGTCAGTTCTGACTTATAGGGATCCTGTATAGGATTTCCAAGGCTGTAAATATTTACAGGACCAGAAAGCTTCTTTCTCTCATAGTTGTTGTTGTGATATGCCGTGGAGTCAGTTCCGACTCATAGCAACCCTGTACAGGGTTTCCGAGGCTGTAAATCTTTACAGGAGCAGAAAGCCTCCTCTTTCTCCTCTGGTAGTTTTGAACTGCTGACCTTGAGGTTCACAGCCAGATTCATAATCACTATGCTACCAGAGCTCCTTTTTCTCTCATAGAGCAGCTGGTAAATTTGAACTAGTGACCTTGAGGTTAGCAGCCCAGCTTGTAATCCACTTTGCTATCAGGACTCCATTAACCATTTTAGGAGGTAGCATATGACCAAGAACCAATGGTACTGAAGGAAGAATTACAAGCTTCATTGATGACATTGACGAGAAAGAAGGCTCCTGATATTGATGGAGTACCTACTGAGATGTTTCAACAAACATACACCATACTGCAAACCCTTACTCATCTATGCCAAGAAATTTGGAAGACAGCTACATGGCCAGTTGACTGAAAGACATTTATGTCCATTACAAAATGTTCTTTGAAAGAAGACCCAACAGAATATGGGAATTATAGAGCATTATCATTAATATCACAAGCAAGAACATTTTGTTGAAATAATTAGAAAACAGTTGCAGTAGTACATCAACAAAGAGCCTTAAGAAATTCAAGCCAGACTCAGAATAGACTGTGGAGCAAGATATATCTTTGCTGACATCAAATGGATCTTTGCTGAAAGCAGAGAATATCTGAAAGAAGTTTACTTGTGTTTTAGTGGTTACACAAAGTCATTTGATTGTATTGTTGTTGTTGTTAAGTGCTGTTGAGTTAGTTCTGACTCATAGCAACTCTGTGTAGGGTTTCCATGGAGCAACTGGTGAACTTGAACTGCCGACCTTGTGGTTCAAACTGACCTTGCAGTCCAGCACTTTAACACACAGTACCACACCAGTACTCTGTACAGCTTCGATTGTACAGGTTCAATGGTATGGATCATAACAAATTATCATTGGAAAGACTGCAAATACAAGAACACTTAATTCCAGAACACTTACCCTGTACATAGGATCATAACAAATTATCATTGCTAAGAATGGAAACACAAGAACACTTAATTCCAGAACGCTTACCCTGTACATAGACCAAGAGGCAATCGTTTGAACAAAACAAGGGGATATTGCATGGTTTCAAATCCGAAATGTGTCTGGATTTTATTCTTTCACCATAGTTTTTTTCCATCTATTTGCTTGTGTGGTAAATAATATGAGAAGTTGGACTATATGAAAATTAATGAGGCACCAGCATTGGAGGAAGACTCACTAACAACATGTGGTAAGCAGATGACACAAACTTACTATAAGAGAACAGGCTTTGAAGCATTTATGGATGAAGATTAAAGAATAGAGCCTTCAGTATGGATTACACTTCTACATAAAGAAAACCAAAATTCTCACAAATAGACCAATAAGCAATATCATGATAAACAGGGAAATATTGAAGTTGCCAATGATTTAATTTTCCTTAGATCTATAATCAAGGTCCATGGAAACAGCAGTCAATGTATTACAGTTGGAAAATTTACTGGAAAAGACCTCTCCCAAGTGTTCAAACACCAAGATGTCCTTCTAGGGTCTAAGGTGAACCTGATCTAAGCCAAAGAATTTCTAATTGCCTTATATGCATGCCAGAGATGGACAACGAATAAAGAAGACTAGAGAAGAATGGATGCATTTTCATTTCAGTGGTGGCATAGAATATTGACTATACCATGGACTGCCAGAAGAATGAACAAATCTGTGATGGAAAAAGTAGAGCCAGAATGCTCCTCAGGATGGTGAGGCTTTGTTTTACTACTTTGGACATGATATTAGAGGGAGAAGTTCCTGGAGAAGGATGTCATGTTTGGTAAAGCAGGGAGTCAGTGTTTGCTTTGGTAGCACATGTACTAAAATTGGAACAATACAGAGAAGATTATCATGGCCCCTGGGCAAGGATGACTCTCAAATTCATGAAGTGTTTCTTTTCTTTCTTTCTTTCTTTCTTTTTTTTTTTTTTTGATGAAGTGAACCTTTGCTTATGGACACAGTTACTCAAAATTCCATCTGAAATGGAAGGTTTTTTTTATATCAATGATCAAGCTTGTTTCCTCAGTGCACTGTGTTGATAGGGATGAGCAACTTA
>NW_006408572.1:16539687-16542277 GCF_000296735.1 Chrysochloris asiatica
CATGGAGAGATAGAGAAGCTGAGGACTCTAGGCCCATGGTGTGTGTGCCTGCAGGCGGGAGGCTGACCAGCAAAAGGGGCCGTTTGGACATTTTAAATTTATATATATTTTTTGTCTTGTATGTGTACATCAGATCTTTTTGCTTTGTTAATTTGAGAAAAATAAGATGTAAAAGGGAAGCCTCAGAGAGGAAACAGGCTAACTGTTGTTGCAGGGAGGGGAGTGTAAGCATTTAGATGAAACAGAATGTATAATTGGCTGAAAGTAAAGCCGATGATCTTGTCTGTTAACCTTCGCTCAATTCACAATAAAAAGTTAAAAATAAAATAAAACAGAGAGTCAATGAAAAGAGAAAGAACTTTAATGTGACCAATCGACATAGTGGCTGAAACAATGGACTCAAAACTTGGCAAAGATTATGAGGAATGCACAGAACTGGACAGTACTTTGTTCTGTTGGGCAGAGGGTAGCTATGAGTTGGAACTAACTCAAGGGCACCAAACAACAGCAACATAGACACAGAATATGGAGAACGACTTTCATTTTCAGAAACATCCCATTTTAATAGGGAACACGCATTTTATTTTCAGCGTGTTCCCTATTATTGAAACAAGTTCATGAAACTGACCAAACATGGATTAACCGATTGTAGCCTGGCAGTACCCTCCGTATGTCCTCTTTCTCTCTCTTCTGTTGCCTTCCTCCTTTTCCTTGCCTTCCACTCCCCTGTGTATGACCCGCTTTGAAACAGAAAGCTCAGTTTCTAAACTATAAATTTCCAATTCTAATACAGTGCTGTTTTATCCTTTGGAAGAGTGCTTTCTAAAGAGGTTTGTTTTCATGTGTATGATGTTTTCAGGACAAAATTAATACCTATATTAAAATTTTGTAATTAACATTATTTATACACCCACACAAGATCAAGATCAGTGTATAAAGAGATCCCATAATTGATTTCTTTTTTTTTCTGCAAATCACACAAAGACCAGCAGAGCTGACACATCTCTGTTGCAACATTAAAGGCTGCAAGTCAGTGGAGAAATACATGAAGAGTTTTGAGAAGAAGATCTACTAACCCCAAAATTCTTGCACAAAACATTATTCATGTGTGAAGATAATAGAAAGAATTTCCAGATATGCAAATGATCATAAATCATACAAACTGCATACTTAACTTGAAAAAATATTATCCAAAGATGAGCTCAAATGCATTAAAGGAATTGTAACAACTTTTAATACTCAAACAAAGAGGACAAAGGACAGAAAGATTAGAAGTAAAGCTTGAAATTGCTTACAAATAGGCTAAAAATATAGTTACAAAGCACTACAAATTACCATAGGTAAATTTTGAAAGGAAGCCATTAAGGTGAAGAAAACAATCATATGTATATTGTAAAATTTCATTTTGCACATTTAATGGAAAATGGAAAAGACAGAATTTTCTAATTTCCTTTTCTGAACTGAAGGAAATCAGCATATATGATTTCTTTCATAAAGTTGCTAATTAAAGAGCCGAAAGATTTAGGTTTTTATAACTTAAACTGCAATTAATTTAAAACAGGATTTATATCTTATGGATTCCAAGGGAAAACAAATTTCTGTAGTCCAATTAACAAAAGACATGTAAATAAAACCATCATACAAGAATATAAAAGAAAGACTAAGGCAAGATGGCATGTGGACCATAAATGTAGATTGGAAACAGGCTAAACATGAAAGACAAAGACTGTCAGCTTTGTAGAGGTTGACAGTGTGTGTACAAGACCCCACTGAAAACAATGGAAGTTAGCAAGATTCACAATGAAAAGATAGGAAAACACATACCAGATCAAATGCAGGCTAAAATAAGTCCAGTAGCACAGTATTGACCTCAGAAAACAGAGAAATCAGAAATATATTCATAGTGAAAATTGTTGTTGTTAAGTGCCTTGGAGTTGGTTCCAACTCATAGTGATCCTGTATAGGGTCTCTGAGCAGTGGTTGGTTGGTTTGAACTACCAACCTTGTGTTTAATAGCCCAGTGCTCATCCACAGCACCACACTAGTCAAAATAGAAGGAAATTAATCAAGGCTAAAAGGTATTCTGCTTGAACTCTCACCTGGATTCAATTCCTCCCCAAAATGAACAAAATCAATGTATTAGGTGACATTCTATATAACTTCTAGAAGGATGTCACATACTTCACAGTGAGAAAGCCTGGTAAGTTACAGAAGCAAAGACAGAGAGAATGACACTGAGGAGAAACTTCAACAAGGGAGACTCACTAGACAATAATGAAATACTAACTTCTTTCTAAAAGTGAGTATACAGCCTATAGAAAAGTAGCACACAGGGAGCGATTGCACCAATGACAAATACCTGTACATCATAAAGAACTCTTTTATATCTTATCAATATCTGATGGCAATGGACAAATTTAATATATAAGAAAAACATTCAGAATTCTGTGTTCACTAAAAATATCATTCAAAAACTTTGGTACCAGAGGAAGAAGTCCAAGGTACACTGAAGGCATTGGTGAGTGAGGCTCCAGGAATTGATGGACTACAAATGGAAATCTTTCAACAAACTGATACGACACTGGAGGCT
>NW_006408572.1:16545012-16545656 GCF_000296735.1 Chrysochloris asiatica
GGGAGCAGAAAGCCTCATCTTTCTCCCGCGGAGCAGCTGGTAGTTTCGAATGCTACATTAGCAAAACAAATTAATCAGCATAAGAGAGGATGACAATGCTATGTGGATTTACTATAGCCATGCATGGTCCGTTTAACATCTGAAACTCAATCTGTTTATTAAATCATATTTATAGAATAGAGGAGAAAACTATGCTATCAGATCACATCAACAGATGCAGAAAATGAGTCAGTCAAAATTCAACATTAAGGTTAAATGCAACGTTAAAAAGGTAATAATTTGTAGTAAACTAGAATAAAAAGAAACTTTCTCAAGCATAATTTTGAAAACTAGCAGCTGACGTCATGTTGAATGATGTCATTCTAAAAGTTTTCCTGCTAAGATCAGTAACAAGACAAGGGTGTCCTCACTCACCAATGATAATTAACTGTGTGCTGGAGGTTTTAGCTGGTGCAACAAGACAAAAGATATAAAAAAGGCAAATGCACTAGAAATAAATCAATATGATTGTATTTATTTGTCAATTACTTGATTAACTATATAGAAAACTCTAAAAAGTAACTACTGCAACTAATAATTGGTAGGAACCAGGAAACAAAGTCAATACACAAAAAAATAATTGTAATTTTTAAATTGTTGTTGTT
>NW_006408572.1:16546211-16547564 GCF_000296735.1 Chrysochloris asiatica
TGGGCTGCTAACCTCAAGGTCAGCAGTTCAAAACTACCAGCTGTTCCGTGGGAGAAAGATGAGGCTTTCTGCTCCCATAAAGATTTACAGCCTTGGAAATCCTGTGCAGGGTCACTATGGGTTGGAACTGACTCCACCACACACCACCACCATCTGGAGTCCTGGTGTGGCATTGTGGGTTAATGAGCCAGACTGCAAAGCCCTTTGAACTGCAAGGTCAGTAGTTCAGCTCACCAGCTGCTCCTTGGAAACCCTACGCATGTTTGCTATGGGTCAAAATTGACTCAGTGGCACTAACAACTATTAAAATTACTAATACAAATAATTTTATTACTTATTTTTTAATTATTAATAATTTTAATAGTAAGACTTATGCACTTCAAATGACAGAACAATGTTGGCAACCATTAACAGAAATTAAAGACCTAAATATATAGAGAAAGATGCCATGTTATTTTTTTGAAAATATCAATGTTGGTAATGTTCATTTCCCTCCAAATGATCATAGAATCACTATGTTGTTGGTAAGTGCTGTTGACTCAGTTCCAACTCATAGCAACCCTATGTAGAGTTACTGAGAAGCAGCTGTTGGGTTTGAACAACTGACCTTGTATTGAGTAGTCCTGTGCTTATACTTTAACAGTACTCTACAGTTGTAGTAAAAATCTTGGCAGGAATTTGTGTGTGTAGGAGGGGTTAGAAATTAACAAACTAATTCTAAAATGTAAATGAAATGCATAAAAGCCTATACTAATTAAAACAAACATGAAATGTGAAAACAGAGTTGAATTACTTTAACTCTCCAATTTTGAGACTTACTATAAAGCTACAGATATCAAGATATTGATGTATTGATGTAAAGACAGATAATCAGACACAAGGAACAAAAGAGTCCAGAGACAGTCCCATTCGGTCAATTGTTTGAGACAATTTAGTGGGGGAAGAATATATACAGTAAAAAAAATGTTTGAACAATTGAATTATCAGTTTGGAAATCAAAAAAGAACTTTCACACTTTTCTCATACCATACATATAATCCTTTAAAATGCAGCACAGATCTGGAATTTAAATTCAGTACTTAGAAGGAAAACAAACCAAAAAAGCATCACAGATCATAACTTTTAAGTTAAAGCATATAGAAAATGTTGTAGGTGATCTTCATGACTTTGGTGTCAGCAAAGATTTCTTTGAGATGATAGAGAAAGCACTCACTATAAATTATTAACAAAGTGGAATTTAGAAAAAATGTAAATAGGCTTACCTAAAGAGAACATAAGGAGCTCTGGTAGCGTAGTGGTTATGAATTGAGCTGCGAACCTTAAGGTCAGCAGTTCAAAACTACCAGCTGTTCC
>NW_006408572.1:16547750-16553535 GCF_000296735.1 Chrysochloris asiatica
AAAAAAACAGGAAAATGCCATGAACCAAACTTTGTTGCAAAAGATACAGGGATGCACAATAAATACATGAAGAGGGATTCAACATAATTGACCATCAGGAAAATATGAATGAAAGCCACAGTAAAATAGCACTTCTCACTCACTGGAGCAGCTAGAAGACTATTGATCACTAATCTCAGTGACTATGTGGTCAACTGAAACTCTCATACTTTGATGGTGGGTATGTTATTGTTAGGTGCCATCAAGTCAGTTCCGACCCATAGCGACCCTGTATAGGGTTTCTGAGGAGCTTCTGGTGAGCTTGAACCGCCGACCTTGCAGTTAAATGGCTCTGTAGTCTAGCGCATTAACCCACAGCGCCACACCAGGACTCCATGATGGTGGGTGTCAGGTAGTACAAATATATATAACCTCAGCAGCTGCTGTTTGCTGTTGTTGTTGTGAATGCATCACTACAACTTTTGTCAACTGTACTTATATTTCATTAAAGGGTTCAGACCATTTGCAAAACTCTTTGGCCTTTTCTGCAACCCATTCTGTAGATTTAGAAACAGAGTAGAATTCTAGCACTACCCTGGGTTTTGCTTTTGAGGGTCTGGAATTTTTTTGCTGCTTGGATATAATTGCAGCATCGTCCTAGAAATCCTAAAATATCATCAATATGAGTCTAGATCATAGCCTTGTTTCCTAAACTGTATATAATGTTTACTGACGTATCTAGGCTTGACAATTGATGCCTTTTTCATGATTTGTGAAAATTTTACTTTTTTCTTTGGGTCAAAAATGAAAATTCCTGTGGTGTCAGCAACCCACATGCTTGGGCTGACTCTTGGACAGGGGAGGTGGTTTTCTTTTCTGAGACAAATGCAAGGACAAGAGAACTATACTCTTGTTTGTAGTCCCAGCATGTTTTCAAGTGGACCCTTAGCTACAGTAGCTCCTTCTGAAACCCCAGTCCATAGCAGGCTGCTTACTCTGCCAGAGCTGACCTCATCAAGGCTGAATTCAACAAGCTGAAGATAACTGCAGCTTGAATCAGGGTGTCTGTGAATGACCTATCACTTAGGCCAGGAGAAGTGAGAGCTACCTGAAAGCTGAAAGCTGGCTGGTATTTTCGTCTCATGACAACAGCGGATTCAGTGTTAGTACAAAGCTCTGCTTGGAAATTAGTGGAAAAATATGGACGTCTGGTCCCAGGCGACACTGAGGACTAACCAGGATGTCCCTGCATGCCAGTGTGAGTCTGGTTGTAGATACCCAGACACCGGCAAGTCCCAAAACATGTGAGTCATCCCTTAGATACTCCAGCACAATCTTCTCCCATCACTGCCAGTTCCGGTCTCCATAACTCAAGGAAGAAATCTAGATCATTAGTTTAAAAAGGAGAAGGATGCTGGTAGGACATTATAAACAGGCTGGTAGTTTCTATTTAGGAATTCGATGCCACAGGAATTATTCCAGAGTAAAAGTTGAGTTAGTAAGAGTTTTTGTTGTATAAAGGATACAATGTTTATAACACAGCTTCAGAACAGATAATATGATTCTTATCAGCTTTGGGAGCTTAGAATATCAGAAACTCAGATTTCTCAAAGCCTATTGGGAAGATTTGGCCGAATTTATCTTCTTCTTATTGTCTGCTGTCATTGACTCAGTTCCCAAATCATGATGAGCCCAGATGCAGTGAGATCAGACCACTGGGCTCCGTAGGGTTTTCACTGACTGATTTTCGGAAGCTGATATCCCAGGCTTCCTTCCTATCCCGGCTTAGTCTAGTAGCTCCACTGAAACCTGTTCGGCATCATAGCAACACTCAAGCCCACACTGGCAGACAGGTGAGGCTGTGCATAAAGTGTACTGGTTGGGAATCCAACCTAAGTCTTCAACACATTGTGGTTGTTAAGTGTCATTGAGACAGTTCCCACTCACAGATACCCTGTGCTTGTAAATCTCCATGGGATTAGAAAGCCTCGTCTTTCTCCTACAGAGGAGTTGGTAAACTCGAACCATAAACCTTGTGGTTAGCAGTCCAGAATTTGTCATACAGAGCCACAATGTTCCAAGTCTTCTACATGTGAGGAGAGATTTCTCCCACTGAACCACCGATGACTCTTGCATCTCCTTAGCATATTGGATTTTGCACTGGAAGGATACCATTTTGGTATTAGAAAGTGTGGATTTGGGTCTTGATTCTTCATCTATGCAATGTGGGTATATTCTATAGTTGAAGACACTATGTTTGTTCCACCCACCATAAAGGAATGTTATGAGTCACATGTAATGGGCAGAATATGAGAGTGTGTGGAAAGTGGTTGGCATCGTGCACATGTGAAGTTTTAGGCTCACAGTGACATCTTGATGATTTTCTCGGTCAGTTTCTTCATTGGCAAGATGACGTAGTAGTTAAGTTCATTTAAATAAAACAAAAAACAAACAAGCATAAAGCAAGACTTCGAGTTTGATCACCAGGATATTAATTCCAGCTTTGACTCTCAGCAGGTGTGAACTTGGAATGTTGACTCTTCTCTGGGCTTCAGTGTCCTAGAAAGGTGCGCTCTGTGTACCTACCTGCAAAGGTTGTTGTGGAAATAACACATGTCAGGCATATTTCTCTGTGCCTGAGAATTTATTGAACTGGACCTATTAACTTGGCTACCAAAGGTATGAAGACTAAGGTGCACCTAACCCAAGTCATGGTATTTTCAATGGCCTCATGAGCATATGAAAGTTGGACAAGGAATAAGGAGAAATTGATGCATTTAAATTATGGTGTTTGAGAAGAGTCTTAAAAGTACCAGGGACTGCCAGAAAAACAAATAAGACTGTTGGAAGTACAGCCAAAATGCTCCTTAGAAGCCAGGATGGCGAGACTTTGTCTCACATACTTCGTACATGTTTGTTAATCAGGAGCCGGAGAGACCAGTTCCTGGAGAAGGACATGATGCTTGGTAAAGTAGAGGGTTAGGGAAAAGGAGGAAGACCTTCAATAAGATGGACTGACACAGTGGTAGTAGCAATGAGTTGCAACAGTTGTAAGGATGGTACCGGATTAGGTAGTGTTTCATTTTGTTGTGCATAGGGTTATTATGAGTCAGAACCAACTCACTTATACCTGAAAACAATGAACTTGGCTTGGCATAGAACCGGGCAGCATTTCCTTCTGTGACACATCAAGTTGCCATGAGTCAGCGCCAATTTGATGGCAAAACCAACATAGTACAATTAACTTGGATGGTACTGTAGAAGAATATTGGATTTATCAATGTCTGCATGAAGAATAACCATATGAGTGTTAAAAGAAATACAACCAAAAAGGCCTTTACAAGAGAGGATAGATAGCAAAACGCTATCTTGGTGGCTTTGAACGGATCGTCAGAAAAGACCTATCACCAGAAGAGAACACGCTAAAGAAGAAGTCAGCAGAAACAAGGGAAATGATAGATGGATACAACAGCCCCACAATAGGCTCGAACGTGCCATAAGATCACCAGGAGTTGGGGTCTCCTCTTCCTCCCGTGGTGGAGAAGTTAATGTGTTTGAACCACCTGTCTTGTGGTTAACACCCCAACACCTAACCCACAGCACTACCAGGGCTCCTTATATTCATGAATTGTTGTTGTTTTTAAGTGCCATCGAGTCAAATCTGTCTCATAGCGACCCTGTATAGGGGTTCCAAGGAGCAGCCGGTGAGTTTGAACCCCCGACCTTGTGTCTCAAACCGACCTTGCGATCCAGTGCGCATCCTACAGTGCCACACATTCATGGGTAGTGGTGTTGCAAAACTAAAAAGGTTATTTTAGTTCCTTCCACTGAATTCCTTCTTTTATAGAGAAGAAAATTGAGTCCAAAAGTTCACAGCACTTGACTGAAGACCCAGGACCTTCTCACCCTGAGGTCAGTGTCTTTCCGCTGAAGCTTGCCATGTTCCAATCTATTCACAGACGCAGGATGCCCTTTAACATCTTGAAAGCACTGTCTGAATCTCTTGCTCAGAACTTGTGGAATGCCCCTAAAATTTTTAATAACTCCCCCAAACATAACAGTTTTCTTGCCTTGTAAATTGGCGTGGGCTATGGATGGATTTTTCATCTTGACTGTATTGACCTTGAATGCATTTCCCTCTTCAATGTGCTGATGTTTTCAATTTCCAATTCAGTTTTCTTTTGGTTTCCCATTCTATTTCAGAGTTCAAAAGTGAGGTTTGAATCCCTTCATTTTCTGTCACTCAGATTTCTCGTTTATTTCTCTGCTTCATCTCCCGCTCTCATCCTCTTTGCACACTGATTCTTTATTTTAAAAAACTGTGCTGTTGTTGTTGTGTATTGTTGAGTTGGTTCTGACTCATAGTGGCTCTAACTATATAAGGTTTCTGAAACTGTAAATGTTTATGGAAGCAGAAAACCTCATCTTTCTCCCGCAGAGCAGGTCATGGATTTGAACTGATAACCTTTTGGTTTCTTCATAGTTCTGGCTGTACAGCACCGGGGATGACTCTAATTGGCCAGCCTTAAAATAACCGCTCATTCCTAAACTAAAATCTCTGGTCAGAGGTGGGATTTGTCTGCCCACTCTTGTGATAATGGAACTGTAGTGAGCGATCATGACATCCTAACCATCTGAAAAGTGTTCCCTATCAGAAAGAATATTCCTGGTATCAGAAGAAGTGGAGACAGGGTGCTGGACAGACAAGCGGATGCTTACCTCATGCACCACCTTAAAGGTTTGCATTGTCATGATGTTCCTCTTTCTGGACATTGCTTGTTAAGGATTGAATTGAAGTCCTAACCTCTGAAGACTTTGACGATGTTACCAGTTAAACTAGTATGAGGCCATACTGGATGAGGGCAGGTCCTAATCCAACAGGACTGGTATCTATAATGAAAGTCAAAGAGGCCCAAAGGAAAGAGAGCCACTTGAAGACACAGGCAGAGTTCTGAGTGATCTGCAAGTCAAGGACCACCAAGGATTTTCTGGTATCATCAGATGCTAGGAAGCAGACACTCAACAGATATCCTGCAAAACCCACAGAAGGACTGACACTTTAATGTCAGACTCCTAACCTCCAGAACTGTGAGATAGTAAATTTCTCTTATTATCATAACAGCCCTACTAAACCAATGCTTTGTTGCTCTAACATATTGCCATAGAAAAACTCCCAAAGATTTCACATTGCTCCATGAGCTAATTTAGGGAGGACATTCAAGGTTGAAGCCATTTAAATTTCACCTACATTTCACTGAGGATCTCTCGTCCTCTCCTGCTCTTCTTATAAAGCCTTCCTTAGGAACAGATTTGTCTAGCTTCTCTCCCACAAATGGACATGTAGAGTCTCATATCTGATTATTATGTAAGCCCCATTGAAATGCCTGCCTTTCTTTAGCCATAAAGTCTTTATCATACTACAAAGCACTTTCAGTTTCATCTCTGATGTTGTCGTTCATGACCACCTTCTTTCCACCATGCAGGATAATACCACACAGAAAATGGGTGAGAACAGAGACTGTGGACAGAATTATCTCCACAAAGTATCAGGATGAAAATATCTACTTAGGATATTTTATTTTTTTGTTCAAAATTACAAGTCATCCTGTCTGTACCTCAGTTATTTTTGTAGCCAAGAAAGAGCATTAGAATAAATGATACATCAAGTTCCATCTAACTCCATAGTTGCTGTTGTCAGGTGCCATCGAGTCGGAACCGACTCATAGCAACCCCATGCACAGCAGAACGAAACAATGTCCGATCCTGGGCCAACCTCACTACCGCTGCCACACTTGACGCCATCAAT
>NW_006408572.1:16565315-16571455 GCF_000296735.1 Chrysochloris asiatica
AAGTTTGATAGTTCAGGTATGCCAAGTACTAGAGCATCTAAGTTTGTCCTTTTTTTCACCTATTACAGTTCTACATTTTACATTTAGTCTTTGGTCCATTTTAGGTGTGTTTTCATACATATTGTGTGTGAGATATGGGTCCTGTTTAATTTCTCTGCAGGTATATAACCAGTTTTTCCAACATCACTTACCATTTTATTTTTTACTTTTTATCATGAATTGTGTGTAAGTTTATAGACAAAATCATCACTTTTACATTCAGCAAATCACACACTTTGTTTCATCTCAATGGTTGCACTCCCCTCCATGGAACAACAGTTGTCCTGCTTCCTCCCTGTGCTTCCTGTTTGCATTCCACCCTCCTTCCTATCCCTACCCCTTTTCAATCTTGTCTTTAGGAAAATGTTGCCCTTTCAATGTTGAATAACTGAGCATGACTCACGAGTACTGTTGTCCTCCCCTATAAACCTAAACCTATTCACTGTTGGACTGAAAACTGAGCCATGAGGGTAACTTTCTTTCCACTCCTGAAAGGTGGTTGAGGGCTAGAGTCTCAGGTTCCTCCAAGCTCCTTCTGACCAATAATTACACAAGCAATATCAGAGGAGCAACAACCTCAGGGAGGTCCACACCCCTTATTATTAAATAAGTTTGAAATTTGTTCCACATTTTTTTCCCCACTGTATCTGGGACTCTCTAATGTGATCCCTATCTGGGCAGGCAGTTGGTAGTGGTATTTGGGCACTGTCTAGTTCTTCTGATCTCAGAGTCATGGAGACTGATGCTCACATGTTCAAGAAAGGATCATACCATTTTCGACAGTGGTTAAAGAGAAAATTAAAGAGACTTTGGTTGATAGGTAAGGTTCTTTGTCAATTTGACTTGACCAGGATTCTCAAGAGCTTAGCAGTTAAGAAGTAGTTATCATCACCATGATGAAATCTAATCTAATACAATCACCCCAGTGATATGATCTGATGCGATCAGCCCTGTTGTTTTTGGGTACGTAGAATTGGGTCCTACACATAGTGACAATAGAACGAATCACTGTTCAGTCCTGTGCTAACCCCACAATCACTGATACACTTCAGTCTGTTGCTGCTGCCACTGTGCCAATCCATTTGGTTGTGAGTGTTCCTTTTTTTTTGATGACTCTTCACTTTGCCAAGCATGATGTTCTTCTCCAAAGACTGATAATATGATAATATGTCTCCAGAGACTGATAATCCCACCTGATAATATGTCCAAATTACAGACAAACATCTCACCATCCTGGCTTTTAAGGAGCATTCTGGCTGTACTTCTTCCAACACCGATTTGTTTCTTCTTCTAGTAGTTAATGATACTTTTTAATATTCTTCTCAACACCATAACTCAAATGCATGAATTCTTCTAGTCTTCCTTACTCATGATCCAGTTTTCACATGCATATGAGGCTATTCCACCACTACGCTATAAGTTTGCCATACTGTGGTAATTTGTGTGCTGCTGTGATTTTGGAAATTATGCCACTGGTATTTTAAAATACCATCAGGGTCCTCTATGGTGGACAGGTTGCAGATGAGCTTTCAGACTAAGACAGACTAGGAATAAGGACAGATGGGTTACTTTCCAAATATTTAGTTACTGAAAACCTTATGAATAGCAGTGGAACACTATCAGATAGCACCAGATTATTGAATATTGGAACATGATGAAAAGCACCAGAATATTGTCAGATGCAGTGCTGGAAAATGAGTCCCTCAGGTTGGAAGTCACTCAAAATACAACTGGGGAAGAGCTGCTGCCTCAATGTAGAGTTGACCATGATGACAAGAATAGGGTAAAGCTTTTGGGACCTTCATTTACTGGTGGGGCATAATCCAAAATGAGGAGAAAAAGTTGTAAGCATTCATTCATCATCAGAACATGGAATGTGTGAAGTATGAATCTAGGAAAATTAGAAATTGTCAAAAGTGAAATAGAAAAACCTAACAATCAATATCCTAATGAATAGAGACAGGTTGAGTAATAGTAAAAGCCTAGGTTGACTGGAAGAGGGTGTTGGAATTACGGATGTCAAAGGTAATTCTGATGAGGGCTCAGAAGGAAGTGAGGGGGACTGTGACACTGGAGACAGCCCAGACTGTGAGAAGAAGCAGCAGAGAAATTGCAAACGTAGAACCAGAAGACCTACAAATGACACCACAAATGTCCACCCACGGAACAAGAAAACTGAGGGCCTTCATGTAGGCGACTTCTCGACAGAGTGGGATGTCTCTGGGAACTTATCGGTGAAGTTAGGCTTTCTGACCCATGAAGCAAGAAAGCTGAGCACCTTTAGGCCAAGGTTTACTGGTGGAATGGCATAACTCTGGGCATTTATCAGTAGAGCCAAAGAGATTTCTGACACTTGCTTGAGCAGAGCAGAGACCAAACTGACCTCTTTCTAGACATCAAGAAGTATGGGAAACAGAGCCACGTCAGTCTCAAAAGGTAGGGCCATGATTTCTGGGACCTCAAAGGGTAGAATTATGAGCTCTGGGATCTCTAAAGCTGGAGCCATCATTTCTTGAGTTTCAAGCAATGGGCTTCTTTAACTCAATGCTGGAGTGTAGGAAAGCTGCTAGTATGGGCCTCTATCCAAAGCTGCAAGAGTGCGGCTGCCTGCCAGGGCCAAGGGAGTGGGATCACCACTCAGATGGACAAGGAGAATGGACTGCCCAACCCAAGCAAGCAGAGTTGCCATTCTAGTGGGCCTGGCAGGCAGAGCTAAAGGCCAGGGTTAGGGGACTCCATCCAGGTTCCAGAGTGCATGGGGAACACCTGTAGTTTGCCTAAATGGTCTCAGAGAACAGAGGGTTCCTTTCAAGCCTTGAGAGTGAATGCAAATCATTCTGCTGCATTTTACTCTTGCTTGGTGCCTGCTATCCTTCCTGTCCAATTGCTGCCATGTGTCGTGGAAATGTCTACCTTTTGCCTGTCCAGCCACTGTATTTGGAAGCAGGTAATTTGTATTCTAGGAGCTCTGGTAGCGTAGTGGTTACAAATTGGCCTGCGAACCTCAAGGTCAGCAGTTCGAAACTACCAGCTGCTCCATGGGAGAAAGATGAGGCTTTCTGCTCCCATAAAGATTTACAGCCTCAGAAACCCTGTGCAGGGTCGCTATGGGTCGGAACCGACTCGACGGCACTTAACAACAACAACAACTTGTATTCTAGATTTTACAGATGAAAAGAATTTTGTTCCAGGTTGAAATTTGGTCTTGAACGATTTGGGATTAAGACAATAGGGTTAGTGCATTTTTGGACGTGCATGTGTTAGCTGTATCATGTTAGGTGCAAGCATGAGTTTCTAAGTATCTTTAGAGATTATGTATGGTTTAAGGAGATATGTACAGTTACCAAGTTAAGAAGGGCGAGGCTGTGATAGTTAAGGCTTTGTGTCAACTGAGCTGGGTCAGGATTCTCAGTGGTTTAACAGCTAACATGTAATTATCCCCATTCAGTTCTTCTTTCAATATGGTATAGAATGTACAATAAAGTAAGAATCAGTATGCATAACATACTGGTTGTGTGGTCTTTTCTAACAAGGTTACTTAAACTCTCATCCTTATCTGTTGTTGTTGCTGTGAAGTGCTGTCGAGTTGGTTCCGACCCATAGTGACCCTATATAGTGTTTCCAAAGAGCAGCTGGTGAGCTTGAACTGCTGACCTTGCAGTTCAAATGGCTTTGCAGTATGGTGCATTAACCCATAGCGCCACACCAAGACTCCCTATCTACTAAGTGGAAATTCATGTGTCTACTCATTCATTTATTCATGGATATCCTATCTCCCTAAATTCTACCATCATCAAATAGTTCTTTATTTCCTACACTGTTCTTTCTCCCTGGGAATCGGCCCACCCTCCCATAGCACAGTTGTGCTAGGAATGAGTTCTTCTTGTGGGTTGCAGATTACTACACAGGTAAACACCTTTGACTTTATCATGGATGTTACCCTAGTACCACTAAAGAAGCTGCCAAAAGAACCAATAGATCCATCTTGGAAGAAGTGCATCCAGAGTGCTCCTTGGAGGCCAGAATGCCCAAACTCCGTATCTCATACTTCGGACATATTGTCAGGACGGACCAGTTGCTGGAGAAGGATATCATGTTTGGTAAGGTGGAAGGTCAGAGAAAAAGAGGAAGACCCCCAGCAAGATGGATTGGCCAGGTGGCAGCATCAATGGGCTCAAGCATGGCAACAATTGCTTGTGTCCTTACCACAGAACATCACAGTCAGCAGCAGCCTGTTTCCCTCATAAGAGCTTATTCTTCTCATTCCTATTACTCGTTCAAGGTCACTGAGGCATCCTTTTACCTGTGCAGAGTGTTTTCTATCTCACTTATCCCAGTTGTCATTTGGTCCACATTTGGAAAGCACACAGCCCTATGGAAGAGGACATAGGTGTTGTCTAACAGGAAGAGATTTGCAGCTGTAACTTTCAGGAGCATCCAAGCTGGAGGCTTAAAACACTCCTAAGAAGCAAGACAGAGCATGGGTCATAAGCAATGGCTGGGGCAGAGTTACGAGTACAATGAAATAAGAAACGGACCTGAGGAAACAGCAGAAAGAGAATGCCAGGGCATGGAATCCAAGGGTAAGAGCAAGCGATGCTTCATATTGGAAAAAAAGACAAAGTCCTCAGACCTGAGGAAAATGATGATGATATTACACTGCTGAGATCTTTCCATGTATCAGGCTTTGTGCTAAGTGTTTTGCATGCATCATCTCATTTAATCCTCAGAATAACACCAAAGGGTATTATTATCTGCATTATACAAACAAGGAAACTCTGGCTCATTATTAAGTAATTGACCACAGACATACAGAGCCAGTAAGTGGCAGAACCCAAACTCAGACTCAAGCTGTCTGTTGCCAGACCTCAATCCCTTAACTACTGCTTAACAGGCTCCCTCTAACTGAAATGAAAAAGAAAGATCAGAATTAGGAGTGACTGGGAGAAAGGAATAGAATAATGTATCATCTGTACTCATATTGGAAGCTTATCCCCCATGTGTTTGCAGTTTTACCTCATCTATGTTGAATGACTAATTTCTAAGGAATTAGGGAAGAAGTAGCAGGTTGCTTTGGACTAGGGATAGCTAAGACCCAAGAGAAATTTAATAATCAATGCAAACACTGTTATTTCATATAATAAGAAAACTGGAGAAGGTAATGACATTTAACTGAGTGACAGGCATAGTCTAGACACTTCTCATCTCTCCACTCTGTCATCCTCAGGACTAACACCTTCAGGCATCAAACACAAACTAAATATGCTCAGTAAAGAAAATGAGCTTTTCTCCTAGGCATTTCCATTTGTTAAAGGGGAAAATTGTAACCAAAATCTTCTCTGAAGAATTCCTCTTGGATCTTATGCTCAAGCCAGTATTAGCCACTGGTGAAGAGAACAGAATTATCCTGGCCTTGTTATGCGCTTCCCTGAAGTCTGTCCCGGCCTCAGCGGCACCATGCATAATGGAATGAAAATGCTGCCCATGTTTGTGCAAATTCCAATGGTAGGCTACAGATCAGACCTTAGGGTTTTCCTTAGCTGATTTCAGAAAATATATCACCGGGCCTTTCTTTGTCGTCTTAGTCTGGAACGTCTACTGTAACCTCATCAAGCACACAAGTCTCCCTTGAGGGACAAGTGGTAGCCATGCATGAAGTGTATAGACCAGGATTCCAACCCCGGGCTCCTGGGAGGAAAGCAGAATTCCACCCCTGAACCACCAATGTGCCATCTTCCATGACTAGCTTGTTGTTGTTAAGTGCCGTTGACTCAATTCTGACCCATAGAGACCCTGTATAGAGTTTCCAAGCTGGTGGGTTTGAACCACTGACCTTGCAGTTCAAATGGCTTTGAAGTCTGATGCATTAGCCCACAGTGCCACACCAGGGCTCCAATGCTAGCTTAGACCAATTATAATTCCCTTGTTGGAGTTGAATTTACACAAATGGAAAAGCAAAGGCAAAAGCAAACCTTGAGAAAGAAGATGTATTTGTATGAGAAGGTGGGATTTAGGACAGAAGATTGCCAAGTAAGCAAAAAATAACCTCCATCCATCTTGGGTAGGTTGTTGTTGTTGTTAGGTGCCATCAAGTCAGCACC
>NW_006408572.1:16571555-16578194 GCF_000296735.1 Chrysochloris asiatica
GCAACCATGTATAAGGGCTTCTGAGGGGCAGCTGGTAAGTTTGAACCACCGACCCTCCATTTCAAACTGGCCCTTTTTATTAACAGGAAACTATGTTTCATGATATACAAGAAGCTCAGGAGAGTTTTGTCTCTCTCTCTCTCTCTCTTTTTTTAACTTCATGTATCAATAAATAGTTGGATACTCCTCTCTTTGGTACTTCCTTTCCCTGTATAATAAGCAACCTAGGAAATATCTACCTGAGTAGTCCAGTCGACTTGGCATATAAGATGTCAGATACTTACCTAGAGTCAGGTTTGTTTTCCATTTGACTTCTGTTTTCTGGGAAAATTGAGATAAATCCTCTTGTATGCATAATCCTGTAATAATGGTGGAGTCTGTGTGGTGCTGTGTGTGTGTTAGTGCGCTGGACAGCAAAGTCGGTTTGAACCACAAGGTCAGTGGTTCAAGCTCACCAGCCACTCTTTGGAAACCCTATACAGGTTTGCTATGGGTCAGAACTTGACTCAATGGCTCTTAACAACAATAACAACAGCGACAGCAAATAATAATAATAGTAATCTATGGACAGATACATTGAAAGACTTGTAGGTCATACGGGTGTGAGTAGGAGAATGGAACATACCCACAAATAGATATAGGTATGACAGAGGAGATTTGTACATGGGTATTCTCTGCAAATATATTCATGAAAATGGTGGAGCATACAGGGGCCAAAATTATGAAAACTTCTTAGATATAACCAAATACCTTAAGGGAACAACCTCAGACAAAGACATGGTGTGCCATGACATCGCACTGTTCCTCTTTGGAAGTTGTTTTTCTCTTTATCTTCTGGAAAATATAGATACGTCTCAGAGTTTTTATTGTACCTGAAAATTGAATGGAGGAGGACGATTGAATATCAGCCTCTGCCTACTTGGGGAGAATTGAAATAAAGTTCCTTTTGATACATATCGAGGAGCCCTGGTAGCACAGTGGACAAGTGCTTGGCTGTTACTAAAAGGTTGGCAGTTTGAATCCACCAGCCAATCCATTGGAGAAAGATGCAGCAGTCTGAATGTACTATGGGGATAAGACTCTTGTGGTTCAATAGTGAATACTTGCTATCAGGACTGACTGTGAGTGTTAGATGTTTTATAGCAAAAGGAAGGGAGGGGTTGACCTTGTAGTCTAGGACTGGAGATCCCTGGGACCATCAAGGGAGAAGAGTGGAGTGCAGGACCCTACTCAGAAAAGCAGCGGCACCAGAGATGGAGGCAGAGACGATGATGTGAAGACATGGAGTGGCTGGGGGACTCTGCACTCAGGGAGGGAGAGGGGCTGTGTGCTGACGGCCGGGGGGCAGGTTTGTGATGTGTACTCTTTGGTTGTTTGATGATGCATAGAGGGGATCGTAATCATTGCAATGAAACGAAATACGATAGGATGAATGTAAAGCTAATGTTCTCCCATGTAAACTATCACTTAATTCACAATAAAAACTTAAAAAAAAAAATACAACTACAGCCTTGGAAAACCTATGGGGGTAGGTCTGCTCTACCCTTCGAGTTGCTATGGATCAAAATCATGTCAATGGTACCAGATAATGGCAATGTGTTGACACATGTCTGTTTGTTACAGTGGAATCCATCAGCTTTTAGAACTGCGATTTTTGGTTTCTGTTTTCATCCATTTACTTGCACTAGGTATGGGATAATGACAAATTTTGCCAAGAAAACAAACAACAAACCATAATATATAATAATGCCAGTTTAGAAATTTCCATGCAAGGTGATTTTTAAATTATGGTTTATTAACCATAACAGATGAATAAATTTCCAAGAAGTGAGTTACACATGAAGGTGTAATGAATATAATAATCTTCATTCTCAACATTTCATTTTGTAGCTCCATTTACTTGAAATGATCTTAAGCAAA
Source organism: Chrysochloris asiatica (assembly GCF_000296735.1). Classification (NCBI taxonomy): domain Eukaryota; kingdom Metazoa; phylum Chordata; class Mammalia; order Afrosoricida; family Chrysochloridae; genus Chrysochloris; species Chrysochloris asiatica. The sequence goes on from NW_006408572.1 coordinate 16,573,476, forward strand.
AAATATTGCACTTATTTTCTTTTCATGAATATACTTATAAATGATGAAAGGAGATGGGATCATTTTAGCTTGATAATGGGGGAAAAGTAATGAAACACACACACAGGGTTGGTTTGAAGCTCTAGTCTATACGCTCTATATTTTTCAGTAGTCAAATGAATTCATAAGATCTTGTTTCAAGACATCGCTTTAACTAAAGTATCTGGAAATGTCATTAAAGTGTCATCTGGTTTGACAATCATAATAGTAAATATTGCCAACACTGTAGGTCATGTGTTATGTCATGCTAATGAGTTTATTAATACATATGAATATCTCTGTATCAAACCTGCTTATTAATCTATATTTATAGATGCAGAGTGGTTGATGGGATTGAAATGCTTCCCTGGTCAGGACACTCAATGTACATATGTAGCAGAAATAGCAAGCAAGTCACAGGGTCAGGGCTAGCCTCTACTTTATTTTATGAATTCAAGTATTTCAGGTTACCAGCAAGATCTATACGCATATGATTCTACCAAACAGTTCTTCTGAAAAAGCTTAAGAACACAAAGAAGATTCAATTTGTCTTTCCTTTTTTCTTGTCTTTTCTCCTTTTGGTGTTCCAATAAAACTTTATTTACCAAAACAGGTTGCATACTGGATGTGGCCCAAGGGCCATAGTTTGCAGATTTCTAGTCTAGGGTCTGGACTCCTGGTGTGGTGCTGTAGGATCAGCACTGAACTGTGAACCTCAAATCCACCAGCTGCTCCTTGAAAACTCTATATAGGGTCACTATGAGTTAGAACTTGACTTGATGGCACTTAACAACAAAAGTCTAGGGCCTAGTGTCTAGGTCAGGTTCTTGAAGTGTGGTTCCTAAACCACACTTTTCAGAGTTACCTGGGAAGCTTTTAGAAATGTAAATTCTTGGTCTCCACTCCAGACCTGCTGAATCAGGAATTCTAGGAGGTGGGGCCCACAAATCTGCATTTTAACAACCTTTCCAGGTGATGGTTGTTGTTGTTAGTCTGTGTTTTAACAACTTTTTCAGGTGAATGTTGTTAGTTGCTGTTCAGTCACCCAACTCATGACAACCCCCATGCATAATGGATGACACACTGCCCAGTCCTGCATTATCCCCAGGGACGATTATGGATTGGACTAGTTATAGAGCAGACTGTTGGGGTCCATAGGATTTCAATGGCTGATTTTCAGAAGTAGATCACCTGGCTTTTCTTCTTCCTTGTTCAGCATTGTAGCAACATGCCAGTGTCCACTGACACTAGTCTGTCATGAAGCTCATTGGCTGGGAATCAAAGTCCAGTGTCCCACATGCGCCACCAGCGCTCCTCTCCAAGTGATTGTTGTTAGGTGCCATTGAGCCAATTTCAACTCATGTGCAACAAAACTGAACACTGCCAGGTTCTGTGCCTCACAATTCTAATGTTTGAACCCATTGCTTCTGCCATTGTGCCAGTCCATCTGTGGGGGTCTTCCTCTTTTTGCTGATCCTCCTCTATACCAAGAATGATGTCCCTTCTGATAGCATGCTCAAAGTATGAGAGACATAGTCTCACATCATTTCAAAGGAGCAATCCAACTATGTTGTTGTTGTTGTTGTTGTTAAGTATCGTAGAGTCGATTTCAACCCATAGTGACCCTGTCTAGGGTTTCTGAGGAGCAGCTGGTGAGCTTGAACCCTGACCTTGCAGTTCAGACGGCTTTCCAGTCTGATGCATTAACCCACAGCACCACACCAGGACTCTGCTTCCATAACATTCGTTCATTCTTATGGCAGTCATGGTATAGTCAAGATTCTTTGCCAACACCATAATAGAAACACATCGATTCTTCCTTATTCTTTTAAAAAAAATTTATTAAGATTTGAATGAAGGTTTACAGACATGATCATCAGCTTTATATTAAACAAATCATACATACACTTTGTTTCATTTCAATGATTGCAATCCCCTCATGCAACAACAGTTATCTCACTTCCTCCCTATGCTTCCTATTTGCATTCCTCCCACCTTCCCATCCCTTTTCAACCTTGTCCTTAAGAAAATGTTGCCCTTTTGATTTTGAATGATTGGCCATTCCATGGTGAGCACACCTACTCATGTTGTTGTCCCTGCTATATAGCTATTTACTGTTTGGCTGAAATTTGGGCCACGAGGGTAAGTTTCGTACCAGACCTGAAGGGTGGTTGAGGGCCATAGCCTTAGGTTCCTCTAATCTCTTTCTGACCGGTAAACTTGGCCTTTTTTAAAAAAAAATAATTTTGACCTTTGTCCCACAGTCTCTCCCACTCTGTCTAGGATTCTCAGAGCAGTTGGTAGTGGTCACTGAGAACCTCTAGTTCTTCTGGTCTCAGAGCTGTGGATGTTTACATGATGTTCACATCTTCCGTAAGTCCACTGGACGAATTGACTCCAAGCTTCTTCAATTCTTATCACTATTCATTCTCCCACATATGGAGAGACCAACAGCACCACCTTAGATGGCTGTTCATGAACTTTCAAGATCCCAGACAGTACTCATCAAAGTAGGATGCAGAACATTGTCTTTGTGGACTTTTGTTGTTGTTGTTAGGTCCCATCAAGTCACCACCAACTCATAATGACCCTATGCACAACAGAATGAAACACTGTCCAGTCCTGCACCAAACTCACAATTGTTGTTCCATTTGAGCCCATTGCTGTTGTCGCTGTGCAAATCCATTTTGTTGGGAGTCTTCTTTTTTTTCTCTGACCCTCAACTTTACAATCACGATATCCTTCTCCAGGGACTGGTCTCTTCTGATTACATGTCAGAAGTATGAGAGGCAAAGTCTTGTCATCCTGGCTTCCTAGGAACATTCTGACTGTACTTCTTCCAGCACAGATTGGTTTCTTCTTTTAATATTTTCCTCCAACACCATAACTCAAATACGTCAATTCTTCAGTTTTCCTTATTCACTACCCAACTTTCACATGCATGTGAGGTTATTGAAAATGCCATGGCTTGGGTCAGGCGCACCTTAGTCCTCAGACTGACATCTTTGTACTTCAACACTTTAAAGAGGTCTTGTGGAACAGATTTTTCTAATGCAATACATTGCTTGATTTCTTGACCGCTGCTTCCATGAGTGTTGATGGTTGGTTTGAGTAAAATGAACTCTTTGATAACTTCAATATTTTCCTCCACTTATATGAGTGCTGTTTATTGGTCCAGTGGTAAGGATTTTCTTTTCTTTTACATTGAGGTGCAACTCACACTGAAGGCTGTAGTCTTTGGTCTTCATCAATAAGTATTTTAAGTCCGCTCTGCTTTCAACAAGCAAGGTTGTATCATCTACATATCGCAGGTTTTTAACGAGTCTTCTTCCAATCCTGATGTCATACTTTTCCCATATAATTCAGCTTCTTGGATTATTTGCTCAGCACACAGATTGATCATGCCAAGTAACCATGGTGTCCTATGGGCTTTTGGTCCTGAGACCCCAACCCAGCAACTCACTGCCTTAAAATGTTTGATGATATTTTGGAAGTTGAGCATATGGCCCTGAAAGCACGTGGTGTTGTCTCTTTTTAATTTCTAACTTTTAAATTATTAATTGGTTGAAGGTTTATAGAACAAACCAGCTTTCCATTCAACAATTCATATACATTTTGTTTCCTGTCACTAACTGCAATCTTCACAATGTAATTATTTCTTCTACTTCCTCCTTGTTTCCTATTTCCAAACCTTCTTCTTTTCTAACCCTTCTGATTATCCTTCAGTAAGTGCTGCCCTTTGATCACACGTGGTTGATTATTCTAAGGGGTGTGGACCTCCCTCAAGTTATTGCTCCACTGATATTACTTTTGTAAAAAATGGGAATGAGTTCATTTTCATACCTGAAAGGTGACTAAAAGTTATAGTCAGTCTGAGGGGGTCCACCAGTCTTTATCCAAACAGGAAGCCTGGTATTTATTATTATTATTATTTTTTTTTTGAGTTTTGTTCCATATTTTTCTCTTACTGTGGCTAGGACTTTCTAATGTGATCCCTGTCAGAGACATTGGTAGCAGTAGTCAGGTTGTTGCTGTTTTGTTGTGTGCTGTTGAGTCAGTTCTGACTCATAGTGACCCTGTACAGGGTTTCCAAGGAGCGACTGGTGAGCTTGAACAGCTGACCTTGTGGTTCAAACTGACTTTGCGGTCCAGCACATTAACCCACAGCACCACACCAAAACTCTGGTCATCAGATACCATCTGTTTTTTTCTGGCCTCAGGGTTGTGGGGACTGTGTTCATGTGGATCATTAGTCCATTGGATTGTTTTCGTGTGTCTATGATTTTCTTTACTCTTCCTTCCTCTAGATGAGGAGGGAGCAACTGTTGTACCTTAGATGACCATCGGCCAGCTTTTATGACCCCAGTCACTCCTCACTAAAGTAGGACGTAGAGTGCTGTTTTTGTGGACCGTGTTAGATCAACGGACCTTGGTGTCCCATAAGACTATGGTTCTGAGCACCCAGGTCCATGATTCATTTTCTCAAGCTGTTTGGTTATGTCTAGGAAGTTTTCATAACTTTGCTCCCTGTATGTTCCATCATGTTCATGGATACATTTATAGCAAAGGTAAAATATCCATATACAAATAACCCCTGTCAAACATTTATCTTTTTATATATATGATCCAAGTCTCCCTCCCACACCTTCAACCCACGTATCTATGCAGGCACCTACTCATAGATCACTTTTTTTTTTTTTT
>NW_006408572.1:16587554-16591601 GCF_000296735.1 Chrysochloris asiatica
CAACTCTTCTGGTCTTCTGTCTTTAGTGTTTAATGTATCAAATCTGTACTTTAGATGATCTCTAAATTCAGGTGGGATATAGTCAAGGTCCTTTGTTAGCTCTTATGGCCTTGTTTCCATTTTCTTCAGCCTTCAGTTTGACTTTGCTGTAAGTAATTGATGGTCTGTTCTACAGTCTGCCCCTGGCCTTATTTTAACTGATGATATGGGGCTTTACCATGATATGACAACCATGTGGTTGTCAGATTCAAAATGGCCCATACCAGTCCATTTCAGCTCACTAATGCCTAAGATATTAATGTTTATACATTCCATTTCATTTTTGACAACTTCCAATTTTCCCAGATTCAGACTTCTGATTTTCAATGGATGTTTAAAGCTGTTTCTCTTCATTTGAGTTGTGCCCCATCAGCAAATGAAGGTCCCGTGGGCTTTTCTCCCCTGGGCTTTACTCCATTTGCATCATCATGGTCAGCTCTTCTTTGAGCAGGCAGTTCTTCCCCAGTCTCACTTTGAGTACCTTCCAACCTGAGGGTCTCATTTTACTGCAATATATCTGACTGTGTTTCTCTGCTATTTATAAGGTTTTCAGTGACTAAATAATCAGAAGTTGTCACTCCTTCTTCCTAGTCTGTCTTTGTCTGGAAACTCATCTGAAACCTGTCCACCATGGGTGACCCTGCTGGTATTTAAAATACTGGTGGCATAGCTTCCAGAATCACAGCAACTCACAAGCCACCACAGATCTCTTCATCTTTTTTTCCATAAAATTAATTGTGCAAATTGGAAATTGTACACACCAGAGATAAAACACTTGAATCATAGGAGGAATTGTATCATGTTTGGTGGGTCGATATAGTTGTGAGTTTGTGGGCTTTTAAAAACAATAACAACAACAAAAAAAAACCACAAGCCCCTGTTACATCTCTTGTAGGTTGTCAACTAAATACACAAAAGAATTTCCATGGTGATTGGGGGTTGTGTGCCACAGAGTTGGTTCCAACTCATAGCGACCCTGTATAGGGTTTCCAAGGTTGTTAACTTTTATGGGTGCAGAAACCTAGTCTTCTCCTAAGAATGATGGGTAGGTTCAAACTGCTAACCTTGCAGCTAGCAGCACAGCCATAACCCACTATGCTACCAGGGCTCCTTATAAGAACACAAATCAAGCAATAATGTCACCATCCAATCACAATTACTGCATTTTTAAGATGGTAATAGCAAGAGATTAAGATTGCCTTGTTCTCTTTCACAACACATCACAGGTTAGCTGTTATTGTATCATGAAGTGTCCTCTTCAAATAGAGCTTACGTCTTTACATAGGAGATGCTCTGGAAATTAGCATCAGGATGCCTTTTAAACATCTCAGATGTATTCCTTTTACTAGAATGGTTCCAAGGAGAGCTTTTAAATTTGCATGTCAAATGTATAAGAAGCATTAAACTGGGTATCCTATTTGGTGACAGGCTAAAACCCCAAACCGAATGTCCCCATTGAGGTCCCACAACGATATTTCCACCACTGAGAGGTGTCTCTCAGGACTGCAATATTGTAAGTATACTGGTCTTAAACTGTGAGTTCATCTACTGTAAAATCATCTACTGTCTTCCTCTGCACAATCTCATTCAGGAAGATCAACCTAATTAAGGAGCTCTGGTGGTAGTGGGTTATGCAAGGTCAACAGTTCAAACCCACCAGCTGCTCTTGAAGAGAAACAAGAAACTTTCTGCTCTGATAGAATCAGATTATAGCCTCAGAAATCTTATACAGGGTCACCTTAAGTCAGAACCAACTACACCACTACCAATGTGGATATGGAGTTCCTGGGTGGAGAAAATGGTTAAAACACTCCACTACTAAGCAGAAGACTGGAATCTTAAGTCCACCCCAAAGAGCTTTGGAAGAAAGGCCTAGTGTTCTACTTCCAAAGATCAGCCAATTGATAACCCTGCAGAGTCACCGTGACATACATGGGGTCACCATGAGTCAATCTGGTTTCTAATGTGCACACTCAATACCACATGCATCTCTGACCTTGAATCCTTCTCACTGCTTTAGCAGTCTCACACAGTTCTTCCAGATGAGGCAACAGTGATTCAGGTTCAAAATGTCCTGCCCTTAATATTTCACATCTCTCTGGGAGCTTTCCACTGTGAGGTAAGTACTGACATCCAATAGGACTAAACTTGGAGGTGTGAAAGTGTCCATACACTAGTCCTTGGCTCGTAGCCTGTCCACTGATGAGCTGAAACATTTGTCCCTAAATTGTTTGTTTCTTTTGCTATACCAGACTGCTTTCCATATTTCATGACAAAATTTGGGGATCAGGAGAAGCCAAGAGTGACCTGCTAACAAATAACAAGTTCAAAATGCATGCGTCTTTGCTAGCGTCTCAAACCCTGCAGAAACAAAATGAACACCCATGAGAATGAAACTATAAACATGACTTAGTAAACTGCTGATAAAAAGCCTAAGTTTATTCCATTCATTGCCATTTGAGACATCCTATGGTGTGGAGTCCTGGTGTGGCGCTATGGGCTAATACATCAGACTGCAAAGTCGTTTGAACTGCAAGTTCGGTGGCTCAAGCTCACCAGCTGCTCCTTGGAAACTCTATACAGGGTTACTATAGGTCAGAATCGACTGGACGGCCCTTAACAACAATGGTGAGGCGCTGTGGGTTAATACACCAGACTGTGAAGCCGTTTGAACTGCAAGGTCGGCAGTTTAAGCTTACCAGCTGCTCCTCAGAAACCCTATACAGCATCACTATGGGTCAGAACCGACTCGACAGCACTTCACAACAACATGGAGTCCTGGTGTGGCACTGTAGGACAGTCACTGGACTGCTAACCTCAAGGTCGGCAGTTCAAACCTACCAGCTGCACCTTGGAAACCTTATACAGGGTCTCTGTGAGCTGGAATCAACAGCACTTAATAACAATGTTCCTAGGTTGCTACAATGTAATTATTTCTTGTTGTTGTTTTTTTCATATTCCTTGATTCCTAATTCAGAGCTGTTATGAAAACATGCAGAATCTTCTAGATTGGCAATTTAAAACAGCAAGATACTCCATGGGAGAAAAACGAGGCAATCTGCTGCTATAAAGGTCACAATCTTGAAAGTCCTATAGAGGATGCTGCGATCTGGAGTCAGCTCAAAGGCAGTGGATTTGGCCTCAGGAGAAACGAGAAAAGTGGTAGTTCAGAAGGAGAAATGTCCTCTTTCCTTGTAATACACTTCATCTGGTGCCCCCACTCATCTGTGGATGTGGGTTTGATGTTGGAATGATGTTGAGCAAGTTTCAGTAGAGCTTGCAGACTAACAAGAAATACCTCATGATCTCCTTCTGAAAATCAGCTAATGAAAACCCTAGAGATCGCAATGATCTGACCCTCAAGTGCTTATTATAGACCAGGTAGCATTTGATTGCCATTGTGAATGTGGTTGCCATGAGTCAGGGGCCAACCCAATGGAAGCAACAACATACCTGAGACGTGAAGGCAAGAATCCGCTGTAGTCAGAGAAAGAGCTTTCCCAGAAGAAGGAAAAACCAACCCTCAAAGTCTGAAAATATCTTGGCACATGAAAGAGACATAAAGAAAGCTCTGGTGTGTCTGGAGTCTGGTGAGAATGCAGGCACGTGATGTGAGAAGTCAGATTTGGGAGGGCGTTTTAGGTCAACTTAAGGAGTCTGGGTTTTATTCTAAATCTAATTGGAAGCAGGAGAATGATATGATCTGGAAAACGGGTGGAGAGGCAGGGTGTGAGATTAAAAAATTAATTCAGTCATCAAACACTATTAATTATAGGGGAAAAAGACCCACAAAATAACCGGGTCAGCATAACAATTGCAGTTTTGATTCCACCCGTATTTTCCATTTCTTAGATCATCACTAGTAATAGTTCATGAATATACATGAGGGGCCTTCAAAAACTCATGAAAACATGAAACTAAAAGATAATGGAATTTTTCCACAAATGTTTCTGAAGCCTGTGTGTGTGTGTGTGTTTGTATGTGTGTACACAAACACACACACACACA
>NW_006408572.1:16591916-16598439 GCF_000296735.1 Chrysochloris asiatica
AAACTGCACTGGTGAGAAAAAGGCCAGGAAAGTTGTGCTGAGGAATTTTTTTCAATCATGACAATGAATTTGCTCATTCTTCAAGGGAAGTAAGGACTGTCCTAGGAGAATTTTGTTGAGAAACTTTACCCCATCTACCCTACAGGCCTGATCTTGCCCCTTCCCCAAACTCAGCAAAAATGGAAAAGGAACATGAGTTGAATGCCTCAAGGATGCCCAAGCTGCCAGTTTGATGTATTCTAGGATGCAGCCTTCTTCAGGGAAGGATTAGAGAGAGGAAAACAGGAACTTCAGATATGTTGGGGAAAAAATAGCTTCACATTTAGATATTTTTCTTTAATTAAGGTTTCTGTGATTTTGTACATACACGTGGGAGTCCTGTTCATGATGCTGGACTGCTAACTACAAGATCAGTGGTTCAAACCCAACAGCTGCTCCTCAGAAACCCTATATAGAGTCTCTGTGAGTTGGAACCAATACAAATGCACTTAATAACAGCAACATACACATGGACACACACACATACATACACACAAGAGAGGACTTCAAAACACTCACGGAAAAATCATCATTTCATTCCATTTTTTCATGAATTTTTGAAGCCTCTCATATATGTCATTATCTCCAGGTTGATTCCAACTCACGATGCCCTCATGTGTGCAGAGCAGGGTTCTAATGGGTGTGATTTTTCAGGAACACTTCACCACGCCTGTCTCCAAAGCACATCTGAGTAAGGTCCAACTATCAATCTTTTGCTCTCAACCATCTGTACCATACACACACACACACACACACCTTTATAAACACATTTTTAAAACTTTATATCCCTTTATGATTAAATATAATTTTATGACATAATTTTTGATGACTACATAATATTCTAGCATACTGATATGCCATAAATTTGAATATGACAAGTAGTGCTTCAGTGAGAATCTTAAGGAAAAATGTTAGTGAATTTATTTCATATTTTCAGAAGGAAATATTCCTAAATATGTAGTTTTTGGTTTATAGATAATTTTTTTTTAAGTTTAGATGCACATATGTAATGCATAATCCAATGGTTCTTATTTGCTCACACGCTTGACAATAGGGAAAATTATTCATATTTTAAAAGTAAAATCTTGAACATTTTGATAACTACAACATTGTAGCCTAGTGTCATTGAATGTACATACCTCTTATGGTTAATGATGCTGAATTTGCTAATATGTTGATTGGCTATTTGCATGTTTTCCTTTTTGAATTGCCAGCTAAAGACTTCTGTCCATTTTCCATTTGGGGTAATAAATAATTTGTATTGGAATGGACTTCCATTCATGGTGACACAATATTTGGTCAGAATAAAATTATGCTCCACAGGGTTTTGTTTCTTTATTTTAATTAAAAAAAAAAAAAAAACCTGAGCAGTTTTATTATTTTTATTTGAACTTATTTTTATTTAAATAAGGAGAATTCTTTCATATGGAAAGAGCTAGGACAATCACATATTTGAAAGGAGACACAGTAGGTACTGAACCTGGGCGAAAGGGCAAAGGGTGAGTGCCACCACTGGCCTGGAAAACCCATGATTCCATGTCCCAAAAATAATGTTTAAACAAGTTGCACGTGTTACTTTCAGCCATCATCTGCCCTTTCAAATATCTATCTGGTCTACAGGAAAAGACAAAGAGAGGAAAGACCAAAATAAACATAACCGAAGGAAACATACTAAACAACCCTCCCCAAAACAAAACAAAAAGCCTTCAAACCCTTTTTACTATTCAAGGCCTCAGGTTCAAAATTTAGAATACTGATCCCCTTTAAATGATGGAAGAAAGTCATCCACAGAGCCTTCATAGAAATTTCCACTCCAAGGCATTGTAACATGCTGAAGATGGGTCACTGGGGACACTGCTACCATCTTTGTGGTCTCCAACCTGGGGTGGAGCAATGGGTGAGCCTAGAAGACCACTGTAGCCAAGTATGTGCTGGTGGTTCTGGTGGGCACCATGGCTGGGCCACATCACAGTGGGGTTTCAAGAGAGCTTGGCTAGGTGTTCAATATTTATGCCACTTCGGTAGCGTAGTGGTTACGAATCGGGCTGCGAACCTTAAGGTCAGCGGTTCGAAACTACCAGCTGCTCCGTGGGAGAAAGATGAGGCTTTCTACTCCCGTAAAGATTTACACCCTTGGAAACCCTATACAGGGTCGCTATGGGTCGGAACCGACTCGATGGCACATAACAACAACAACATAGGGTATCAATGGCTGATATTTTCAGAAGTAGTTTTACAGATCTTTCTTCCAAGGTATCTCTGTGTGGAATCACAATTCTAACATTTTGATCAGCATTAGAAAACATAAACTATTCTCACCACCTTGGGAGTCCATTTAAGATGTTAACCTACTTAAATTTTTTCTTATTTGCTCAGGCATAGTTTGCATTAAAAAAAATATAGAGAAAGTTAAAAACACACACACACACAAAACCCTAAACTCAGGTTAAATCAGAACGTCTTTGAGTTCTCAAACTTTGTGAACCTGGAACCAAGCCCCTAACCTTGACCTTAATTTCCCTAAGAAATCAGCCATGTGAATCAATCTGTTTGTGCAATGAAGCTTCCACAGGAATGTGTCTGTTTTAGGGGAAAGCGTTCATGAAAAAGGAAAGAAAATAAAAACAAACAAACAAACAAACAAAATCTACACAGCTTCCACTTACCATCCTAAACTTGTTTCTACTAAACTTGAGTTTTTTATTCCTTATGGACAAAGAAAGCTGTCAATTTGGTGTTTGCAGAGCATTCAAAAGACCCCACACATATTACTGAGCTCAGAGAATTCAGAAGTAATTCAAAATCTCTCTCTTCCTTTAAGACACTTAGAATTTAGTACAGAGATAAACCAGCTAACAAAGCTGAAGAAAGTGTGATAGGGATATTGAAAGTTGCATGAAGTGCAGAAAAAAACAATCAGAAGATATGAGTCAGTCACTGAAAACCAATCCTCAGGAGCAGAAAACAGGATACTCAGTGAAAAGTTTGATGGATGAATGGAAGTGTTCTAAGCTGGTATTGCATGGGAGTCTTGGTGTGGCGCTGTGGGTTAATGCACCAGAGTGAAAAGCCGCTTGAACTGCAAGCGGTTCCAGCTTACCAGCTGCTCCTTGGAAACTCTATGCAGGGTCACTGTGTGTCAGAATTGACTCAACAGCATTTAACAACAACAACAAGCTGATATTAAATAATAATACTTTGAAGGCATCAGTGTTTCAGTGGTAGAATTCTTACCTTCCATGCAGGCAGGAGAACCAGGTTCAAATCCCAGCCAAAGCACATGATAGGATGTGGTATCAGTGGAGGTTTGTGAGTTGCTATGATACTGAGTAGTTTTCAGCGGAACTTTCAGACTAAGATGGACAAGGAAGAAAGGCCTAGAGAGCTGTTTATGGAAATCAGCTAATAGAAACCTAGGGATCACAATGGTCCTGTCCAGAGCTGAATCTGGGGATGGTGCAGGACCAGGCAATGTTTTGTTCCATGTGTTGATAGTTGCCATGTGTTGGGGACTTATTAGACAGCAGCTACCAAGAAGGAGCTCTGGTAGCATAGTGGTTACGAGTCGGGCTGCCAACCTCAAGGTCAGCAGTTCGAAACTACCAGCGGTTCCACGGGAGAAAGATGAGGTGTTCTGCTCTCGTAAAGATTTACAGCCTCGGAAACCCTGTGCAGGGTCACTATGAGTTGGAGCCAACTCCATGGTACTTAACAACAACAACAACCAGGAAGTTTAAAGGCTGGTATTAGACTAAAGTGTAAGAGTAAGAATAAAGCTGGAGGCATTTGGGAGCGTGGCCAGAGACGATGCTAGTATGTAGGTCAGGGCAAGACCATGAAGAACAGGAGCCAGTAAACTGCAGTCTCTGGGTGAAATCTGGCCGTCTGCCTGTTTTTGTACAGCCTGCCAGGTATGAATGGTTTCTACATTTCTAAATGTAAAATATAAAAAAAAAAAAATGCTGTTAACTTTTTTTGTTAACTGTGAGAGCAGTTGCTTGCTTTTGCTCTTGGCCCACAAAGTCTAAAATATTTATTATCTGGCCCATTAGACAAAATGTTTGCCAACCTTTGGTGAAGAGTTTAGTGTGTTTTGCTCAGGACATTAAGTTCCACTCTGTGGGTGGTATACGCTATTAAGCAGCGGATAAACATGCTCTGTTTTACATTAAAAAGATCTTTGGGGGAAAATGTAGAGGTAAACTCAAAACCAGTTAAAAGTTAAGAGTCTGGTTAGGTAGTGTAAAAAGGTACAATCAACGAAAGGAGGGCAATTCTATTACATTCTTAAAAATACGTGCACCATTGTTTTCAATTAAGTGCGAAATTAAAACTTGGATTAAAAGATTTACTCTTCATAATCAAGGTGATGAAATTCTTAGTCATACCCTTTAGGAATAATAACAGCCTAATTTTCATTGCCAAGGAGCTCTGTAGCGTAGTGGTTACTAATCAGGATGCTAACCTCAAGGTCAGCAGTTCGAAACTACCAGCGGTTCCAAGGGCGAAAGATGAGGCATTCTGCTCCCGTAAAGATTTACAGCCTCGGAAACCCTATGCAGGGTCACTGTAAGTCAGAACTGACTCCATGGTACTTACCAACAACAAATTGTCATTGCCACCACACTCACCAGATATGAACATTCTAGAAAACATGGATGTCCAGAGATGAAAAGTCTAATAACTGTGTAAATGTCTGTTCAGATCTAATCAGACAACAGCAATAAAAAAGGAAATATTTAATGGAGCTCTTGTTAGGTTCCATTGAGTCCTTTCCAACTCATAGTGACTCTGTGGAAAACAGAACAAAATACTGACGTGTTCTGCACCATTCTCACAGTTCTTTGAGTTCATTGTTGCTGCCACTGTGTCAATCCATCTTGTTGGCCTCCGTTTTACCAAGGACGATGTCCTTCTCCAGGGACTGATCCTTCCTGGCATTGCATTCAAAGTATGAGAGGCAAGGTCTCACCAGCCTCACTTCTAAGAAGCACTCTGGCTAAACTTCTTCTAAGACAGATGTGTTTATTCTTCTGGGTATCTGCAAAAAATGGCACAAAACTACCCCTTCCCCAGCATCCTCTACTCATACTACATTAGATAATCCATTGCAATGGTCACATAGAACTCAGACACCATACTTATAGTTATGGGGTTTAATAGGGAACTTGACAGACTACAATTCAGGGTCAGAGATGTTCAGGGGACAGTTCTTCCAGTTAGAACAACCTCTCCTCAGCTGTGCCTACAGGTAAGTTTCCCTTGGCCCCTCAGCCTGCCCTCTGTCCTACTCCAGCAATGTTACAAAACTGTGTTAGGATTGCCAATAATTGCTCATGGGACATTCCAATCCGCTATAAGCCTCAGTATAAAGGACTCAAACAGAACTCTAGTTCCATGGGTCAGCAAACCTAGCTCCCCCATTTAAGTGCCTGGAGGTACCCGGCTTTTCAAGCAAGCTTCCTGCCGGAAGTCCCTCAACTTTACTTGCTCCAGGGACAGAGAAGCTCACTACTCTGCCTCATGCTCTGGCTCATGTTTATGTTGGTGTGGCTCCTCTGCTGCTCCTCTCAAATCACAGCTTTCTGTCCCTGGGTCAACAATATTCAATGCCCAGGGAGCTTGAGGTACAAAGGACACACTCCATGCCTATTTCATAGACTTCAATGGTAGTAAAATCATCTCTTTGCTTCTGAGATGACTCATTGTATACCCATGTTCGAGTTCCAAGTTTTCACAGTTAACAAACACTCACAGCTTAATCATATAATCCATCAGCACTGTCCCCCACCTTCGCTTACCCAGACTCATCAGGAAGAAGTAGTTTGGTGGGAGTTACAAAGACTCTGGCTAGAAAAGACATATGAAGTAGTTCACTGCATCACACTATCTGTGGTTCTTTGAATATTCTTCTCCAACACCATAATTCAAGTACATTCTTTTACAGTTTTCCTTGTTCATGGTTCAACATTCACATACATATAAGCTGATTGAAAATGCCATGGCTTTGATCAGACATACCTTAGTCCTCAAAGTGACATATCAGCTCTTTAACACTTTAAAGATGTCTTTTGCAGCAGATTTGTCTATTACAATATGACATTTGATTTCTTGCCTGCTGCTTCCATGACCATTGATGGTAGATTCAAGCAAAATGAAGTCTTTGACAACTCCAAATCTTTTCTCTGTTCATTTGATGTTATTTATTGGTCCAGTTGTGAGCATTCTCATTTTCTTTACATTGAGTAGCACTCCATACTGAAGACTACAGATAGTCTTTGTTCTTCATCAGTAAGTACTTCAAGTCCTCGTCTCTTCCAGCCAGCAAGATTGTGTCATCTACATATATCAGATTGTTAACTGGTCTTCCTACAATCCTGATGTCTTCTTCTTCATATAATTTAGCTTCTCAGATTACTTTAATTGCTCAACATACAGATTGAATAAGTGTGGTGAAAGAATACAACTCTGGCACACACCTTTC
>NW_006408572.1:16599249-16600854 GCF_000296735.1 Chrysochloris asiatica
CTCCAGGTCTTTGCAAATTTCATTATAATATGTTGTCTTCTCAAGTAGCCTTTGAGATTTTCTGTTCAGTCCTTTGCTTCATCATTTCTTTGCATCACTTTGGCTACTCTACATGCAAGAACAAGTTTCAGAGTCTCTTCTGACATCCACTTTAGCCTTCTCTTTTTTTCCTATTTAAAAACAATTTTTTTTTTATTGTGAATTGAGTGATAGTTTACATGGGAGAACATTGGTTTTACACTCATCCTATCATATTTCATTTCATTGCAGTGATTATAGCCCACTCTGTGCATCACCATTCAACAGTATATACTTCTATTCCCTCTGGTTTTCTTTTTTTGGGGGTGGTGGGGTGTGGAGGTGTGGGGGGTGGGGATGTCCACAGAAACATTCAGGAATATATAATCCCTTAAACAACCAAAGGGCACATTCTGCAAGCCTGCTTCCTGGCCACCAACACCCAGTCTTTCTCAGTCCATGAATCTAGGGTCCTCAGCTGCTCTCTCTCTCTCCATGTCCTCATCTCTGCCTCCACCTCTGGTGTTGCTGCTTTTCTGGGTAGGGTCCCACATTCTGTTTGTGCTCGTCTCCCTTGACAGTCCTACAGTTCTCTGTTCCTGGACTGTAAGATTAACTACTCCCCACTTTCTGTTACAAAACTTCTACCTTTACAGTTGTGACAAATGCAATCAGTCATGATAACAATCGCTCACTTTTTTTTTCCTTTTATTTTAAAATAACCATTTGCTTTTGTCCTGTCATTCCACAACACATCTGGTCTTGAAATGCTCCTTTTGACAATGAATGTGACACTATTTCTCTTCAATTTGATGTTCCTGCCATACTAAGCCATATGACGATCTGATTTAAAAAATGGCCAATACCGGTCCAGTTTAGGTCACTAATGCCTAGGATATTGATCTTTCTGTGTTCCATTTCATTTATGACAACCGCCAATTTTCCTAGTCATACCTTGTACATTCCACATTCTGAATAATAAATTTTTGCTGCTGTTTCTTTTCAATTTAAGCTGTGTCCTATCAGCAAATGAAGGTCCTCAAAGCTCTGCTTCATTCATGTCATTTAGGTCACCTCTACAAAATGCACTTCTTCCACAGTTGTATTTTGAGTGACTTCCAAACTGAGGGGCTCATCTTCCAGCATGATATCAGAAAATGCTCCACTCTTATTCACAAGGCTTTGAGTGGCCAACCATTCTGAGACAACTCACCTCTCCTTCTTCCTAGTCAGTCTTAGTCTGGAAGCTCTATTGAAATCTGTCCATCATGGGTGACCCTGCTGCTATTTAAAATACTGGGGACATAGCTTCCCACATCACAGCAAGATACAAATTACCACAGTATGACAAGCTGACAGATAAATGGTAGATTGTATAGAGATTTAACAGATACTGGTAGATTTAATGAAGAGGAATCAAATATCTGAATTTCTATTTAAGCAATATGTAGAAAGTATTACCTCCTCAAAGAATATGGTCTGTGGATGTTATTGTTGTTGTTGTTGTTGTTAAGTGCTGTCAAGTCGGTTCCAACCCATAGCGACCCTGTATAGGGTTTCCAAGGAGCAACTGGTGAGTTTGAACTG
>NW_006408572.1:16602589-16613537 GCF_000296735.1 Chrysochloris asiatica
TGAGTTGGAACCAACTCCACAGCACACAACAACAAAGTATACGTCAGCCTGGTAGACCAGAATTCTCACTGTTTATGTGGGGATTGCTATGATGTGCTCTGATATGATAAAACACTAAGAAGATTAAGGGTGCTGACCTGACGTACATTAGATTCCCAATGGTGTGACGTGCAACACTTTTTATCTTACAAGAGAGAAAAGGTGGGAGACATGAGGAGAGAAAGAGAGACCTATTATTACAAAGAAAGTAGAGCCAGAATGGAGTGCACCCTCTGGACTTGAGCTTCCTGTACTGTGAAGTACCTAGACCCAGGAGAACATGGATGCTGGGATGCATGCAGACCTCCAAGAAATGCGAGACCTGCAGATGCTGAAAGGACACAAGTACCTTTCCCCAGAGTCAATAAAGAGAAACAGTTGCCCTAGAGCAAGTGCTCAGAATTTGGACTTCTAGCCTACTGAAGTCTGAGAGAATATATTTCTGTTTGTCAAAATCATCCACTTGTGGTATTTCTCTTCTGGTAGTACCAGATAACTAAGACAGAATTTGGTACCAGGAGAGTGGTGTGCTGCTGCTGTAACAAATATCTCAAATGTGGAAGCAGTTTTGGAACTGGATAATGAGCAGAGACTGGTAGAGTATTAAACTGCCTAATAGTAAATCTAGGCCTAGAAGAGGCTGTTGGAATTGTGGATGTCAAAGGAAGCCCTGATGTGGGCTCAGAACGAAGTGAGGAGAACTGCAACACGAGATGGCACAGACTGTGAGAAACTGCAGCAATAGGACCAGAAGACCTGTATAAGGCAGTACAGAAGTCCACCCATAGAACAAGCGAGCTGAGGGTCTTCTTGTATGAGGCTTTCTGGTGAAGTAGGGTGCCTCTGGGCATTTATTGGTGAAGCAAGAAAACAGCACCTTTTGGCCAAGGCTTACTGGTAGACTAGGGTGACCCTGAACACCTATCATTAGAGCTAAAGAGTTCTGTAACACTTGCATGAGAAGAACAGTGACCAGGCTGACCTCTTCTAGAGATCAAGGAACATGGGAAACAGGTGTTTCAAAAGCTAGGACCATGACCTCAGAGCTCTCAAATGATAGAACACTAACCTAAGAGTGGAGCCACCCACCGTATCTTATGTTTTAAGGAGTGGACTTCTTCACCAATTACGTTTTCTATTTTGAGGCTGCTGTTAAGATGACGCCTCTGCCCAAAGGTGAGGGGGCAGGGCTGCTATGTCCAAAAGGGCAGAAGAATAGGACCCGCTGGGGTCGAGGGAGTGGAATCACTACTTAGACTGGACTAAGAGAATGGGGCTGCTCAAGTCAAGAAAGCAGGGCTGACATTCCAGTGGGTCTGGAAGACAGAGCTAAAGCCCAGAGTTGAGGGGCCTCTACCCAGAATGCAGAAGGCATGGTCAACACCCAGCGTCTGAAGGAAAGGATCATTGGCTGGATGCTCTCAGAGAACAGAGGATTACTTCAAGTTTTGAGAGTTAATGTGACTTGTTCTGCTGAGCTTTTAACTTGCTTGGTGCCTAGTCTCACTTCTTTCCCTCTAATTGCTCCTATTTGTAATAGAAACGTCTACTTTTTACCTGTTCCATCATAGCACATCGGAAGCAGATAACTTGCATTCTAGATTTATCGGTGAAGAGAAATTTT
Organism: Chrysochloris asiatica; assembly: GCF_000296735.1. Classification (NCBI taxonomy): domain Eukaryota; kingdom Metazoa; phylum Chordata; class Mammalia; order Afrosoricida; family Chrysochloridae; genus Chrysochloris; species Chrysochloris asiatica. The sequence continues at coordinate 16,604,253 of NW_006408572.1, forward strand.
GCTACAAGTTGGAATTTGTACTTGGAAGACTTTGGGAATGATACAATGGAGTGAAAGTGTTTTGCATGTGTTAAGGACATGTATTTTGAGAGGTCAAATGGTGGGATGTCATGGATTAAAATGTGTCTTCTCAATAAATGTGTTAGTTTTGCTGGACCAGGATTCTCAGTGGTTTGGCAGTTCTGTGATGATTCCCCCTGATGTGAGCTGATGTGATAAACCAATAAGAGGCTGGAAGCTAGGATGCAGCATCCTTGGAGTCCTGGCGTGGTGCTGTAGGACAAACACTGGACTGCTATGCACAAAGTTGGCTGCTCAAACCCATCGGCTGCTCAAACCCATCGGCTGCGCCTAGAAAACCTTACACAGGGTTACTGAGTCTGAACCGACTCAATGGCACTTAACAACATCAAAAGAGAAAGAGGAGCCTGAGGGCGCTGCACTGTGAACCTCTTAGATACCAAGACTCATGGATATCTCCAAAAGAGCCTGGGCCTAGTGTTGTTAAGTTGATTCTGACTCACAGTGACCTTATGTAGAACAGGATGAAACATTGCAGTGTCCCACGCCATCCTCACAATTGTTCTTATGTTTGAGTCCATTGTGGTCACCACTGTGTCAGTGTATCCTGTTGAAAGTCTTCTTTTTTGCTAAGCCTTCATTTTACCAAAGGATTGGTCTTTCCTGACCATATGTCCAAATTATGAGAGATGAAGTCTTGTCATCCTTGCTTCTAAGGATTATTCTGGTTGTATTTCTTCCAGCATAGGTTTGTTTGTTCTTCTGGCAGTCCATGATGCTTTCAGTGTTCTTCTCCAACACCATAACTCAATGCTGGCCCTGTAGATGGTAACAGGAGACTAGGGCTTTTTCCTAGAACCAACAAAGAGAGAAAGTCTTGCCCTAGAGTTAGCACTCTGAATTTGGTCTTCTAGCCTATTAAACTTTGAGAGAAGGAATTTTGGTTTGTTAAAGTCCTCCACTTGTTGTATTTCTGTTATGCTAGAACTAGAGAACTAAGACACATGGCTTGGGTCAGGTGCACCTTAGCCCTGACATCTTTGCTCTTTAACACTTTTTCTAATGCAGTGTCATTTAATTCCTTGACTGCTGCTTCCATGAGTGTTGACTGCGAATCCAAGCTAACTCTTCCCAAGTTGTATTTTGAGTGCCTCGCAATCTAAGGGACTCATATTCCAGCACAATACCAGACAGTGTTCCGCTGCTGTCCATAATGTTTTCAGATCATTCACAATCATTCAGAAGTAGTCTCCCTCTCTGTCTTCCTAGTCTGTCTTAGTTAAGAAGCTTCTCTGAAACCTGTCCACCATGGGTGACCCTACTGATATTTGAAATACTGATAGCATAGTCTCCAACATGACAGTAACACACAAGCCACCACAGCAGGACAAACTGACAGAGGAATGGTGGCAGGGCTCTTCGTTGTTGTTGTGATGTGCCGTGGAATCGGTTCCGACTCATACCGACCCTACACAGGGTTTCCGAGGCTGTAAATCTTTACAGGAGCAGACCGCCTCATCTTTCTCCTGCGGAACCACTGGTAGTTTCGAACTACTGACCTTGCAGCTCGCAGCCCAATTCGTAACCACTACGCTACCAGAGCTCCTTAGATCTCCACAAATCAGAGGACCTAGGAAATGATCTGAGCTACTAATATATGTTGTTGTTGTTGTTGTTGTTGTTAGGTGCCATCAAGTCGGTACCGACTCCTAGAGACCTTATGCACAGCAGAACGAAACACTGCCCGATCCTGGGCCAACCTCACTACTGTTGCCATGGTTGAGTCCATAGATGCTGCCACTTGGCCAATCCATCTCACCAGAGGTCTTCCTCTTTTTCCCTGACCCTCCACCTTACTAAATATGATATTATCCTTGCTTTCCTAGTCAATTGAAACTGAGAATAACAGAGAATGATTTTCCAAAAACAAAACAAAACAAATGATAGAGCTGTGGAAGCTGGGGTCTAACCACAATGAAAGCAGCTGTTTTCCCTCAAGTTTTCTTGGAAAGCAGGAAAAGAATGTGGTCTGAATCCTTTTGTAATAGCAAAGTTTATCCCAGCCCTCTTTCCCTGTCCTTCCATTAACTTTATTACTGTGAGTGGAGGCACTCCAAGGTGATATGATGCAAATTTCTAACACATCCTTTGCCTTCTTTTGAGCCTTTCTGATCAGAAAAATTGGAATTTAATCTCTAAAACAATAAAGGATCAATGCCACTGAAAATGCCCTATCCTGGCACATAATTCTCCAGGAGGCTGAAGACCAGATTACTCTTCAGTGTAAAAAGCATAACCAGTGCAAACCTTGCTTTGTGGAGCTTCCAAAATTTCAATATAACTCTATCAATTGGTAAGAGGCTGTTCCCATTACTATCTCAACAGGTTCATCATCAGGGTCTTGGCAGTTCCTTCCCTTTTTTTTTTCCTGCAATACCCAATCTCCTGAGGCTTAGCTCTGCTCTCTAGTCTAGGGCACCAGTGGCTGTTGGTAGCTGCTTGGCAGCTTTCTGGTGGTCATTTCTTCTCATGACCATCTTCCTGTCCCCAATTGGTCTCCAATGACTCTCATCAAGACTACTCTAAGACTGTGAGTATAGTTTCTCACTAAACATCTCTTAGTAGCTTCTGTCTTTACACATCCTTCTCTGGCCTGAGGAAGACAATATGGGGAAAGTACAAGGACAACTTTGTATTTTCGTGTAACACATGGTATGACCTTGGGCCATCCTTGGTTTGGAATGCACTCTCAAAATACCCAAGTGTGCTTTCTAGGACAGTTTAGAAAGGTTATTGTAGTTGTCAGCTGTTGTAAACTCTAGGCCCTGTGGGGGAGCCTATAAAATAAGTACTGGACTTCTCACTGCAAGGGCGGCAAGTTCAAGCTCACCAGCTCCTCCTCAGAACTTCTATATTTCACTATGAGTTGGAACTGACTAAATGGCACTTAACAACAACAACAACATTCACAAAGAGTCTTGGAAGCACACTGTTTAAAGTACTAAGCTGGACCTCTGTCTCCAGCAGGACAGTCCAACTACTTAAAGTGTGGCGTAAGGTCCAAAAGAGTTAAAGGCTTCTTAAGAACCCAAACTTTGACTACGTTCTATTCATTAAAGCAACTTACAAGGCAAGATTCCAATAGAAGGAAATCAACACTATCTCTTGTTGTAAGGAAAAACTTCCCAATCTCGTGTAGGGAAGTTGAGTCAGTGGTCACTGGTTTCATGGATCCAGAGAGTATCATATGTGTGATCTATATAGGTGGAAAACTAGGAGGACTTATTGGAAACTATATTTGAGGAAATCAATCACAGCTGTTTTTATGTTAGAGTTTCCTGGGGAAAGATAATGTTGTCTCGAACTCACTTATTTACATCAAAGGAATAGAGAAATAAACTCAACTGAAATGTATATAGGAGATGGACCAAAGTTACTTGTAGACTGCGGAAGTGACAAAGAAACAGCACTCAGAGATGTTTAAGATTTCATTTTAGGCAACTGCAGAAATGTTGGCACTGTAAGTGGGTTTGGATTTAGTTGATAAATGCTGACTTGGAAAACTCTTTCAAATGAATCGGCCCATCAGGACATTGGATTGAAGCTCTAGAATGAGATAGACTGGAGGAATACATCTCGAGGCCCTAAACACTTCAGGAGCTAATGAAACCATAAGAGTAATTGAGAAAAATTCAGAATAGAGAGTGTTTAGTTATGTTTGGGGGATGGGTAAATAAAACATCGACCTTAAAGAAGCTGAGGAGAAGCATCAAGAGGAAGTGCAGGATGGAAGTGATTCAAGGTAGAGTGTGACAGGTAGTCCTTGGGTAGCACACATGATTGCCCATTCAGCTACTAGCCAAGAGGTTGGCAGTTTGAATCCACCCAGAGAAACTGTGGGAGACAGAGCTGGTGATTTCCTTCCGAAAATTCATGGTCTTAAAACCCCTTTAGAGCAGTTCTACTCTATCCACATGGGGTCACCGTGAGTTGAAATCATTTCAAAAGCAACTTAAAAAAAAAAAAAAAAAATAGAAGAACAACATGGGTTGAGAGGGAATCCCTGGTTGGAACCAATAGTTATAGCATGCATAGCTATTAACTGAAAAGACACATGGAGGTGTCTCAGATGAAAGGCCTGAAAATCTACTTCCAAAGAAATCACCTGCAGAAAAGCCTGTGGAGTATACTGTTTACTCTGACATATATGGGGTTACCACGAGTAGAGTGGACTCGATGGAAACTGGTTTCATCAACCAAGGAAGTCCCACTCATCCATGTGACAGCAGTGATGGAGGTTGGGCTTCAATGCAGAACATTAGAGACAGTGAAGGTTGCTGTTCCTGCTAAGTCCCAGTATCTGTGAAGCAGGAGGAAATTTAAAGTACTGGGTATAAGAGCAGAGGGAATATGGTAGGAGGAAGTTTTGAAATATCTGCTCAGGGAAATGAGAGTAAAAACTGAACCAAATCCAAAGTTATATTGGCAATACTGCATCTGATGGTACAAAGAAAGTTTGATTGCTCAGAATCCAGGACGAACAAGAGTAATCCAAAAGAACATGATTTTTGTGAAGGAAGAGAACTAATGATAGCACCCAGTTTCTTCACATCCCTCAGAAGGAGATAATCTGTTTAGAGATTCAAGCAACATATGAAAAATTAAGACATCCTTTTTTCTGGCACTGCATTAAAATTTCCCAAATCTGTTCTTTTCTACAGGAGTACAGTGACTTGAGAGGTTTGTTTAATATTTTATATTTGTCTGTGTCACACTAATATAATCAAATTTAAACAGAAGAATATTCTTCTGTTCCCCCACCACCACCCGCCGCCCCCAACTGTCTTGTTCTTCCCAGTCGCTGGTAAGTTTTATGTACGTGCTGAATGCTCTTGAATTCAACTTGTATAGCCTGCTCTAGAAGAATGATATGGATGTCTTAAATCAAGAACAAACACTACATGCCAAGCACAGGGTTTCCTTGCTGTTAATAACTCAGTATGTAAGAGTTCTTAAACTTCAGGGGATTGAAAAGTGAATTTAAAGAACTGCTTGATGGGATTGAGTTCAGACTAATTAGTTCCAGCTACCAGGCTAGGAAAAGGATAGTTTGAAGGCCACATCTGACACTGAATTTGAATTTATCTGTCCTTGGAGAAAGGTTCAAAACCAGAAACACTGAGTGATTACCAAAATATGAGAAAAACACGTCATATTGAAAGAATGACTTAACTGCAAACGCACACGCTTTCAGTATTTGATGACTGTAATTATGTAATCCTTTTCAAAAATAAGGAGCCATGGTGGTATCTCAGGTTAAATATTGGATTGCTAACCTCAAGGTTGGCAGGTCACACCCTCCAGTCACTCCACAAAAGAAAGACGAGGCTTTCTATTTGCATATATATATATTCTTGGAAATCCTACAAAGCAGTTCCATTCAGTTCTATAAATCCATTATGGGTTAGAATTGACTCCATGGCAGTGAGTTGTTTGTTCCTAAATTAAGGAGCTCTGGTGTCACAGTTGGTTAAGTACTGGCTGCCAATTGCAAGGTCAGTAGTTCACACCCACTAGTCACATTCCATGGAGAAAGAAGAGGCTGTTTGATCCAGTAAAGATTTATAGTCTCAGAAACCCCAGAGAGCATTTCTGCTCCATTCCATAGGATCTCTGAGTCAGAACAGACTCAATGGCATTAGGTTTTTGTTTTTCCAAGACTGAAAGATGGCCCTGATTGCAAATGATTATTTAGTTTCCTTTACTGACAAGGTCTTGGTTGTTCCATATTTAAGTGCTGGTCTGCTAACTCAAAAGGTTGGCAATTCAAACTCACTAGCAATCCCATGGGAGAAAGAGATCACAGTCTCCTTAAATTGTGAATTAATTTGAATTTTAAAGGTGAAGGACTTTGCGCCTGATCAACAGAATGGCATTGCAACTACCCCAATTGACACTGAATGGGGACCAGCTTCAGCAGCTTGAACTTCCAAACCCCCAGGAAGCTTGGGTCTCTGTTACACCATCCTCCCCCCCACCACACCCGAAAGTCCAGGTTTCAGGAAAATCTCCATACCCCTGCCCAAATCTCCATACCCACCCACCCCCCACCGCCCATTGTAAACTCGCCAGAACTATACCCAGACCACAAGGCCTATAAATACCCCAGTCTGTAAGGGAACAGACAGGCTCTTGGTCTCCTTTGGTGACGTAAGAGTACCCCCTTCCAGGTTTACTCTCAATAAACCTGCCTGCTGTTGAAGCCAAGACTCTCTCCTTCGTCTCTTTCTTTCTTTTCCTTACAAAAGGGAAAGATGGCCTCAGCCAGATGTATCCAGAAGATGTCTTTTGTGTTTCTTTGTTTTTAATCAAGTTGGTCTCAAGTAACCTCCTCTGTCAGTTTGTCCAGCTGTGGTGTTGTGATGATGGAAGCTACGTTACAGGTATTGTAAATACCAGATGAGGCACCTTGGTAGACAAGTTTCAGCTGAGCTTGTAGACTCAAACAGACTAGGAAGGAAATGAGGCCTAACGCTACTAGTTTAGCCTCTAGAATCATTATGAATAGCAGCTGAACATTGTCATGTATAGTCCCAGAAGATGAAAACATTATGACTAGCATCAGAATATTGTCAGATATAGTGCTGGAAGATGAGCTTCTCAGGTTGGAAGGCACTCAATAAAATAAGGCTGGGAAAGAGGTGACTTCTAAAAAGTAGAGTTGAACATAATGATGTGATTCGAATAAAGCTTTCAGGACCTTTATTTGCTGATGGAGCACAACTCAACTGTAAACATCCACTGATAATTAAGGCATGGAGTGTATGAAATATCAATCGAGGAAAATTAAAAGATGTCAAAATTGAAATAGAACACAAAAAGATAAATATCCTAGGTATTAGTGAGCTGAACTGAACCTGTACTGGCCACTAGGAATCTGACAATCATATAGTTTACAAATAAAAGAGGAATGTGCATAAAGAACATTTAAAGATTTATCTTGAAGTACCATGTTGTCTGTGATAGGATAAAATCCTATAAGGAAGACCAGTTAGTACCACTATTATTGAAATTCACACACCAACAACTCAAACTAGTAATGATGAAATTTAAGAATTAGCTCTGGTAGTGTAGTGGTTACGAATCGGGCTGTGAACCCCAAAGTCAACAGTTCGAAACTACCAGCTGTTCCCCGGGAGAAAGATGAGGCTTTCTGCTCCCGTAAAGATTTACGGCCTCGGAAACCCTATACAGGGTCTCTATGAGTCAGAACTGACTCCACGGCACATAATAACAAAAATACCATCCAACTTCTCCAGACTTAAAATGATCAAACATACAATCAGGTTGTATTGGTAATTACTGGTGATTGGAATTCAAAGGTTGGAAACAAAGAAAAAGGATCTGTAGTTGGAAAATATGGCCTTGGTGAGAGAAATAATGCTGGAAACAGCATGATGACATTTTTCAAGAAGAAAATTAAACCAAGTCCACAGGATCCAAATATGACCATGAACATATCCCATCTGAATTTAGAAATCATCTTAGGAACAGACTTGATGCATGAGACACTAATAATCTAAGAGCATAAGAGTTGTGGAATGACATCAAGAACATCATACAGAAACAAAAGAAAAAGGCCATTTAAAAGACAGGAAAGGAATAAAATATCAAATGGATGTCAGAAGAGACTCTTCTATGGCATTGCTGTTGTTGTTATTAGGTGCCATCTAGTTGGTGCCGACTCATAGCAATGTTATGCACAGCAGAACGAAACACTGCCTGATCCCGAGCCAACCTCACTATTGTTGCCACACTTGAGTCCATCGATTCTGCCACTTGGCCAATCCATCTCATTGGGGGTCTTCCTCTTTTTCTCTGACCCTCCACCTTATCAAACATGATATACTTCTCCAGTGACTGGTCCCTTCTGACAATATATCCGAAGTATGAGAGATGAAGTTTGGCCATCTTGGCCTCCAAGGAGCACTCTGGCTGCACTTCTTGCAAAACAGATCTATGGCATTTTTGTTGTTATGTGCCGTGGAGTCAGTTCCAACTCATAGTGACCCTGTACAGTATTTCCGAGGCTGTAAATCTTTACGGGAGCAGACAGCCTCATCTTTCTCCCACGGAACAGCTGGTAGTTTCGAACTGCTGAACTTGAGGTTCGCAGCCTGATTAGTAACCACTACACTACCAGAGCTCCAAAGAGATGGTAAAAAGAAGGGAAGAAATGAGGAGGTAATAGACCTGAACAGAAAATACCAAAAGGCAGCTTGAGAAGACAAAGTCAAGTATTATAAAAAAATGTGCAGAGACCCGGAGTTAAAAAAACAAAAGGTAAGAACACACTCAGCATTTCTCAAGCTGAAAGAATTAGGAAAATTTTCAGGCCTCAAAGTGCAATATTGAAGGATTCTATGGACAAAATATTGAGTGATATAGAAAGCATGAAAAGAAGATGGAATGAATACACAAAGTCACTGTATCAAAATGATGTTCAATTTCAAGGGGTAGCATATGATCAAGAACCAATGATCCTGAAAGAAGAAGTCTTAGTTGCACTGAATGCATTGATGAAGAACAAGACTCCAGGAACTGATGGAATCGAAATTGAAATCTTTCAACAAACTGATGCAAAGCTGTGGGCATTCACTCATTTATGCCAAGAAATTTGGAAGACAGCTACCTGGCCAATCAATTGAAAGAGATCCATATTTGTGCCCATTCCAAAGAGAGTTGACCCAGTGAAATGTGGAAATCATAGAACAATAGCTTTACTATATCATACATGATCAAGATAATTCAAAAGTGACTGCAGGAGCACATCGACAAGTAACTGTTATTGTTTCAAACCAGATTCATAAAAGGATGTAGATCTAGGGATATCATTGCTGATGTCATGTGGATCTTGATGAAAGCAGAGAATACTAGAAAGATGCTTACTTGTGCTTTATTGAATATGCAAAGGCTTTCGACTATATGGATGACAAACAATGGGTAACATTGTGAAGAATGGCTATTCCAGAACACTTAATTGTGCTTATGAATACCTAAATATATTTCATGGGGAGGGGATAGTCTATTCAACAGATGGTGTTGGCAGAACTGGAAAACGATATGCAAAAGACTGAAACAAGACCTTCACCTCACACCTTATACAAAAACCAATTCAGCATGGATTAAAGACCTACATGTGAATCCCAGAATTATGAAGTTCATCAAAGAAAAAATGGGGACAAATGTGAGGGCACTAATTCA
>NW_006408572.1:16614075-16616123 GCF_000296735.1 Chrysochloris asiatica
CACTCTGGAAAGCAATATGGAGCTTCTTCAGAAGGTTGGAAATAGAAATACCTTATGATCCAGCAATTCCTCTACTTGGTATTTACCCACAAGAAATACGAACCATAACACGAGTAGATATATGCACACCAATGTTCATAGCAGCACTATTTACAATAGCAAAAAGATAGAGACAACCTAAATGCCCATCAGCTGAAGAATGGATAAACAAACTGTGGTACATACACACAATGGAGTACTATGCTACCTTGAAGAACAACAAGGAAGCTGCAAGCCACCCCATAATATGGATGAATCTTGAGGACATTATGCTGAGTGAAATTAGTCAGTCACAAAGGGAGAAATACTGCATAGGACCATTATTGTAAAAGACTAAGACAAAGAAACCACCCAGAAGGGGGAAAAAAGGAAACAACTATATATATAATTGCTGATCACTGGGATGTATGGGATGAGAGAAGGGGAGGGAGGGGAAGATAGAGCACAGGGTAGGGAATAGTAACAGGAAGCTTGGGTGCTGAGGGTGGTGGTAGTGGAGATGGTGGTGGTGTAATACACAAGAAGCAGGAGAGGAATGGAAGAACAAGGCTGATGGGAAAACAGTTAGGCAGGTTCACATGGGATAAGTGGGACAGAGGTAAATGATGGTGTATGCACAATCTTGGAACAAATGGCTTTGGGATACAGAGATTGAGGCATGGTTTGAAAGAGTAAAAGAGGGGAATAATGTTAAGATGCTTGGCTGTCTTTTGAATCTTAGTTTCCCTTGCCTACCATTGTAAAATAGACACTTGGGGGGTGGGAAGGAATAGCCAGAAACATCAGAATAGAAGGTTTGTAAGTCCATCTTCACCCTATAACTGATGTTGTTGTTGTTAAGTGCCTTCGAGTCGGTTCCAACCCATAGCGACCCTGTACAGGGTTTCCGAGGGTGTAAATCCTTATGGGAGTAGAAAGCCGCGTCTTTCTCCCGCGGAGCAGCTGGTAGTTTCGAACCGCTGACCTTAAGGTTCGCAGCCCGATTCGTAACCACTACGCTACCAGAACTCCTTAGGAATAATTTAAAGGGGGCTAGAAATTGCCCAGTGAAAGAGACTTTTCGTGGAACTTTTGCATTGCATAAGACCATAGGTGGAAACCAGAATCCCATCCAGAATTGTCTGAGGTGGGAAATTTCCACTGGAAAGGACAAGTAGACCAGCCTGGAGTGGCTAGAAGAACAGAAGATACTTCATGAAGAAAGACCAGCAGGAAAAATCTGAAACAATAATGGTGTTATGATTGATCACTGCAAGAACAAACAAGCCGTTCACTTGGAAGCCATCAAGGCAAGTGGTAGGGTCCCCTTAGAGTAAACTCCCTTCCAATACTAAGACTCAAGGGGAATACACAAGCAGACATGTGGTCTGGCTGGTGACCACGTTGGTCACCAGTAAAGGCAAGAGGTGGGGAAAAACAGCAATGAAGTTGGAATCTAAGTCCAACCACATTCAACAGACTCCTGTGAACCCTGGCAGAAATCTGGATGGCCAGCAGCTATGGCATGACCTGGGGACTCCTGGGCCCAGAGGCAAAAGTTGGAAACAAAGAGGAAGGATCAGTAGTTGGAAAATATGGTCTTGGTGACAGAAATGATGGTTCCATCAGTTGAGAAGAGTGGAGAGCGTGACCCTACCTAGAGAGGCAGTGATGCCAGGGATGGAGACAGAGAAGATGACGTGGACAGATAGAGCTGCTGGGGACACTGAACTCAGGGAGGGAGAGGGGCTGTGTGCTGACGGTTGCGAGGATGGGCCTGTGGGTGTACCCTTTGGTTATTTGATGAAGCATGGAGGGGATTGTGATCATTGCAATGAAATGAAATAAGGATGAATGTAAAACTGATATTCTTCCACAGTCTGCCTCTGGCCTTGTTTTGGCTGATGATGTGGAGCTTTTGCACCATATCTTTCCCTTGTTGTTGTTGTTGTTGTTAAGTGCCGTCGAGTCGGTTCCGACCCATAGCGACCCTGTACAGGGTTTCCGAGGGTGTAAATCTTTACGGGAGT
>NW_006408572.1:16617093-16619829 GCF_000296735.1 Chrysochloris asiatica
ATGAGGCATTCTGCTCCCGTAAAGATGAACAGCCTCGGAAACCCTGTGCAGGGTCGCTATGAGTCGGAACCGACTCCACGGCACATAACTACAACAACAACAAATGGTCAGAAGTAGTCTGTCTCCCCTTCTTCCTGGTCTTTCTTAGTCTGGAAACTCAGCTGAAATCTGTCCATCATGGGTGACTCTGCTAGTATTTAAAATATCAGTGGCATAGTTTCCAGAACCACAGCCACATGCAAGCCACCACAGTAAGACAAACTGACAGACAACTGATATCTCACCCAAGCAGTAGTCAAGATATCAAATGACATATTGCATTGGACAAGTCTGCTCCACGATATCCCTTTAAAGTGTTCAAGGGCAAAAGTATCACTATGAGGACTTAAATGTACCTTCATATGCATGTAAAAGTTAGACAAAGTTTTAAGGAAGACTGAAGAAGAACTTATGCATTTGAATTATGGTGTTGGAGAATATTGTAAGTACCATGGAATGCCAGAAAAACAAACACATCATTGTTGGAAGAAGTACAACCAGGATGCTCCTTAGAAGCCTTCTCTCCTGAGACTTCCTCTGTCATACTTCAGACATGTTATCAGGAGCGACCATTCCTTGGAGAAGGACATCATGCTTACTAAAGCGGAGGGTCAGCAAGAAAGAGGCTGACCTCCAAGGAGATGGCTTGGCACAGTGGCAGCAGCAATGGGCTCAAACACAGCAACGATTGTGAGGATGGCATAGGACTGGGCAATGTTTCATTCTGTTGTGTCTAAGGTTGCTATTAATCAGAACCATCTTAATGGCACCTAACAACAACATCCTAGGGGACTCATCTTGTGGCACTGCATCAGACATTATATTGCTGTGATCATTACGGTGTTTCTTGACTGCTTTTCATAAACAGATCTCTAAGACATCCCTCTTAGTCTGAAAGCTTCACTGAAACCTATCCAACATGAATGACCCTGTAGGTATTTATTTGACATACCAGTGGCATAGCTTCCTGTATCATAGAAACATGCATGCCACCACGTTATGACAAACTGACATAAGGGTGGTTGGAATTGATATTATGAGCTCATAAAATAACTTTTGCCAAATGAAGTGTGTCTGGCAGAGGAACACTCATTCATTTACTGAATGGCAGGCATTTTAGGAGGTTGTAGAATGAGAGAACCAGACTCATTAGTCGCGAAGAATAAAAGAACGCTGTATACAAAGAATGGAAGTTCTGAAACCCAGCTGATGTCTAAGATCAGCAGGTCAAATCCTTAAATAGTTCCTGATACTTCCCTTTAAGTGCAAGGGTTTCCTTAGAGGTATCAAGAAAATAACTCGTTATAAGCTTTCTGTATCTCTTTCATTCAAACCCAAGTTGGCTAAGCCCAGATCACTTAAATGTGACTATCCATCTGATAACAGTAACAATGATGTCACTCTTGGTTTCTTGCAGAAGTGCTTTGAAATGCTCTTACACAGAAGCTCACAGAGGACAGTTAGTTGTAAACCTCATCACTCACCAAAATGTGGGTGGCAGACCAGATTTGCTTGCTCAAACGACACTCAGAAAATACAGAAATCTAAGCTGCCGCCTGGCATTTGAGTAAAGCATGTTTAGGCTCCACACTGAGCTTGCATTCTTGGTATGAGGTCTCTTCTATTTATAAGCAGCCCTCGACAAAGGAAACCAGTATGACGCCATCTACAGAAACCAAAAGCCAGTGGATGTTCAATCCCTTATTGCTTCATTGGAAAGGGACAAGTTGTATTTTATTTTATTTTATTTTTTTCATATTACAGATAAAATACCGAAAGCACTAAGAAATAAATTGAATTGTTTGAGTTCTTTTAAGTTCATCTTTGAACAGAGAATGGGCTCCAATGACGCTCCATTAAACTATAAATTTAAAAGGAAAAACAAAAAACCTGTGATTTAGAAAAATTTGAGGCAAATGCCAGTCTTAAACTGAGTTTGCCTAACATACGACTAACTAGTTAATGCTATAAAAAGTGAGTCAATAATTGTATGGATAAAAACAAAAACAAAAATTACCACAACTATACATAGATAGAAACACAGATGGGTAGGTAGATGGATGGACAGACAGATAGATAGATAGGTAAATAGATAGATAGATGATGATTAGCATTACTTGGCCCTAGATTTGACCTCTTGAAATCACTGTTACAGTCTGTGACTTTAAACTTCTCCATCAAGTTTTTAAAATTACTCTATCTCGACTGTAAATGGGCATAAACATACAGTTCTAGTGACATTATACTTTATATTTTCATGAATATTCATGTAACTAACATTCTATTGAACAGAAGTCCTTGAGTTAAGAAAATTTCATCAATAACCTAGTTAACCTTTTAAAAATATGATGGTATGTCAAAAATACTTCTATAAAATCATAGAAAACTTTATGAAACAAAAATATCAAAATTTGAAGCTATTCTTTCTCAGCATAGTCTCCATCTAGATCTATATACTTCTGAATGCAATGTTTCCATCTCTCTAACCCTTCCTCATGCCGGAATAGGAGCCCCTCAGGCTGGAAGGCACTCAAAATGCAACTGCGGAAGAGATGCCTCCTCAAAGTAGAGTTAACTGTGGTGGCATGAATGGAATAAAGCCCATGGGAGTAAAGCCTGTGTGACCATCATTTGCTGATGGGGCACAACTCAAAATGAAAAGGAAGAGCTGTAAACATCCATTTATAATCGGAACAA
>NW_006408572.1:16621211-16625023 GCF_000296735.1 Chrysochloris asiatica
TTCAGTGTTCCCAAGTTCTGTTCAAACAACTGCTTCTTGGTCCAGGTACAGATTCCTCATGAGCACAATTAAGTGTTCCAGAATACTCATACTTTGTAGCGTTGTCCATAGCTTGTCATGATCCACACAATCAAAAGCCTTTGCATAGTCAATAAAGCATAGGTAAACATCTTTCTGCTATTCTCTGCTTTTAGACAAGATCCATCAGACATCAGCAAGGATATTTCTCATTCCATGGCCTCTTCTGACTCCAGCTTGTACCTCTGGAAGTTCTCTGTCAATGTGTGATTGTAGCCGTTTCTGTATTACATTTAGTAAAACGTTACTGACATGGGATATCAATGATATTGTCTGATGATTTCCGTATTCCATTGGGTCACCTTTCTTTGGAATGGGCACAAATATGGATCTCTTCCAATTAGCTGGCCAGATAGTTGTCTTAAAAGTTTCTTGGCAAAGATGAGTGAGTGCATCCAGTGCCACCTCACTTTCTTGAAAGATTTCAATTTTTATCCCATCAATTCCTGGTACCTTGTTCTTTGTTACTTGCTTCAACGCACCTTGGACTTCTTCCTTCAGTATCATTGGCTCTTGATCATATGCTACCTCTCAAATGGTTGAACATCAACCATTTGCTTTTGGTACAATAACTCTCTGTATTCATTCCATCTTCTTTTGATACTTTCTGCATCATTTGTAATTTGCCCAGAGAATCCTTCAATAAAGAAAATTGAGGCTTGAATTTTTTTCTTTAGTTCCCTGAGTATTCTGGAACACTTAATTGTGCTCATGAGGATTCTGTAACTGGATCAAGAGGCAGTTGTTCTAATAGAACATGGGAACACGGAATGGTTTAAAATCAAGAAAGGTGTGTGACAGAGGTGTATTATTTCACCATACTTATTCAACCTGTATGCTGAGCAAATAATCCGAGAAGCTGGGTTATATGTAGAAAAGCATGGCATCAGGATTGGAGGAAGACTCATTAACAATCTGCGATATGCAGATGACACAACCTTGCTTGCTGAAAGTGAAGAAGCCATACTGATAAAGATCATACTGCATGATCAGTAAAGACATACTGATAAAGATCATATCATAAAATACACACTGATAAAGATCAATGCAGCCTTTGGTATAGATTACATCTCAATGTAAAGAAAACAAAATCCTCACCACTGGACCAATAAACAACATTCTTATCAAGGGAGAAAAGATGGAAGTTGTCAAGGAATTCCATCTTCTTGGATCAACTATCAACACTCAAGGAGGCAGCAGTCAAGAAATCAAAGGACATATTGCATTAGGCAAATCTCCTGCACAAGACCTTTTTAAAGTGTTGAAGATCAAAGATGTCATCTTGCAGACTAAGGCATGCCTGAACCAAGCCATGGTATTTTCAATAACCTCATACGCATGTGAAGGTTGGACAATGAATAAGAAAGACCGGAGAGGAATTGATGTTTTTGAGTTATGGTGTTGGAGAATATTGAAAGTGCCATGGGCTGCCAAAAGAACCAACAGATCTGTATTGGAAGAAGTGCAGCCAGAGTATTCCTTGGAGGCCAAAATGGCCAAACTTCATCTCTCATACTTTGGACATATTGTCAGGAGGGACCAGTTGCTCGAGAAGACAATCATGTTTGGTAAGGTGGAGGGTCAGAGACAAAGAGGACGACCCCCAGCGAGATGAATTGGCAAAGTGGCAGCATCAATGGGCTCAAGCATGTCAATAACTGTGAGATTAGCACAGGACCGGGCAGTGTTTCATTCTGGTGTGCATAGGGTCACTATGAGTCTGTACTGACTCGATGGCACCTAAGAACAACAACCCATCCTCAAATAATTCTGAGCTCTTTGAGTTACACCACGTCAAAGTTGTAGTTTTGGCATCCCAAAGGAACTCAAATGAGTTCCTTTTAAAGGTTTGTTTAGTATGAAAAACAAACAAATAATTTTGAAGGCTCATAATCAGTGTTGCGGGTTGGGTGAATTAAGGTTTCCCAACAGTATTCTCATAGTGTAACCTCTATGAGAATGGCTCAAAGAATGAGTGCACACATTGTCTTGATTATAAATCATTTCTGAATGCCACTTCCCTGGTCTTTTTCTCATCAATAACATTTCCATTATCTGAAAACTTCTTCATATTAAGTACCTGTGTTGTTCTATGTTTTGAGGCTGCCCCTTTGAACATGCTTGGAAAATTGCAGTAGAAATATATATCAAACATATATCAATGAAATGTAGATATATCTAATCACAAAAAATTCAATGCCATGAAGCAAATGGGATCTAATTAATTAATTAATAAAGCACATCTTGCCTGTGATTTTGCTTGTATTAGGCTTTGAACATCAGAGTGTGCATAGGGATTTTTTTTGCATCTTATTCCTTTGCTTTTATTAGGTTTTCCAATAATGTGTCAATTTTATCAATCCTTTCAAAGAACCAACTTCTTGCCTTGTTGATTTTTTCCATTGTTTTTCTGTTTTCTACTTACTTGTGCTCTGTTGTTTTTGTTATGTGCCATTGAGTTGGTACCGACTCATAGCGACCCTGCGCTCAACAGAATGAAACACTGCCTGATCCTGGGCCAACCTCACAATTGTTGCTGCATTTGAGTCCACTGATGCTGCCACTGTGCCAATCCATCTTGCTGGGGTCTTCCTCATTTTCTCTGACCCTTCATTTTACCAAACATGATATCCTTCTCCAGCAGCTGGTCCCTCCTGGCTATATGTCCGAAGTATGAAAGACAAAGGCCATCCTGGCTTCCAGGGAACACTCTGGTTGCATTTCTTCCAACACAAATATGTTTGTTCTTTTGGCAGTCCATGGTACTTTCAATATTCTCTTCCAACACCGTAACTCAAATTCATCAATTCTTATACAACCTTCCTTATTCACTGTCCAACAAATTTGTTTTCTTGCTTTTATTATTTCCTCTCTTCTGGGGATTAGAGGGTTACTTTGCTGTTTTTTCCCTAATTGTTGGAGCTGTTGGGTTAAAGTATTGATTTGAGTTCATTCTTTGTTTTGGACATGTGTTTTTATGCCTATAAATTGTCCTCTGAGCTCTGTTTTTGCTATATCCCAAAGGTTTTGATATACTTTGTTTTCATTTGCATTTGATTCAAGATTCTTATTTTATTTTTCACTTGTTCTATTTCCTGGTAGCTTTTAAAGTAGGGTGTTACTCAATTTCCATGTATTTGATTTTTTCCCCCTTGAACTTCCTATTAGTGTCTAACTTTATAGTACTGTGTTATGGGATTCTTTGTAGCATTTTGATGTCTTAAATTTATTGAGGTTTGCTTTGTGACCTAACATATAGCTTATTCTGGAGACTGCTCCATGTACACTGGAAAATAATATACATTGTGCTGTTGTTGGGTTGAGTACTGTGTAACTGTCTATAAGGTGAAATTGGTTGATTGTGTTGCTTAGCTTCTGTATCTTTGTTGGATTTCTAGTTGTTCTGTCCTTCATCTAAGGTAGTGAATTAAAATATCCCATGGGATACTGCCATCACCACCACTATTAAAATATCCTACTGTTGTGGGGCAGTGGGCTAAAGCACTGAACTTCAAAGTCAGTTTGAACTACAAGGTCAGCAGTTCAAACTCACCAGCCACTCCTTGGAAACCCTATGCAGGGTCTCTGTGAGTCAGAACTGACTAGATGGCACTTAACAACAGCAACAACTGTTATTGTAGAGTTGTCTATTTCTTTCTTTAGTTCTGTTGTTGTTGGTAAATGCTGTCAAGTTGGTTCTGACTCATAGCGACCCTGTATAGGGTTTCCGAGGA
>NW_006408572.1:16626158-16627417 GCF_000296735.1 Chrysochloris asiatica
TTTTGAACTTGGTAGTTTGTAGAGATTTCTTTCAGGTAAGGTGAGCTTTGCCTGTTGTACATTTGGTTTTCAAATTCTTTGGCCTGAATTCGAGTTACTAAGTGAGAGATTGTATATGAGATTTAGACCTTGGCAAGTGACCACAGTTTATGGTATATTTGTGCACAAATGTATGTCTGTGCTTTGTCGCAACTTTCAGCAAATGATATTAGGATTGGATGGCTCTCAGGCAAAAGTATAGGGGTCTTGACAAAAAAAAAGTTAGGCCTCAGGATAATTGTGGATGGCCTAGGACCCAACATAGAGTCAAAATAACTCTGGTGAAGAGTAAGCCCCAGAGGACTCTCATTGCTACTGAATCTATTGTTGTTGTTGTTGTTAAGTGCCATCGGGTCGGTTTCGACCCATAGTGACCCTGAATAGGGTTTCCGAGGCTGTACATCTTTACGGGAGCAGATCGCCTCATCTTTCTCCCACGGAGCAGCTGGTAGTTTTGAACTGTTGATCTTCCGGTTCGCAGCCCGATTCGTAACCACTACACTACTGAATCTATAGATGGAGATTTATCTAAGCAGGATTGGCTAAAGAAGGTTTCTATAAACTGGCAGCTTGAAAGTTAATGGGCTGAGGAACCACATGTGAAGTTCTATGTTCTAAGTGGTAGGCTTTGCTAGACCAACAGCCCCAAACTCCATTCTGCATTCAAGGACAAGAGGAAAATTATGTAAGTCCTAACCTTGGATCTGGAGTCCTGGTGTGACGCTGTGAGATAAAGCATTGGACCACACTGTTGCTTTGAACCACAGTCACTGCACCAAACAACAATGACCAATGTCCAGTCATTTAAAGAGGTAGAATAAGATCAAGAACCAGTGGTACTGAAGGAAGAAGTCCAAGGTGTGCTGAAGGCACTGGTGAAAAAACCAGCCTTCAGGAATTGACAAAATGCAAACTAAAATCTTTTAACACATTGATACAGCACTGGAGGCTCTCGCTCATCTAAAACAGAAAATTGGGAAGACAGATACCTGGTCAACTAACTGTGCCCATTCCAAAGAGAGGTGACCCATCAGAATGCTGAAATCATCAACAATCTCTTTGATATCTCAAGCGAGTAAAGTTTTGTTAAAGGTAATACAGAAACAGCTACAATCATACATTGACAGAGAACTTCCAGAGGTTCAAGTCAGATTCAGAAGAGGCTGTGGAACGAGAGATATCATTGCTGATGTCCGATGGATCTTGGCTGAAAGCAGAGA
>NW_006408572.1:16628847-16629439 GCF_000296735.1 Chrysochloris asiatica
AGCTGCTCCTGGGAAACTCTATACAGGGTTGCTATGGATCGGAACTGACTCGATGTCACTTAACAACAACAAAAACCAACCCAATACACCGAGGAGATAAGTATGTTCCTTGATATGAACAATCATCCATTCCAATTGGAATTTTGAGCAACTGCATTCATGAGCAAAAATCTAGTCCAAGAAATTGTAGCAACTGCTTACAGTATCAAACATCTTTACCATCATTTTGTCAAGGTCTAGTCAGCTCAATTCTAGCAATCCAAGCTAGGTTCAATGGGTATAAGCTGCAAGTTTGGGAGTTCACACACACACCTCTTTGTACTTCAAAGCAGCTGGCAAGCTCCTCTCAGCCCTAGCCCTTGTGGGCTAGGGCAGTGCCTATGGGCTCAGGAGTTCACACAACTCTCTAAACTTCAGACCAGACAGTCTTCCCTCTTCTCTTATCTCAAAGTCAACAGGTGCCAATAGAACATGTCCAAATTCTGCCCAGGTCTTCACTGCTGCCTTTCTCCCAATTCCACTCACACGTAGATCCAGGTGGCTACCAGCGAGCATAAGGCTCACCGGTTCCCTTTCACTTTCTGTCCTAGAA
>NW_006408572.1:16629724-16646770 GCF_000296735.1 Chrysochloris asiatica
TTCTGGAAAAATTCTAATTCCCTGTTTAGCAAATCCAATCCAGCAGTGACTGAAGGCAGGTTTACAAACTCACAATTTTCAATATTCATTTCCATCACCTACGTATGTCTATTTTAGAATAAAAGGTAGGAGAAACCAATATAGATAAGGCAGTCAAACAAAGAAACTTTCTAAAACACTAAAGTTCAATTTTTCATTTTTCCTTTGACTAACTCCATTCATATGTTTATGCCCTTGGGCTTCTGGTGGGGTAGAGTGCTGTAGGCCCAGGCCTGGGACCAGCTAGGCCTTAGCCTCCATGACATCTACTCCACTCAACTCAGAAGCTGCCACTCTCCCCTCAGCTGAAATATTTGATCCCATGCCCCTTTGTTCTTCCTCTTACAAAACTTCATAATTTGGTAGGTCTGGAGCCATTATAATGAATCCTGCTCACAGCGCCAACTGCTTAAACCCAGTGGGGACCATGTCTGACTTCCTCTGGCTCCACAAGGGGAAAATGAGGACCAAACTCAAAATCAGCCCATCAATTAAAGGAATGCTTCTTTGTGGGTGTGGCCTGCTCCCAATACAATGGACACACAAGAGGGACTCTCTGTCTTCCCTGGGGACCTGGGACTCTGCAATAGTGAGCCATTCCCTTGATAATAAACCCCTTTCTCTCTCTCTCTCTCTTTAATTGATTGTCTGCTCATAGCCACTCCTCACTCATCACCAAGCGAATAAGCACATCCCAACAGCTAAACCATTGGAAATCTTGGCTTAGTGAAGCTGACACAGAACCCTAACCATCACACTGACAAAAAGGGGGAAAAAAATGTGGACGAGAATACTCCCAAATTCTTCAAATTCCCAAAGAATCTATTGAAGTTGGAGCAACCACCAACACTTACCCTGGGGTATTCTTCTAACCTTGGAATGAAGATATGCCCTGAAGTTATCTTTAAACATTATTTTTTTTTCCTCATAAAGTAGAAAATGTCATCCTTAAGTATTGTGATTAAAAAATTTTTTTTAAAGTCTATATGAGACCAAAGGGACAGCAGTGACTCCGAAGCATACAGGAGAAGTCTAGGTGGCAAGGAGTCTAAATGTAAGGATCGGGAAGAAGTTAGAGCAGAAAAAAGGAGAATGTTGACACATGTGAAGAATTTAATGTCACTGAGAAGTGCATGTTTGGATGTGTGTAATTTAACCAACAATAAAATAAGATACCCCCAAAATTGTATAATTCCATAACTTAGATGATTTTTTTGCTCTAGCCATGTTCTGCAAGGAGTTCTGGCAGCATAGTGGTTACAAATCGGGCTGCTAACTTCAGGGTCAGCAGTTCAAAACTACCAGCTGTTCTGTGAGAGAAAGATGAGGTTTTCTGCTCCTGTAAAGATTTACAGCCTCAGAAACCCCCAGGGTCCTTATGAGGCAGGACCGATTCCACAGCACATACCCAAGACCAGCAGCCATGTTCTGCATGTCCTAGGAATCTGGTGTGTGTCCCCCAGGTCTGGCTTTCAGGTGCCATTGCCCATCCAGTCCACCCTATTGGACAAGATGCAATACAACCTGTACAACAGCTCTCTCTTAGGTATGAACATCTCAACCGCGGGAAATGCTGACACAAATTCTCCTTGACCAACTCTAGGGATATGGGCAAACTCAGTATAACCAGCTCTCTCTCCTTTGACTAGTCCAGATTACACAGGAGAAAGTGAGGCCCTAGTTTATTCTATCTCTCACACCACAGGGCTCTCACACAAAAGAGCTTTCATACCACAGGGCTCTCACACCACAAGACTCGCATCTGAGCTCTCTAAGTAGTTCTATTAAAGTCTTTCAATACCTCTCCCTAATGAAGATGGAGGCTGTGTTGATGATTACTTTCTGGGGAAAAAAGCCTCTTAACATTTTCCTTATAGACAACAACAATTATTCTCATTTTATTCTGTCCCCTGGTACATAACTAAAACCAAACTCACTGCCATCAAGTCAATTCTGACTCAAAATGACCTTGTAGAAAACAGTAGAACTGATGCTTAGAGTTTTCAAGACTGTAAATATTTATAGGCGCAGACAGCATCATCTTTCTCCACTGGAATGGTTGGTGGGTTTGAACCACAGACCTTGTGGTTTTCAGTCCAACATTTTAGCAACTATGCCACCATGTAGGGAAAGGGCTTAAATAAAAAACAGCACACACACAAATCCATGCCTATTGAATGGATTTCAACTTATAGTCACCATTCTTCTTGGATCATCTATCAACACTCATGGAAGCAGCAGTCAAGAAATCAAACATGCATTAGGCAAATATGCTGTATGAGACTTGTTTAAAGTGTTGAAGAGCAAAGATGTCAGCTTGAAGACTAAAGTGCGCCTGACCCAAGCCATGGTATTTTTAATAGTCTCATGTGCATGTGAAAGCTGGACAGTGAATAAGGAAGGCCATTAGAAGAATTGATGCCTTTGAGTTGTGGTATTGGAGGAGAATATTGAAAGTGCCATGGGCTGCCAAAAGAACCAATAGATCTGTTTTGGAAGAAATGAAGCCAGAGTGCTCTTTGGAGGCCAAGATGGCCAAAGTTCGTCTCTCATACGTTGGACATATTGTCAGGAGGGACCAGTCACTGGAGAAAGATATCATGTTTGGTAAGGTGGAGGGTCAGAGGAAAAGGGGAAGATCCCCAGTGAGATGGATTGGCAAAATGGCAGCATCAGTGGGCTTATGCGTGGCAACAATTGTGAGGTTGGCCCAGGACCTGGCAGTGTTTCGTACTATTGTGCATAGGGTCTCTATGAGTCGGTACTGACTCGATGGCACCTAACAACAACAACATAGGCCTGGGTAGAGTTGTTCCTTCGGATTTCCAAGGCAATCTTTATGAAAACAGACTGCCATATCTTAACGCCTGCGGAGAAGCTGGTGGGATTAAATCGCAGACTCTTTTTGGTTAGCAGGTAAGTACTTAGCCATTGGGTCACCAGGGATAGTTTAAGAACTATCAACTTACTCTGACTTTTATCTTTTTGTTTCAGATATTTTCTATGCTCATTCACACTTGTTCAGGCTCCTCAGTTTGGAATTTGATATCTACACTTTTGCCTATTTAGTGAGAAGTTGCTGGGCACAATTATGCTCATATAAACCAGTGCGCTATTCACCAGAGTTCTTTGCTTATTCATAGAGAACCTCTCTAGCTCTATATTCTTCCCCCATATTTCTTGCATGGCCAAATTTCTTGAAAGAGTTAGCTAATATTTTTCCTGTAATTCGTTATCACTCAAGGTTCAAACAAATTGACTCAGCTCAGATTCCACTGTCTCTCTGCTCCTAATAATCTCTATCTACTGTGGATGCTAAAGGAGCTCAATGGGTTCTATGAAGAAAAAAGTGGCATCAGGATTGGAGGAAGACTCATTAACAACCTGCGATATGCAAATGGCACCTAACAACAACAACAACAAAGGAGCTGGATAGCGTAGTGGTTACGAATTGGGTTGCGAACCTTAAGGTTCGAAACTACCAGCTGCTCCATGGGAGAAAGATGAGGCTTTCTGCTCCTGTAAAAATTTAAAGCCTCAGAAACCTTGTACAGGGTCGCTATGGGTCGGAACTGACTCAATGGCACTTAACAACAACAACAAAGTAGAATTATGCTTACAGAATTTTCAGTGGCTGATTATTTTTTTCAGGCATAGATCACCATGCCTTTCTTCAGAGGTGCCTCTGGGTGTCTTGAACCTCCCTTTGGTTAGAAGGAAAGTGCATCAATCATTCATACCACCCACAGACTCCATTTCATATAATAGTCCCAGACATTCAATTCTTTTTATTACACTCATAGATAAGGATTAAAGGTGAATTGCCCAAGGCCATAGAATAAGAGCTCTGGTGTGGTGATGTAATGTAAGCACTGGACTGCAAACAGCAAGGTCATCGATTCAAACCCACCAGATAGACACTCCTTGGAAACCCTATACAAATTTGCTATGAGTCAGGACCAACTGAGCAGCAGTGAACAGAAACAACATAGAAGAAGTGACGAGGTGGACTTGAAACCAAGTTTCTTGGCCTCTGCAGCCCAGGCTCTTAGTAGAATACTTTCTGTTGCTTCTTGAATTTATTGACTCTCGCAGGTTTCTTTTCCTTGATTACTGACCTTTTTACTCTCCTCACCAACCAGGGTTATCCCTCCTGCCATTATCTTGAAAGTACTGCCTCTGCCCTGTTCAGTTACTCGTGCCTGGGACTAACACCTCTTCTAGTTATCACTCCGTCCTGCAGTTATTGCTACAAGATTAGTCCTTATTAATAGGCAGACCTCCAGGCCCTTGGCGCCGCTAATGATTTTCTTCCCAACAGTTCCCTTCTAAGTTTTACATCCTTCCCTCTCCAGTCCTATTTGTTTTTTTTTTCTTCCATATTTTTTGCATGTCCCAGTATCTTGAATGAGACAGCTCATATGTTACCTCTAATTTGTTATAACTCAAGCTGCCGAAAAAGGGACTTACCTCAGATCCTTCTGTCCCTCTACTCCTAATAATCTCTACTGTGGAATAATATTGCACTAATTCCTGGCATGGCGCTGTGGGTTAATGCACCAGAGTGCTAAGTCGTTTGAACGGCAAGGTCGGCGGTTCAAGCTCACCAGCTGCTCCTTCAAAACCTTATACAGGGTTGCTATGGGTCAGAACCGACTCAACAGCACTTCACAGTAACAGCGGCAGCAGCACCAACATTTTGGATAGTGATAGTCCTGTGGTAGTGCTCTAGGATAATGCAGTGGACTGCACGGTTGATTTGAACCACAAGGTCAGCAGTTCAAACTCAAAATCACTAGTCGCTCCTCTGAAACCCTATACAAGGTCTCTAAGAATCAGAATTGATTCAACAGCACTTACCAACAATTCCTTTTCCTTTTCTTTTTCTTTTTTTTTTTTTTTCATTTGGCTCAGGTGTATACTATCACCTCATTACCTTCCCTAAACCACTGTGACTGGGTCAGACATCTTTCATCAGTTCATCCATGGTATTTTGTCTTCACTCTGTGGTACAGGATTCCTCCTGAGATTCAGTTCCTGTGGTCAGAGATGTTGCTTTGTACACTGATGAGTTCCCCTTCACTTAGAGAACTTAACACACAATAGGATGCCTTGCTGAAGGGTTAATGGCTTGAACACAGCCAGAGGTGCCTTGGAAGACAGGTCTGTGATCTGCTTCTGAAAAATCAGAGCCTTGAAAACTCTATAGAGTACGATCCTACTCACACACAGAGATCACCACGAGTTGGAATTGATTCTACAGCAACAACAGGGGGTCCTTTACAAAACAGCAGTGATGGCTCAATGACAAAATTCTCACCTTCCATATGGGAAACCCAGATTGGATTCCCGGCCAAGGCCCCTCATGTGTGGACCACCACGCGTCTATCACCGGTTGCTATGACATTGAGCAGGTTTCAGCAGAGCTTCCTGACTGAGACAGAATAGGAAGAAAGGTCTAGAGACCTACTTCCAAAAGCCAGCCAATGAAAACACTATGGGTCACAACGATCCAATCTGCAAATGACCGTGAAGATGGCTGAGAACCAGGTAGAGTTTCATTCCATTTCTGTATAGGGTCTCCATGAGTTAGGAACTCCTTGAAGGCTGCTGAGTGCATCAAGGAATAGTCACTGGAGGGCTGAAATTAGTCTGCCTGTAAAACCTATCAAGATACAAAGGTAAAACTTTAAGATGTCAGTCTAGATGGAAGGAAGCATGTGGAACTTGGCCCCAAGTCATGAGTAGGAGCATGGCAGGAAGGAACTGGAGGTGAACTACTGGTGAATAGCTGTCAAGGCAAGTTTTACTTTCAAAGGGAGAAGGAAAACCAAAGAAATGCCTCCTGATGTTATTCATGAAAAGAGCCTAGTGGCCAAATGGAAACATTTGTTAGGGGGAAAATTGAAAGGAAGAGTATAAAAGTTAAGACAGCTTGGTGACTATTTTAGAAGGGTTTGCTAAAAGTCCAGGATAAATGTATGCCAAGGAACAAGAAGACTTGGTACTTTAAGGAAAATAAAACAAAAAAAGGCCCGCATATAACTCTTCATGGTCAACTGGCAAAATAAAATAGGTTTTTCTACTGCCATTTTTCAAAAATGGAAACACAGGCAAAATGAGGAAAACCGAAAGGCATGCACTAGAAATTAGACATGCCAAAGAAAAAAAATTTAAGACAGTATTGGTCAAGGACACCACAGCTAAGAATAATAGACTCTTTATATCTGCAAAAAGGAAGAGGTCAACTACAGACTCAGGGAACTGGTTTGATGGATGTCGTGTAAGCAACATTAGAACAGATAGTTTTTAATGATAGTCACATGCCTGGTGGAGTCCTGGTGTGGCGCTGTGGGTTAATGCGCCAGACTGCAAAGCCATCTGAACTGCAAGGTCGGTGGTTCAAGCTCACCAGCTGCTCCTTGGAAACCCTATACAGGGTCGCTATGGGTCAGAATTGACTCGACGGCACTTAACAACAACAATAACATGCCTGGTATGGCCCTATGGGTTAATGCACTGGACTGCAAAGTCGATTTGATCCACAAGGTCATTGGTTCAAGTTTGTCTCTCCTCAGAAACCCTATACAGAGTCGTTATAGGTCAGAACCGACTGTACAGCACTACACAACAACAATAATAAGCCTGGAGTGTCCAGCTGGTGCAAACAGTTATCATGCTTGGTTGTTAATGAAAAGGATGGAGGTTTCCTCCCAAGGTCACCTCAGAAGAAAGGTCTGGAAATTCGGTCATTGAAAACCATGTGGTGCACAGTTCTGACACACATGGACTTGACTCAAAGGCAACTGAATTTCTTTTTAAAGCCATACTACAGGCACTATGCCGGTATTTAATCCTACACTTTGTCTTATTATTCATCTCACTGTGCAGATGAGGAAACTGAAGGTGAAGTGATGTCCCCAAATCACAGAACTGGTAAAAGACAGATTTGAGATTTAAGCTCAGGTGTACCTAGAGGCTGTGATTTCTGTGCCTTAGACTTTGCTAGCAAACTACCAAACAGATCAGAAATACTAGATAGGTGATGGTGGTGGCGGTGGTGGGCTGTGGAGTCGATTGCGACTCTTAGCGACCCTGCACTGGGTTTCCGAGGTCTTTATGGTAGCAGAAAGCCTCATCTTTCTCCCATGGGACGACTGGTAGACTCGAACTGCTGACTGTATGGTGAGTAACCCTACTTGTAACTACTATGCTACCACAGCTCCTTGGGATGTAGATCAGTTAATGAAAAATTGTTGCTGTTGTTCAATGCATTTGAGTCAGTTCTAATTCATAGCAACCCTGTATAGGGTTTCCAAGGAGTGGCTGTTGAGTTTGAACTGCTGACCTTGTGGGTCATTGACCAATTATGTTGCTATTGACACACCTTGTGCTGGTGGACACAAAACTGAGTAAGGTGATACACTGCCCCTTAACCACTCTCACCAGAAAAAAAACACAAAAATTAAACTAAAAAGCCCAGAAGGATCTACAAAGGAGAGAAATTTTATTTCATGCCAGATAAACTAGTGCCACCTATATCTAAAGTTCCAGCCACTGAATATTTAAGAAAATGCCATGCAGTATGGAGGTCCGGGTGTGGTGCTGTGGGTTAATGTGCCAGACAGCAAACTCGTTTGAACTGCAGGGTCAGTGGTTCAAGCTCACTAGCTGCTCCTTGGAAACCCTATACAGGGTAGCTATGGGTCGGAATGGACTCAACAGCACTTAACAATAACAACAATAGAAAAACCACATGGTTCATACAAAAGGAGTGCATGCCTGTCTCATTCACTAAATGGACTTCTATGCTTTAATTTGCCTCTTCAAAGATTTAAAGACTTTGATAGATTTTGACATTATTTATTTGTTGAGGCTTTACCGTGTTCCAAAAAAGGATTAGGAGAGATGAAGAAAACACAGGTAAATTAAAAGAGAAAGCAAAAAAAAAAATAGGAAAGAGATAAAACCTAGAACTAGAAATGGCTCAGTCCAATCGCACAGGTTCACAATTTTAGTTCTAAGTTTACAAGCAGGTAACATGCTAACATTTAAAAGGAACTGATAATTCAACTGTTTGTAGTTTCTAGGAAAGGAAGAATCCCATAAGTGGTGTAAACTCTTAACATGCTTGGTGCTAACACGCTTGGTCCAAAAAAATCTGCCAGTGAAAATCCTATGGAACACATTTTCATTCTGGTACATGTAGGGTTACCATGCTGTTGTAGTGTTAGATGCTGTCGAGCCTGTTCTGATTCATAGCAACCCTACGTACAACAGAACAAAACCCAGCCCTGTACCATCCTCACCAGCATTGCAATGTTGGAGCCCTTTGTTGCAGCTACTGTGTCAAGCCATCTCCTTGAGGGTCTTTCTCTTTTTTATTGACCCTTTACTTTACCAAGTATGATGTCCTTCTCCAAGGAGTGGTCCCTCCTGATACCATCCAAAGTATGTGAGACAAAAATCTTGCCACCCTAGCTTCTAAGGAGCATTCTGACTGCACTTCTTACAAGACAGATTTGTTTTTCTTCTGGCAGTCCATGGTACATTCAATATTTTTTTGCCAACACCAGAATTCAAAGGCACCGATTCTTCTTGTGTCTTCATTAGTCATTGTTCAGTTTCTGCATGCATATCAGCAATTTTTCAAATGCTTCAGCAACTGAAAATACCACGGTGTGGTGCAGTGAATTATGGCTCTTCTACCTTGTGGTCCCAAAGAGCTCTGCTAGTGTAGTGGTTATGAATTGGGCTGTTAACCTCAGGGTCAGCAGTTCAAAACTACCAGTTGTTCCACAGGAGAAAGATGAGGCTTTCTGCTCCCATAAAGATTTACAGCCTCAGAAACCATGTACAGGGTCGCTATGAGTCGGAACTGACTTCACGGCACTTAACAACAACAATAACAACCTTGTGGTCCTGGTGTGCTGCTGTAGGATTAGCATTGGACTGCTAAGTGCAAGGTTGGTGGTCCAAACTCATCAGTTGCTCTGTGGAAACTCTACACAGGGTTGCTATGAGTCTGAACAGACTAGACGGCACTTAACAACAACTACATAGTATTTGGAAGTATGGTGGCTCTGTAGGATAAGTACTGAACTGCTTACCACAAGGTTTGTGGTTCAGACCGATTAGCTACTCCACAGGAAAAAGATGAGGCTTTCTGTTCCAGTCAAGATTTACAACCTCAGAAACCCTATGGTGGTGGTTGTGTTCTGTGGAGTCGGTTCCGACTCATAATGACCCTGTACAGGATTTTTGATGCTGTAAATCTTAACATGAACAGAAAGCCTTATCTTTCTCCTGTAGAACCGTTGGCAGTTTCAAACTGCTGGCTTTGAGATGAACAACCTGACCCATAACCACTATGCTGCCAGAGCTCCTTTCAGGTTCACTACGAGTAGATGTGACTCAATGCACTTAACAGCAACTACAGTCTTTGGTGATGTTAAGAGCTGTTGAGTTGATTTTGATCCATAGCAACCCTGGATAGGGTTTTCAAGGAGGGTCTGGTGGATTCTTCCCAGGAGGGGATTGGAATCTCCGACCTTGCACTTCAAACTGACCTTGCTGTCTAGCACATTGTTATGCAGGACTGCATAGACTTTTTAACTCCCACCTAATGACTGGGTTGTTGTTGTTGTTGTGAGGTGCCGTCAAGTTGGTTCCTACCCATAGCGACCTTGTATAGGGTTGCCAAGGAGCTACTGGTGAGCTTGAACCATCAACCTTGCAGTTCAAACAGCTTTGCTGTCTGAAGCATTAACCCACAGCACCATACCAGGACTCCAATGACTGGGAGGGACCATGCAAATAGAGTGTGCGGGACACTAACATGGGTATTAGTTTTGTCTTCCCATTAGGTTTAAAAGGAGCCATCTCAAAAGCAGGAAGAGATGATCCCAAGGCTCAAAAAATAAGACCATGAGTAGAGTGCGAGATTCCTGCCAGGAAAAGTAGCCAAAGCAGAGGCAGCATCCTGGAAAGACAATGAATTTCCTGGACCAGAAACTGGGAAAAGCTGAGTGCCTTTGGGCAGGAGGCTGGCTTGCAGAATGTACCCTTTGGGCATTTACAGACAATGCTAAAGAAGCTTTGTAATGCTTACCTGAGCAGGACAGAGAGCAAGGAACCATGTGGCTGAGAGGCCTAGGAGAATTGCTGTATCCTGCGTTATTTCTGAGCCTGAATTGTACTCTGTTCACCTCCCTAATAAAGCTCATAATCCTGAATATTGTCTATGCGTTCTGTGAGGCCATCTCAACGGAATACTAAACCCAGCAAAGACGTAAGAGTGCTGTGGGGGAGATGGTTTGGTGTCATAGTAACATAAAGAAGGTTGAAGGGTAGAGACACGTCTGACCTCTGCCTCATAGGAGTCGGTCTGGCCTGATTTTGGATTTGATTCTTTTTCCCAATTGGAAAGCTGGAGGAAGTCAGGAACATGGCCCCTATGCATTTTGGCCCATGGCTCGGATCAGGAGCATCATAGTTCTCAAAGTGAATTCTTTGCTTTTGAACCATTTAAAGAGATCATTTACAGCAGATGTGCCCAATGTGACATGTCATTTGATTTCCTAATTGCTGCTTCCATGAGCGTTGATTGTAAATCCAGGCTTGTCATGAGTCAAGGTCAACTCCAAGGCAACTAGTAAAGAGCTGAAAACAAATCAATTGCTCAAGAGACTCTGTTACAGGTAATGGCATCAGGTAAGGATATATTCTGGGAGTTTTCTCTAAGAGAACTCTGTGTGATTTAGCTAACAACTTGTCAACATCCTTATAGTGACTAAAACATAAGTTCTTGCATACATTTTCAATACAGACAGAGCATCAAAGTAAACCACTGTATAAATAATCCCACAAAGGATAGATTTTTGATGCTTTTGAAAAATTATTTGCCAAAGATTTCATCTATCTATCTCCCTATTTATCATCTATCTGTTAGGATGACTAAGAGATTGTAAAGTAGTTTAGTTACTTAATACTTTTAGACAAGATTCAATTCTCTGAATGAAGACTCTAAGTATTGGTATCTCTCCTAGCATTTAACACTTTTTATAAATGATCCAGAAGAAATTGTTTAGAGTGAAATCTTTGGGACTGGTGAAGCTGCTAAATTATTTCAGGTGCTATATTTATACATTCACATATTTATTAATCACTGTTATGTTCCAGACAAGCATGGCATTAGGTTTTGAAGCTGAATTTTTTCTTCAGTCTCATGGAAATTCCATCCTCGCTGATAAACCCCGAAACTTTTTCATAAAACCAGACAAGAAGGCAGTATAATGACAGATGTTTTCAATGAAAAATGAGGGGTCGTTGCACTTGGTGCAAAGATCCATCCCTTAAAACCTAGTATAATTCAAGACTAACTTTCCTTTAGGAACAAATGCATCTCAGGTTGGGGAGAGAATTTTGTTTAGGGACCATAAGGAGCTCTGGTAGCATAGTGGCTATGAGTTGGGCTGCTCATCTCAAGGTCAGCAGTTCAAAACTATCAGAGGTTCTGAGGCAGAAAGCTGAGGCTTTCTGCTCCTGTAAAGATTTAAAGCTGCAGAAACTCCATACAGGGTCACTGTGGGTCAGAACCAATTTCATACACATAACCACTACACCACCTTACTTGTATGACTGCTGATATATATTTTTGCTTTTAGACTGCTTTTGTTTTATCAGCTAAGTCTCTAATGCTTTTCCTCCTAACCTTTCCAAAATCAACAACACAGTATATTTTGGTAGTTTGACCTACTTCATGGAACCCTTGACAGCACAGTGATTAAGCACTCAGCTAGTTACCAAAAGGACAGCAGTTGGAACCCACCAGCTGCCCAACAGGAGAAAGAGGTGGCAGTGTACTTCTGTAAAGATTGTTGTTGTTGTTAAGTGGCGTCAAGTCAGATCCGACCCATAGCCACCCTATACAGGGTTTCCAAGGAGTGACTGGTGAGCTTGAACCCACAACGCCACACCAGGACTCCAAGATTACAGTCTTGAAAACTCTATGGGGCAGTACTGCCTTGTCTGTAGAGTTCCAATGGTTGGAATCAAGTTGATGGAAGCAAATTTTGTTTGGGAAACCTCTTTCTAATAGTGATTTCCAGGTGCAATTTTCAGCAGCATCTCAACACCACAACATAGTATCTGCTTGGATGATATTACTAAAGGTGATGTTTTCTCAGGATTATATTAATAATAGCAATGTATATTCAAGAATGAATTGCACTAACGTTATGTAACAAAATCCCAACCTAAAGGCCATCATAATCTCTCAGAAGTACTAATAGGTAATAATTACAAGATGACTCATGGGATTTGATAAAAACGGTGGTGCTAGTGTGCCGTGGAGTCGGTTCTGACTCATTGTGACCCTGTCTAGGGTTTCTGAAGCTGTAAATCTTTATGGGAGCAGCAAGTCTTATGAGATTAGCAGCCTGACTCGTGACCCTTATTTTTAACTAAGCAATGTGGTAATGGCACATAAATCTGACACTCAGCTTTGAAATTTGGCAATTCTTGACAAATTTTGAAATCTGAAATTTGTGTTATGCTTTATTTTGACATCAAATAGGATTTGAAATAATACTTTGTGCTATACTATTTCAAGTGTGCCTAATTCAAATCCACATGAAATGTGGCTGCTTTATGATACGGAATATTTATACAGCCATAGTTTAGAGTGAAGAGCTGGAGTTTGGCGCCACATAGACTTGGATTCGACTCCTGACTTCACCACTTAAAATGTTGGTCAAGGTTTATGCATCTTTAAACCATAGAATCAGGAGCCAAGGAATAAGAGACTGGCAAATAAATAAAGCCAGGGAGACAGGTTTTAGGAATGAACTGTTGCACAGTTGCCTTTAGTCTCAATATAAGAAATGTGTCTTTTTGTGTACTTGGCCTTGATTTATAGGCACTGCTTCAGAATGTCTTTATTGGAATATCCTGAATCTTACCTAAATCACCATTACTTCCACCTTGGTAGGGTTGTTTGGGTAACCTCTCTTAAATCAATGAGGGTTCCAATCCCTACAAACCAAGCAGCCAGTGGAATCTCTGGACCACAACAATCTGATATCCTTGGGCCTAGGATCATGATGTTTCAGAGCAGGGGGTGGGAGACACTCAATAACAGCTTAATTAAGCACACTACTTTTCCTTAAGTAAAGGGTGATACTTAATGGCCAACATCCTTACCAGGTTTACCTTTGCAGAGAGAAAAAGTCCCCAGCTAAATTATATGTATACAAGACATGGAGGTAGGCTAGGACTACTTAGGGTAGCAGAACCAAGCACCAATAGCTTTCAAATAAGCATTTCTCCTGGAAGAAGAATTTGATATCTCTAGCCCCACACTTCATTGTTGTTGCTAAATGCCAGTCGAGTCGTTCCAACTCCTAGTGACCCTGTATAGGGTCTTCAAGGAACAAGTTGATGAGTTTGAACTGCCGATCTGTGGATAGCAGTCCAGTGCTTATCCTACAGCACCACACCAGGACTTCTTAATAGATCTTCACAAATCTTAAGGTCAACTTGGTCTGTGTTCTGCATTCTCCCCCTAAGACAGGACAGAGAGTTTTCCTGACAGTATGCTCTTTGGGCATCCCTCCAACCCGAGCTCTGGTTCTCACTGGCAGAATGCTATGTGGTCTCTGCCCAAAAAGCAGATTATGTCCTCAACATCTTTCCCTGGTCAGCTTTTGGTAAAACAACCACTCAGTTTCTCATATTTAATTTGTGAAGACTTGAACAGATTGATCTTTCATTTGTGAAGACACTGAAACGCACAAAGAACCTTCTGGAACGCTGATTGATTTTGGATTATCAGGAAATATAAAGCTGTAAATGCTACCATGGCTGATTCCTTGGTATAATATTCTAAACTGTGAGTATACAGTTGCTGGCTGTTATTGTTGGTAAGTGCCATCTAGTCTGTTTTGACCCAAAGTGACCATGTATAGGGTTTCCAAGGCTTGAACCACTGACTTTAAGGTTCAAACTGACTTTGCAGTTCAGCGCATTAACCCACAGCGCCACACCAGGACCCCACAGTTGCTGCTGCTGGTGGTGGTGATGTGTCTTGGAGTGGGTTCCAACTTACAGGGACCCTGTACAGGGTTTCCGAAGCTGTAAATCTTTACGGGAGCAGAAAGCCTCATCTTTCTCCTGCAGAACAGTTGCTGGTAGAAGGAACTTTATCAATGATTGTGATCCTAGCATATTTGTAAGATTTCATAAAATGAGGCTTTCTGCTCCCGAATAATACTAATGATTTTGTCTTATTATTGTTGTTAAGTGCTATCTAGTCGCTTCCAATTTATAATGACCAAGTATAGCATTTCCAATAAGTAGATGGTAAATTTGAACAGCTGACTTTATTCTTCAAATAGATCTTGCATTCCTGTGCTTATCCTACAGTGTCACACAGCAGGGCAGCTTTACTATAGTGAGATGTGATTAGAAGGAGTTTTAAGGTAATAAAATAATAATGATTTTTAATGTAGCCTAAATCTCTTCAATCTTGCTTTCTATACAAATAGAGATTAACAATAGGTTTCCATTACTAACACACAACTGGCAATAAATATAGACTTCACACAGAGTTTATAGTAAGACTGTTGTTGGTAAGAGCCAAAGGAGCTCTAGTAGCGTAGTGGTTACAAATCGGGCTGCGAACCGTGAGGTCAGCAGTTCGAAACTACCAACTGTTCTGCAGGAGAAAGATGAGGCGTTTTGCTCCCGTAAAGATTGACAGCCTCGGAAACCCTGTACAGGGTCGCTATGAGTCGGTTCCGACACCACGGCACATAACCACCACCAGTTGACTCTGACTCATAGTGACACTGTACAGGGTTTCTGAGGAGCAGCTAGTGGGTTTGAACTGCTAACTTTGTGGTTCTCAGCCCAGTACTGATCCTACTGTGCCATACCAGTTAAACACCCATAAAATTCATGTTTGCCATTGTGTCACAAACCATTTTTTTTTGGCCTACAAAAATAGGCGAGCCAGGTAAAGAGAGAGTGTGTCAGGTAAATGGTTTCCTGGTTTTTGTCTACAGATATCTATGGTTAACTCAGAAATGTAGAGTCTATAGGTAGAGCTGCCAGGTTTAACAAATATGTTGTTGTTAAGTGGCATTGTGTTAACTCCCGACCTGGCAGTTGAAACACACCTTGAGATCAAGTGCTTATGTATGGTGTCATACAGAAGATACATATTCTGTATATATTAACAAATATACAGAATACCAACTGAAATTGCAGATAAACAATGAATGATTATTTTTTGGCATCAGTATATCCCATGTAGAACTCTGGGTGATGTAAAAAGTCAACATGCTCAACTGCTAACCAAAAACTTGTAGGTTTGAGTCAGCCTAGAAATGCATTGGAAGAAAGATCTGTTTCTAAAAACTCAGTTGTAAGAAACACCACGGAGCATAGTTCTATGCTGACACACGAGGGGTTTCTGGGAGTCAGGATTATCTCAACGGAAACTGGTACAACAACAACAAATTGGTAAATCCCATGCAATACTTGGGTCATACTTATGCTAAAAATATAGCCATTGTTTTTCTGAAATTGAATTTAATGGACTTATCTGCCAGAAATTTAAAGTAGAAAGAAACTTCCTAATGGTCCTGAACACTGTGAACTTAAATTAAGAGTGAGGTCTGACCCAATTAAACTATCTTTTGTGTAGAGTCATGAGAAATAAGCCGTGACCACAAGCTTCCCTCCATAGTTCCTCAGATATTATCATTCAGCTTGCTTGGTGTGGGGAATGGGTGAGAAGAGAGTTGGCCACCGCGCATGAAAAAGTTCAACCTGGGAATTATTTGAACAGACTTAATGCTGCGTTCTGTGGAGTCCTGGTGTGGCTCTGTAGGATAAACTCTAGACCGAAAGGCTGGTTTGAACCACAAGATCGGTGGGTCAAACTCACCAGCTGATCCTCAGAAACTGTATACAGGATCGCTATAAGTCAGAATAGACTCAAAGGCACTTAATAACAACAATGCTACATTATAAAGAAGATGGGGAAAAGGTTATTTTCTGAGCAGCCAGTCAAAACCAGAGTATTTTCAGCTATGGAAATATATTGTTTTCTTTGTGTTTCTCCCCCAGCTTTCCACTACAAACACACATGCAAATACACAAAGGCCATTGAGTATATGCAAATGCATTTTTTCATATTTTTAACTAGCGTTAGAAAACTTCAGTACAACACTCTGCAAACTGTGGATTTGTGCCTGTGCCCTACTGATCTCCTTTCTGCTTAGTTCATGATTCACTTGACTCCTTGAAAATATAAATATAACCATGCTATTGCCTGTGCTGTAGTGGTTACAAGTCGGGCTGCTAACCTTAAGATCAGCAGTTCAAAACCACCAGCCATTCCATGGGAGAAAGATGAGACTTTCTGCTCATGTAAAATTTACAGCCTCAGAAACCCTAAACACGGTCATGAGTCATAACCGACTCCACGGCACACGACCACCACCACCACCATCGCCTATATGGGGTTCTGGTGTGGTACTGCAGGTCAATGTGCTCAACTGCAAGGTTGCTGTGAACCACAAGGTCGGCGGTTCAAGCTCACCAGCTGCTCTTCGGATTGCTCTGCATCGCAACCGGCTAGATATCAGTTAATAACAATACCTAGATAGTTCCAGCAGCAGAGGATCTATTAATAACATAGAGACATTTTTTTAGCATAGTTTTCATCTATTTTTCTAAATTTTACCTTTTGTTGTTGTTGAGAGAATACACAGGAAAACATACATGAATTCAGCAGTTTCTACATGTACAATTGATGGCATTGACTTGTACAGCCATTCTCAGCCTCGTTTTCTGAGATTTGATCCCACATAGATAGATGTTGTTGTTGTTGTTGTTGAGTGCCATTGAGTTGGGTCCGACCCATAGCGACCCTGTACAGGGTTTCCGAGGGTGTAAATCTTTACGGGAGTAGAAAGCCTCATCTTTCTCCCGCGGAGC
>NW_006408572.1:16646920-16655515 GCF_000296735.1 Chrysochloris asiatica
GATAGCTCTCAGGAGTCCTGGTGTGGCCTTGTTGGTTAATGTGCTGCACTTTAAAGCCGGTTTGGACCATAAGGTCGGCAGTTCAAGCTCACTAGCTGCTCCTCAGAAACCCTATACAGGGTCGCTGTGGGTTGGAACTAACTCGATGGCACTTAACAACAACAACAAAGATAGTTCTTGTAAGAGCATAGTGCTCAAGGCAGACATTTTTAACTAGTTAAACTCAACCATTACTTGACTTGGTAATTTCAGATTGGAAGATAATCTCAGAACAATAGCTCATCCACCCCAATGATTTCAGAAAGACTAGAGCCCATGAGAATTTGAAATTCTATTCTGCACCCCACCCGTTTTGATTAGGGTTCTCCTATGGAATCTTTGGGAGTCCTGGTGTGGCACTGTGGGTTAATGTGCCAGACTGCAAACCCATTTGAACTGCAAAGTTGGTGGTTCAAGCTCACCAGCTGCTCCTCAGAAACCCTATACAGGGCAGCTATGGGTCGGAATCGACTTGACGGCACTTAACAACAACAACAACAATGGAATCTTTGAGAAAAATGTTTAGCAATTGTATCCATACACCATCTAGTTATTCTGGTCTCATGACAAAGGAGGCAATTGCTCATGGAGGCCAAATATCTCAGATCTTCCTTCTATTCCTGACCCCCTTTCTTCCTCTGTTATTCCAGGTTAATAGAGACAATTACTGTTTTTTTTGGCTGGCCACTTGCAAACTTTTAAGACTCCAGGCACTATGCAATGAATTGGGAGATAGAACAGAAGCACTAAATACATTATTAGGCCAATTAACTGGGATGTCCCATGAAACCATGACCTTAAACCTCCAAACCAAGAAATCAAATCTCATAAGGTGTTTGGATGTACATGAGAAGCTGCACTCTCTTTCTCTGTTTTTATTTATTTCGTGTGTGTCCTTATCATAAATATATCTATTGCATAACTTTCACCAATTTAACTTTTTACAGGTCTACAATTTATTGACAGCAATTATAACAGTTCACTGTGTAACTGTACCTTTAATCAATGCTGTTGTTGTTGTTATGTGCCTTGGAGTCAGTTCCAACTCATAGTGACCCTGTATAGGATTTCCAAGGCTGTAAATCTTTACAGGAGCAGAAAGCTTCATCTTTCTCCCGTGGAACAGCTGGTGGTTTCGAACTGCTGACCGTGAGATTAGCAGCCCGATTCATAACCACTACGCTAATGCAAGAGACTGTTAATTGAAATCACTGTGGGTACAATTAAAAGAGCATTTCTTGTTTCCATTTCAAAATGATAACTGTTTCCCACCCCCATGTCTTATTAAAGACCCATGAAGACACAGAAAAAGAACAAAACATTCACTGCCCCCCAAAGTCTAAAGCCAAGAGACAGAGAACCTTTAGTATCTGGGAACTACAATAAAAAATGATGAGACAAGAAAGTTGATTTTCAAAGATTTACTCAAGTTTCATATCATTATATCCCCAGACCCTCTTCTTGAAAGGAAAGCTATTTGCATTTTCTTCTACATCTATATTGGATGTGGTCTGTATCAGCTAGAGAATTAGATGTTGTTCTTGTTAGGTGCCGTTGAGTCACAACTGAACAAAACAATGCCTGGTTCTGTGCCAACCTCACAATCATTGCTATGCTTGAGCCCATTGCTGCTGCCACTATGCCAGTCCATCTCATTGGGGATCTTTCTCTCTGTCCCTTACCCTCCACTTTATCTAGCATGAAGTCGTTCTCTAAGGACTGGCCGATAATAAGTCCGAAGTATGAAAGACAAAGTCTTGCCATCCTGGCGTCCAAGCTGTACTTCTTCCAACACAGATTTGTTTGTTCTAGAAGTCCACAGTATTTTTAGTATTCTTCTCCAACACCATAACTCAAATGCATCAATTCTTCTATGGCCTTCCTTCATCATAATCCAACTTTCATGTGCATATGATGCTATTGAAAATACCTTGTTTGGATCAGGTGCACTTAAGTGGACATCTTTGCTCTGGAACACTTTAAAGAGGTCTTGTGCAGCAGATTTGCCTAAGGCAAATTTGATAGCAATTCTTTGCTGCCCTTTGTGTGCTCAGCTATATAAAAGGTGTATAAATAGTTAACACAACAAGCTGCTTTACTAAAGGTTGGAGGTCCATGTCCACCTGGAGATATTTTGGAAGAACAACCTGGTGCTCTACTCCTGAAAAACCAGTTGTTGAAACAGTGGAACACAGTTCTGCTCTGGCATACAGGAGGTAGCCATCAGTTGGGATCAAATTTGATGGTAATTGGTAATTAGAAGACTGTGTGCTTTCCCATTAGGCTTCCACGAAAATATTTCTATATCCAGAGACTCTAAAAAGCTACCATTTTAGGAAACCCTGTCCTTGTATAGTTGCTTCCTATTCTGGTTTTTATCTGAAACCCTTTATAGGGGAGTCTGTGGGTACGATGGTGACTCTTGAAAATGTACAGTTGAGATCTTTGATTTTTGCTGACTTGGCCTTCAAGACAAGAACCTCCAAAAATATGTGAGGTTTTCTCCTTTTAATGCGACTTTCCATGTCAAAGTCAAATCAAACTTTTGACCCCAGAGTAAGAACTGGAGGGCAGATGGTAACCAGCTCAGGCCTCAGTAGCTTATGAAAAGCAGCTCCTTCTAAGGATTACTTTTGGGAGGTAGAGCATCAAAGAGGAAGTTAACTGGACTCCCGAACAAATGAGTACAATATGAAGGAGACCTCTGGAGGCATTTGGTGTTCATTAGTGGGTATTCAGTAGCTGCTTTGCCATTTTTCTTGTTTGTCATAAAAAATAAATAGAGTTCAATAGATGATCTAACCTAGCAGGTTTTGGCAACAAAGTAGACTGTGTCCCATTATGATCTTGATGTGTATAATTTAAAGTAAGATGGAACATAAAACCATTTCCAGCATGTAGAAGGGAATGAATGACATAGATTTAGTCCCTGATTGTGCAGAAATGAAAAACAGGACTGTCTTGGATGGTGTATTAAATCATATACTCTGTTTTATGGAGTTTGGGCTGTAAACAGCATATATCAGAATAATTAACCCTGTCAGTTTTGACTTAAAAGTTTGTTTTTAAAAATAGCAATGTTTTATGCAGAAAGCAGAAGCTTAAGTACCTTAATAGACTGCATGAAAGCCAAGAGAAATTTGAAGGGCAGTTTCTGTTAACTCACAGGTCAAAATTACCATCAGTTAGCAAGAATTAAGACATGCCCAGCAAACCCAGGGGGAAATTCTGAGTTTGATAGGAGAGATCTGGGATTCAGACCAGGACCTCTCGCCTGCCAGGGCTGTGAGGTGACTGGCGGGGTCTGCTTGTGTCATGCCTTCAAGATGACACACTGGATAATCATTTCTTCCACAGACCAGCATCAGGAATAGATTAACCTCTGAAGCAATCTGGGGACTCTTATCAGAGGATTGCTCAGATTTTCTGCCTGGTGGGGGAAACCTCCTGATCACAGACCTTCCCAAGGGATTGTTCCTGAGATAAATTTTTAGATTTGCTCTTAGATTTGTAACCTGGAGTTGGCTTCCTTTGTTTCCAGTATAGTGAAATTCTCTACAAGCTAATTAAAGATGCCAGTGTGTACTCATATTCTGAAAACCTTTAAATTTTGGAAGAAATTGTCAGCTCCATCAGGAGTCAGTAGAGGCTTCTGTTTCTATCTCCTCCTCCATTTTTCCTTTTGTCACACGTAGGTAGCATGTTCCTTTCCTTTATCTTAAAAACAATGCAGGAGATAGTAATGTAACACTGTATCTATCTATGTATACTGTATTACAAGGAATCTTGGTAGCATAGGGGGTTATAAGTCGGTCAGCAGTTCAAATCTACCAGTTACTCCGTAGGAGAAAGATGGGGCTTTCTGTTTCCATAAAGATTTACAGTCTCAGAAACCTGATACACAGTAGAACCGATTTGGCAGCGCACAAACCACCACCACCATACTGTATTACTGTTTATGCAAACGTCTCCAGAAACCTTGTAAGAAGAAGTATATATAGCCAGGCCCATTTTGTTCAACAGATCAAAGCATTAAATGGCATGTTGAATGATTAACTTGAAAGTGAGTCACCAACATCTCTCTATTGGGGACTTAGTTGGGCAACTTGTAATGTCACTTCCGTTTTAGAATCCATGATTCTTCTGACTAATGCTAGTTATTGCATAACTTAAAGCCTTACCCAAAATTACTGCCATCCTGACTGGTAGCAACCCTTGAGAACAGAGTAGAATTGCTCCATTTAGGGTTTCTAAGGCTGTAAATCTTTACAGAAGCATATGATCTCATCTTTCTCCTGTGAAGTGGCTGGTAGGTTTGAACCACTGACCCTGCGGTTAGCAGCCTAACATTTAATCCACTGCGCCACCAGGACACCTTACTCAAACTTAAAATTTCGACTGATATTTATGAGTATGAATGGTGCTGATTATTTTACAACTGGTGTACTATGA
The DNA here is from genome assembly GCF_000296735.1 of Chrysochloris asiatica. Classification (NCBI taxonomy): domain Eukaryota; kingdom Metazoa; phylum Chordata; class Mammalia; order Afrosoricida; family Chrysochloridae; genus Chrysochloris; species Chrysochloris asiatica. The sequence continues at coordinate 16,651,412 of NW_006408572.1, forward strand.
AATAAAGATTTTTTTATAGGAGTTCAGTGATCCAGGAAGAAAGAAAATCAATATTTACCTCTGAAAAAGCATACACACAAACCTTACCAAATTGCTGTATTCACACTTCCAAAAGACAAACAAGAGGGAAAAAAAAAAACACAGTAATAAAGTTAGCCCACAGTCATCCTCCTCAATTACCCAGGAAACCAGGAGAAATTGTCTAATTTATTGATTGAATACATTTGGTTGACAGAGTATAAATACCCACTGAGCTAGCGGCTAGAAACCTGCCAAATGAAAAAGGAAACTATTATTTACAAAATTTTGTGTAAGACATCCTGGGAAAAAAAAGAAGAAATCTTTATCTAATCTACAAGTGTAAGTCAAAAAGTATCCACACTCCAGTTCTATTAAAACCCCTGTCCACATCCATGACTGTTGATAACATTGAGAGTGCATGTGAACGATTCTGCCAAGTAGACTAGTTCCAGTGGATTATGTGGAGATTCATTTACAAACCAGTCACGGCTCTGCCTCTGAAATAATCTATGACAGATTTGGGTTTCGAAAAGTTTATCTGAGATGGGTACTGAAACAACTCATGGAAGACCCCATCAACAAAAGCATTTGGCCATCTGAAAACAAAATGGACTGATACTCAAAAGGTAAAAGTTTCTTTAAAAAAAAATCATTACTGTGAAGAGACATGGATTCCATCACTAGGAACCTGAGAAAAAACCCGCAGAGTATGGAATGGAAACATCTTCAATCACCAACCAGGAAAAAGTTCAAAAGTCAACCATCAGCTGGAAAATTGGTGCTTACAGTTGTCTGGGTTTCTCAAAGGCCAGTACTGGAACACTATCAAGAATAAGGTTCAGCAATCAACAGTGCTCCTTACAGTGTATGCTCATTGAAGAGCTGAAGCCTAAACTTCAGATTAAACACAGAAGACTGTTATCCAAGGGCATTGTGATCGTGCATGACATTACACGTCCACACACCTCTGCCTACACTGTTGACACTCTGCAAAAACTTCGTTTTGAAGCATCCTTCCTATAGTACTGATCTTGCTCCATCAGACTTACAACTGTTTGGTCCCCTGAAAACAACCCTTAGAGGACGAAGATTCACCTCTGATGAAGAAGTGAAAAGACAGAGGTACATTCGTGGCTTGCAGCTCAGCCTAAAAATTTTTTTAATAAGGGAATACAAAAGCTTGTTGGCAGATGGACAAAGCATATTGAAAAGCCAAGAGATTATGTCAAAAATGATATAGTTGTCTTTTCTAAAAGCTGATCAAAATACATTTTCTTGCTCAAAATTGGTTTAATTGTTTCAAAATTGATTTAACTATTTAGCCTTGCCTTTTCATTTTTTCTTAGGACAAGTTGGCCTCTTTCTAGAAAACCATGTTTGTGGGAATTTTGTTTTGGATTACAATGAACAGTCATGTCATTATGCAGACATCACTGTGTCTTCTGAACTCGGAACAAAATACATCTTTCCATTTACTTACATCTTCTTCATTTCTTTCAGATATATTTTTGATTTTCAATATACATATCCTTCATACCTTCTCTCATATTTATCATTAAGTATTTCATATGTTTATGCTACTGAAAATTTATTTTTTATTAAAAAGTTCTATTATCCATTGCTGTTATGTAGAAATAGAATTAATTTTTGGTATGATATTATATTCTGCAACCTTGCTAATGTAATTTATTAGGTGTCATCGATAAATTTTATATTTCATAAAATTTTCTACTTAGAGGATCATGTTAAACGCCAATTATGTCGTTTTACTCCTTTTTCAGTGGAGATGTCTTGTTTATTTTTCTTGCCTTATAGCACTTCAGGTGTGGTGCTGTAGGATCAGTACTGGACTGTGAACTACAAGGTCAGCAGTTCAAACCCACCAGCTGCTTCTCAGAATCCCTGTGAAACCCCATACAGAGTTGCTGTGATTCAGAACTGATTTGATGACACTTGGAGTTCTGGTGTGAAGCTGTGGGTTAATGCGCCAGACTGCAAAGTAATTTGAACTCCAAGGTCAGTGGTTCAAGATCACCAGCTGCTCCTTGGTAACCCTATACAAGGTTGCTATGGGTCGGCACCAACTCGACGGCACTTCACAACAACAACAACAAACAATAACAGCACTCCTAGGACAATGTTCAATAGAGTTGGTGAGGGCTGACTTCATTTTCTTCTTCCTGATCAAGGAGGGAAACAACTGAGATCTCATCATAAAGTATGATGTTAGCTGTGGGGGTGATCTTTGTAAACAATGTGCTATTTTTACTTTTCTGAGCATTTCCCTTGGGATTTTGTCCAATTAGTTTTCTGTGACTCTTTGGATGATTCTTTTCCATTCATTAATTTTCTCTCTTTCTATCTCTCTTTATGGTTTGATTTGTTGTTGTGGTTGTTATGTGCCAAGGAGTTGGTTCTGACTCATAGCAACCCTGTAATGGTTTCCAAGGCTGTAAATTTTTGCGGGAGCAGAAATCCTCATCTTTCTCCTGCGGAACAGCTGATAGTTTTGAACTGCTGACCTTGTGGTTTGCAGCCTGATTCGTAACCACATATGCTTAGATATGTATTATACTTATTGATTTTCTAATCCCTGGTGTTCTAGGTATAAATATTCCTAATCATAAAGTAATATTCTTTTTACATAATGCTTTATGAGGGGAGCTTCAAAGAGTTCATGGAAAAATATAATAAAATGATCATGGAATGTTTCCATAAACTCTGTGAAGCTCCCTTAAATTTTATTTGCCTTAAATTTTATTTGAAAATTTGCTTTTTGTTTGTTTTTTTGTTTGTTTGGAAATTTGCCTACATCCCTCTAGCAACCTATCAAGGAAGTTCTGGCTCTCAGGCAGAAGACAAAGAGAAGGGTGTTCTGTCATGTGATGACTTAATTTTATATGTCAATTTGACTTGGCTATGGTATTTAATGGTCTGATCAAAAATTAGTTCAGATGCTGCCACTAGCCACTCTGTGGAAGAAAGAAAACTTTCTTCTAAAAATTTAAAGTCTCAGAAACTGTATATAAGGTCATTGTAACTCCAAGTCACCACTTGTTAGTTCATCGTACTGTGGTGGCTTGTGTGTTGCTGTGATTCTGGAAGCTATGCCACCAATATTTTAAATACCAACAAGGCCACCCATGGTGAACAGGTTTCAGCAGAGATTCTAGACAAACACAGATGAGGAAAAAGGGGAGGCAGACCACTTCTGAATGCTTACCCACTGAAAAGCTTAGGAATAGCAGTGGAACACTGTCAGCTATAATGTCAGAAGATGAGTCCTCGAGATAGAAGGCCTTCAAAATACAACTACCTCCTTAAAGTACAGTTGTTCTTAATGATGTGGGTGAAGTAAGGCTTGTAGGACCTTCATTTGCTGAAGGGGCATCACTCAAAATGAAAAGAAACAGTTGCAAACATCCACTAATAACCAGAACATGGAATGTACAAAGTATGAATCTAGGAAAATAAAAAGTCATCAAAAATTAAATGCAATAAATAAAAATCAACACCCTGAGGCATTAGTGAGGTGAAATGGGTAGGTATTGGCTATTTTGAAATGGACAGTCATATGGTTTACTATGGTTTTGTTGTTGTTGTTGTTAAGTGCCATCGAATCAATTCGGACCCATAGTGACCCTCTATAAGGTTTCCAGGGAGCGGATGGTGAGCTTGACCTGCCAACCTTGCAGTTCACACTGACTTTGCAGTCCAGCATGTTAACCCACAGTGCCACACCTGAGGAGGAGTGGCATCACATTCATCACCAGAAATAACATGTCAAGATCTATCTTCAAATACAGTGCTGTCAGTTATAGGATACTATCCATACACCTACAAAGAAGACCAGTGAATACCACTATTATTCGAATTTATGCACCAACCACGATGCACAATTATAAAGAAATGGAAGAATTCTACCAATTTCTTCAGTTTGAAATTTATCTAACATGTAATCAAAATGCATTGATAATTACTGGTGTTTGGAATAGGGAAATTGGAAACAAAGGGGAAGGCTCACTAGTTAGAAAACATGAACTTGGTGACAATGATAGAATTTTGCAAGACCAATGACTTCTT
>NW_006408572.1:16656505-16683070 GCF_000296735.1 Chrysochloris asiatica
CAGCACATCAAAGAAATTCAAGGCAGACTCAGAAAAGGGGATGGAATGGGAGATAGCTTTGCTGACATCAGATGGATCTTGGCTGAAAACAGAGAGAATATCAGATGACAATGCAAAGGCTTTCAACTGTGTGGATCATGACAGACTATGGATAACACTGAGATGAATGAGCATTTCAGATCACTTACTTTTATTCATGAGGAACATGTGCATAGACCAAGAGGCAGTTGTCAGAACAACAATGGGATATGGAATGGTTTAAAATCAGAAAAAGCGTTTGCCAGGGTTATTATTTTTCACCGTATTTATTCAATGTGTATGATGAGAAGTAACCCCCAAAACTGGATAATATGAATAAGAATGACATCAGAATCAGAAGAAGACTCATTAACAACTGGCAATATGCAGATGATATGACCTTACAACGAGAACTTAAAATACTTATGAAGCTCAAATACGATAGCCTTCAGTATTGATTACACCTTGAAGTGAAGAAAACAAAAACTCTTGCCACTGGACCAATAAATAACATCAGGATAAATGGAGAAAAGATTGAAGTTGTCGAAGATTTCATTTTGCTTGGATCCACAATCAAACCTCATGGAATCAGCAGTCAAGAAATTAAATGACCTATAGCTTTAGGCAAATTTGCTGCACAAGACCTCTTTAAAGTGTTCAAGATCAAAGATTTAGTTTGAGGACTCAGATGCACCTGATCCAAGTCATGGTATTCTCAATTTCTTCAGATGCATCTGTAAATTGGACATAAAGAAGGAAAACGTAAGAGTTGATGCATTTGAATTATGGTGTTCGCAAAGAATACTGAAAATACAACAGACTGCCAGAAGAACAAACAATCCTGCATTAGACGAATACTCCTTAGAAGCCAGGGTGGTCAGACTTCATCTCTGAGACTTCAGAAATATTACCAGGAGAATGTCCTTGGAGAAGGATATTATTCTTGGTAAAGTTGAGGGTCATCGAAAAAGAGAACACTCCCCAAGGAGATGGATTGATGCAGTGAAAGCAGGAATAGGCTTGAAAGTAGCAACAATTGTGAGGAGGGCACAGGACCAGGCAGAGCTTTGTTGTGTTGTGCATGGGGTCACTATGAATCAGAACCAACGTGGCGACATCTAACAAGAATAGCGGCAACAATATAAGGTCACTGTGAGTCAGAATTAGCTCAGATGGCAGTGGATAAACATATATATATATTGTGCCTACTTGTTTGGTCAAAAGTGAATCCAGATTCTGTTATGGAGTAATTGTTATTGTTGTAGTTGTTAGGTACTGCCAATTCAGTTCTGACTCATAGCTACCCTATGTGGTCCTGCACTGTCCTCACAAACAGTCCTATGTTTGAGTCCATTGTTAGAGCCGCTCTGTCAATGCATCTCATTGAGGGTGTTTCTCTTTTTTGCTGATCCTTGATTTACCATGATTACCTTCTTTGGGTTTTGAAGTCCAATTTTTTTTTTTTAAATTCATGTTTTATCCTACAGCGCCACACCAGGACTCCAGGAATTTGTATAGATAATAAAATTTCATAATTTCAGAATGTAGAACTGTCTTCTTACCCATGAGGACTTTATTAGTGCTTTTTCAACACTTACTATTCTTCGCACAGGTTCCACAGTTCCCACAAAGTGCAGATTCAAATGTTTATTTGTGCTCAAAATGTGTTTGCATTTTAGTCCTCAAAATATCGCACATAGTCGTAGTGGTTATGAATAGGGCTGCGAACCGTAAACTCAGCAGTTGGAAACTACCAGCTGTTTCACAGGAGAAAGATGAGGCTTTCAGCTCCCGTAAAGATTTACAGCCTCAGAAACCCTGAACAGGGTTGCTATGAGTCGGAACCGACTCCAAGGCACACAGCCACAACCACCCCTTTTCCAATCAATAGCTAGTCTGTGTTCTTTGAGGTATCTGTCCAGACAGGCATGAAATTATTTTGCCCAAATTTAGGGACCTCTCTGTTGAGCCTCCTTGGTTGGGATTATCAGATGGTAATTATTTGTAGAGAAGGCCACCATAATTGGTTTGAGTGGAGAGTTGCCTTTCATTCATTCCTTTGCTAGATATCATCAGACCTTTTATTTATTTTTTTGATTAAGAGTTACCTTTTCCTGAGTATTGAGTCCTTCCCTGGGCTTGTATTTTATTAATGAGCCATCAGGTCATCTTCGTTAAGAATCAAGGTTTGTTTTTTAAAGGCTCATAGACAGACATGGGCATCATTAAATGCTGGGACTCAGCCCTTGGCAAGCCTCGCTAGAGCCTGGATTTGTTCCTTTTCTCAATCTACATGAGGAAGCATAGAAAACACATTCTTCTAAGGAAGGAGTTGACAAGAATTTCTTTTCATTTCTGTGTCATCTATGATTTGTGACAAACAAACATTAGTGCCCATGGGCAAGGCTGAGAAAGGTAATTGAGCCAACACTTCCTTTGATTTCCTTGGGGATGCCTTCCAGGGGAAGAAAGGTCAACAGAAGAAGCAATAACTAAAGAAAGGCTCTCTCCAATCCAAGCCCATGGCTAGTTTCCATCCTATATGGGTAATTTGCCAAAGTAAACTGTTGTAGATGAATGGGGTCTCTCCCAAGTCACTTTCCTTCCAGGTTTAGCAGTCCAGATAATGGAGTGCAGATCTCCCAAACATCTTCCTGTAAACTGAGCCCAGGAATTACTCCATTGTTGTTGTTAAGTGCCAGCAAGTTGGTTCTGATTCATAGCAACCCTGCATAGTGTTTCTGAGAAGCAGCTGGTGAGTTTGAACCACCAACCTTTCGGTTCAAACTGAGTTTATGGTCGAGTGTTTATCTTACAGTGCCACACCAGGAATTCATCTAGAGAATTAAATTTCATAATGGTAACCCTAATGTAGAACTGTCTTCTTACCCATGAGGACTTTATTAGTACTTTTTCAATACTGACTACTCTTCACACAGCTTCCACACTTCCCACAAAGTGCATTATTGTTTTTGAATTTACTAAAGTTTTAGAGACCTGTTATGATGCTGTAGGATAAGCACTGGACTGCTAACTGCAAGATAGATTATTCAAACCCATCAGATGTTTCTTGGAAACTCTATACAGGTTTGCTATATGTCAGAACCAACTCAAGGGCACTTAACAACAACAAGGTTTTGGAGGGCCACAGGGAGATGTTACAGAAGGAGAGTTGCATCGAACAGCAGGCAGCATTCTACTGAAGACACCCCTTATATATTGTATATTGTTATGGATTACATTGTACCGCCTCAAATATGAGTTGAAATCCTAACCTGTGGCTGTAATCCCATTTGGAATAGAGTTTTCTGTTAATGAGGTCATATCTGTGCAAACCTCATCACTTCTGAGTTATAGGAGAAGCATACAGAAACATGCAAGCACAAACAGGAAGGGAAAAATGGATTCTATTTGATGCTCACGGAGGTAGCGAATCTACCAACTCAGGAACTTGGGGCAATGCTTTCTACTAGCAGCTGAAATAAACAAAGAAGAGCCTCCCCTGAAGTTATGCCCGGATTGCCTGCTGCACTGTGAGAGGAGACATTCTCTTTACACCCACCACTTGTGGTATTTCTGTTACAGCAGTACTGGTGTGGCTCTGTAGGATCAGCACTAGACTGCGAACCATAAGGTCAGCAGTTCAAACCCACCAGTTGATCCTTGGAAACTCTATATAGCATCACTATGAACCGGGAAATGACTCGATGGCACTTAACAACAACAAGGTAACTAAGACAGGTTTCTCTTCCTGCCTTGTTCTATGCTGCTGAACTATCAATCTGGCGTCTTTTCCTTCTCTTACATCTTCCATGGGATTTCTCAGGTTTTCTGGGTTTCATCTCTCCTCTGGAGTCCTCACTGCCAGAACAAAATTGTCTCATGTGTTATTATTCATAGCATTTCAATCTGACCCAGCATTTGTGACCTTGTATACTTCCAACAATTGTTCTGTTTAGCAACAAACCAGTTGCTGTAGATTCAACACAAACCTATGAACATCCCAGAATAACAATCTGAGTAGAACTTACTCCTGAGGGTTTTCAATGGATGATTTTTTTAAAGTAGATCACTGGGTCATTCTCTTGAGGTTCCTCTGGGTGGATTTGAACCTGTATCCTTTTAGTTAACAGCCAATTATGTTAACAGTTTGTGCCACCCTGGGGTTCCTTTTGTCCCATGAGACAGTGCAAGCCCTGAACTCTCTTTCTAGGCTACTGGCACTGATATATCATCCCTACACTAGGATGCTCAGATGTCACTGTGGCAGCTGGTTACCCTGACATGTACACCTGGTGTTTACAGCTCAGGGCTTATCTCTCAGATGAACCAGTACCACAACCCAAAAGATACACTCTCTATCTCTGCTTCCCTGATATTGTTGTTGTTGTTGTTAGGTGCCATTGAGTCAGTACTGACCCATAGCGACTTTATGCACAACAGAACGAAACAGTGCCTGGTTCTGGGCCAACCTCACTACTGTTGCTACACTTGAGTCCATCGATGCTGCCACTTGGCCAATCCATCTTGTTGGGGGTCTTCCTCTTTTTTCTCTCACCCTCCACCTTACCAAACATGATATCCTTCTCCAGGGACTGTTCCTTCCTGACAATATGTCCCAAGTATGAGAGACAAAGTTTGGCCATCCTGGCCTCCAAGGAGCACTCTGGCTGCACTTCTTCCAAAACGGATATTAGACAGAGACATTTCTCATCCTCTGGGGTCTAAAAGATCTGCTTCATCTCTCTGTCCCAAATTCCATCCCTTTGAGTTGATCTGATATGTGGCATCTGGATCCCTGATACTAAAACATTTCCACTTCCCAATCTTTGGTCTCTTGGACTTTATTTTTCCTTTAGTTTTAGGAGCCATGCCTAGTATTTTCAAAGCCACTATGATTGCTGCCATCTAATAGTAGTAACTACTTATTGTTGTTGTTAAATGACATTGAGTCAGTTCCCACTCATAGTGACCCTCTGTAGGGTTTCCGAGAAGCAGCTGGTGGTTTTGAACTTCTGACCTTATGGTTCAAGCTGACCTTGCAGTCCAGTGCCTTATCCTGCAGCACCACACCAGGACTCTGACTACTAGTGTTGTTGTTGTTAAGTGCCGTTGAGTCGGTTCCGACCCATAGCGACCCTGTACAGGGTTTCCGAGGGTGTAAATCTTTACGGGAGTAGAAAGCCTCATCTTTCTCCTGCGGAGCAGCTGATAGTTTCGAACCGCTGACCTTAAGGTTCTCAGCCCGATTCGTAACCACTACGCTATCAGAACTCCCTCTGACTACTAGTAGTTACTGTCAAGTCCAACTCATGGTGACTCATGTGTGTCACAGTAGAACTGTGCTCCATAGGGATTTCAGTGGTGGTTTTCCAAAATTGGATCATCAGACCTTTCTTCAGCAGCTCTTCTGGGAGTGTTTAAACCATTAACATTCTAATTAGCATCCAAGTACATGAAGGGATTGTGCCAGGAACTCTTCTCCTCTCATGCTTACTGTTGTTGTTAAAAGTAGGCAAACTCTCTGAAATCCAGAAATGGAAAAGAGAAATAGCAAATTACGTCACAATTAGTTACATATCCAGGTGGGTCTCTAAAGAGGAGGGGCCTCAGTAGATATCCCAGAAAAGCATTCCAATCAATTAAAAAAATTTTTGGCCCAATAAGTTGGTCTTGCACTTCTTTGTAAATCTATTTAAAGTAGTTTACTCACCCCATGTCTGATAACGACTAGAAAAATGCCTAATTAGGACCAGATGAAAATAATCCCCAAGCTTTTTCCATTTAATTTTACTTGTAAAAACTGATGATTTTAGATAGTGAATTTCCTGTCCGTGTTGGGATTATGACTTCCAAGAAGATCTTTAGTGTTTGACTACATGTTTCTTGTTGTTTAAAATGACCTATTGGTTCATTGTTTTGTGAACAAAACTTTCCTTGGGTTTTGCATCTAGAGAATGGAGATTGCCCAGGCGGATCCCCCACCCCCCACTGCCCCCAAGCATTTAAATAAGAAACTTTCCCTCTCAATCAAATGTACCAGATAATTGATTCTATTATTTAGGTTTTGTGTGTCTTTTGACACATTGAGGAGGGAGCCCTGAGAAATGTAAAGTTATTAGGATCGCATCAATTTTGTAAATCCCTGTGCTGAGCAGATGCTGGGTATTTTTCATCTAGTTCCATAACTGCATTTAAAGGCATTAAGTGTTGTGATTACAGGGTTATTTTTGCCTTGCTCTGTTTGCCAATTTGACATAATAAATTTCAGTGATATATTTTTATGATATTATGTTTGGGGAATGGGAAAGTTATTATTGTTTTACAAAAGACTCGTTGAAAGGATGATACTGTGTTAATGATAATGCCTTTAGAAACACCCACATTCAAGAGCATTTCCATCCAAGCTATGCCCTTTAAATCATTTTCTCAGTTTGCACCATCACACTAAGTAAACAGTGCATTACCCTCATGTTTGTCATAATCCCAATCTGGTTTTATTTGGACACTTATCTGGGGCCAACAGACCCAGGGTGTAGAATAAACTGGACCACTCAGTTTTATTTTCTATGCCAGAACACCAGATTTTCCATTTCCTGATTTGCTAATCCTCCTTTTTGTTCCCAAATCTCAGTCAAAATTTCTAGGTGAAGGACTGAGACTCTAAAAAACAAAACGCAGAGCAGGGTGGCATCCGACCTCCTCTGACTTCACAAGGGAGGGAGGAGGAGAATCGCCTTCAGCATCCACTGAGATCTGCCATGCCTCCATGATCTTTACTGATGTCGGCACCAACCATTGCTCTTATAACATGCTCTCCTTCTCACTTGGGTTTGTTTGATGATTCATTGCAATAGGCACAGAGGACTCACAGACAATTCTCACAATTGTGGGGTTTAGTAGGGAAGTTAACAGGTTAAAATTCAAGATTAGAAATGATCAGGTTACTGGAAAGACTTGAACACTCTGAGTGATTTTTAGTAGAACTATTTGTAATTGTCAAATCTTGGAAATCTAATGAGAGGTTTGATCGATTTCCTGATCCAAAACATACACCAGAGCTTCCATGAACACTGCATCGCCCATCTACCTGGGTCTCTTCTGCTGTTGCAATCACAGTCAGCGGATTTTGTTTGTTTATACCCTTCAAGAGATTCTGTACTTATAAGGAATCCTGGTGTGGCATTGTCAGATAAACACAAAGCTGGTTTGAACCACAAGGTCAGCGGTTCAAATTTACCAGCTGCTTCTCAGAAACCCTATACAGGGTTGCTATGAGTCAGAATTGACTCGATGGCACTTCACAACAACAACAACATACTTATACAGGAGTTCTGGTATGGTGCTGTAGAATAAGCACAGGTTTGTTAACCACATGGTTGGTGGCTCAAACCCACCAGTTATTCTTCAAAAACCCTATAAAGAGTTGCTATGAGTCAGAACTTACTCAGTGATACTTAACAACAACAACAGCACTTATAGAAGCAATTACAGACGTTTATATGCACACCATACAAAAGGACATGACATCAATTCTGCCCCTTACATTTTCTTCTATCAACTAACAATCTCAAACCTATGTTTCAAAAGTTTTGTCAAGTGACATTTTTGCCTGCAAATGTTTGAGAATTACTTTTTTAAAACTTTCGAGACAATTATTAAAACATGTCCCCAAAAGTAAGTTACGGTGGTGGTGGTGACTATGTGCCATGGAGTCGGTTCCGACTCATAGTGACCTTGTACAGGATTTCCGAAGCTGTAAATCTTTACAGGAGCATAAAGCCTCATCTTTCTCCCCTGGAACAGCTGGAGTCTCCAAATCATTCTAAGTTAAATTTCAGCTCACTCCACATCTTGGGGATCACAAGTTATAAAGCAGTAGCATCTGAATTAATGAGATAATAACAAATGTAATTCTTAGATTATTATTTTTGTGTGCTTCTTTTGTCTCCTTTAAGTGCAATGAAATAACTCGTGAGATGATACCAAGTCTTTTGTTTCTGATTCTATGTACACCCAATATTTAGCATCTTAGTGTCTGTAACATTGATGCATTTGAATGAATGATTGGTACTCAGTAAGAAACTTTGGAGTGAATTTGTTGTTGTTATGTGCCGTGGAGTCGGTTCCGACTCATAGCGACCCTGTACAGGGTTTCCAAGGCTGTAAATCTTTACGGGAACAGAAAGCCTCATCTTTGTCCCGTGGAACAGCTGGTAGTTTCGAACTGCTGACCCTCAGGTTCGCAGCCCGATTCGTAACCACTATGCTACCAGAGCTCCTTTTGGAGTGAATAATAATAAGTTGTAATATTTGTGGCTGACTGCTACAGGGATGGAGTCCTGGTGTGGTGGTGTGGGGTAATGAGCTGAAATGCAAAGTCGGTTTGAACTGCAAGGTCAACATTTCACCAGCCATTACTCAGAAGCCCGATACATAGTCGCTATGAGTCGGAACCAACTCAACGGTGTTCAACAACACCAGCTACAGTGATGGCCTACACCAGATGAATCTATTGGCCTAGTAGAATCAGAAATGATCATGGGTGTGTGTGTGTGTGAGGGGTAGACAGACTGTAATAAGACTGTCTTGGTGTCATAGGGTTGTTGTTTGGTAATGATGTTAACCGTCGTTGAGTTGTTCCAACTCATAGTGACCCTGCATAGAGTTTCCAATGTGCAGCTGGTGGGTTTAAAGCACAGACATTGTGATTAGCAGTCCAGTGCTTATACTACAGCGCCACGTGAGGTTCTCATGTTCTAGGTATGTGAGAACAAAACAACTCGAGATGAGCAACTTTAAAGAACAGAAATTTATTTTCTCACAGGTCTGGAGGTTAGAAGATCAAACTTTCTCTTCTAGCTTCTGCTAGCCCTGGGTATCCCTTGGCATTTTCACAAGCTCTGTCTTCCCTCTGTGTTCATTTCCTCTGCATTTCCCGCCCCCCTTTTTATAAAAGTTCACTTAGGAGAAATTAGAACTCACCTTACTCCCTAATATGGCTTCATTAACATAATTGATAACATATGCAAACACCCACGAATACAGGAGTCAGGACCTCAACAATGATAAAGAATTTTTAAACCTCTATGCCTCAATTCCAGTACTCAGCCACTGTCAACATGTTATAATGTGGTGGCATGTGCAGTACCATGGACCACCAAAACAGCAAACCAATCTGTATGGGATGAAGTACAACCAGAATGCTCCTTTGAAGCCAGGATGGCCAGACTTGTCTCTCATACTTCAGACATGTTATCAGGAGGGACCAGTCCCTGGGGAAGGACATCATGCTTGTAAAGTGAAGGGTCAGAGAAAAAGAGGAAGACCCCTCCTCCCCCAAGGAAATGGATTAGCACAGATTTAGCGATGATTGTGAGGTGGCACGTGACCTAGCAGTGTTTCATTCTGTTCTTCATAGATAGAGTCGTTATGAGTCAGTACCGACTCCATGGCACCTAATAACAACAACACTTTAAAGAGGTCTTTTGTAGCAGATTTTCCCAGTGCAGTACATCATTTGATTTCTTGATTGCTGCTTCTGTGTGCATTGGTTGTGTATTCAAGTAAAATGAAACCCTTGACAACTTCAATCTTTTCTCCTTTTATCATGATACTGTTGATTGGTCCATTTGGGAAGACCTATCTCTATGTCCTGGTGTGGTGCTGTGGCTTAATGCGCCAGACTACAAAGCTGTTTGAACTGCATGATCGGCTGTTCAAGTTCATCAGCTGCTCCTTGGAAACCCTATACAAGGTCGCTATGGGTCAGAATCCACTCGATGGCACTTAACAACAACAACAACATATCTATGTCTTAGTCCTGGGGTGACACTGTGGGTTAATGTGCTGGACAGCAAGGTCAGTTTGAACTGCAAGGTCGGCAGTTCAAGCTCACCAGTCACACCTCAGGAACCCTATACAGGGTAGCTACGGGCCCAAACGGACTCAACAACACTTAACAACAACAACATATCTATGTCTTATTTATTTATTACCCTTCTATCTGTCAAAGGAACTCTGGTAGCATAGTGGTTGCGAATTGGGCTGCAAACTACAAGGTCAGCAGTTCGAAACTACCAGCTGTTCCGCGGGAGAAAGATGAGACTTTCTGCTCCCTTAAAGATTTACAACCTCGGAAACCCTGTACAGGGTAGCTATGAGTCAGAACCGAATCCACGGCACCTAACAACAACAACAACAACCATGTATCTATCTGCCCACCTACCTATCTATTTGTCTACCCATCTATCTACACACTCACATGCCTTGCTGGTTTTGTTCCTTTAGAGAACCTAAACTAAGACAGTTGCTAATTTTCTAATGTTGAGATAGGGTGATCTTCTTGGATTATTCAGGTGGGCCCAAATGCAATCACCAGGGTTCTTATAAGGAAAGAGGGAGGCAAGAGACTCAGATTCAGAGAAGGAGATGTGAACATGGAAACAGAAATAATCGTGATACATTTGCCATCTTTGATGATGAAAGAAGGTCACAAAACAAGGAATATAATTTCAACCAGCCAGTAAAGCTGGGAGAGACAAGGAAACAGATTCTTCCTTCGAGTCTCCAGAAAGGAACACAACAAGTCAATGTACCCAGTGCAGAGTCACTGCAGTAGTTACTGTGTGGTCTGAGGCCTTCCAGCCTTCAGGGCTCGTGTTCTAACTGGACAATATTTTGTTTTGATCTATAGGGTTGTCATGGGAGAAAGATGAGGCTTTCTGCTCCCGTAAAGATTTACAGCCTCGGAAACCCTGTACAGGGTCGCTATGAGTCGGAACCGACTCCACGGCCCATAACAACAACATAAGGTTGTCAATTTTCAGAAGTTTATCAGTAGCTCTTCCTTCCTTGTCTGTCTTAGGAAGCTCTGTTGAAACCTGTCTACATGGGTGGTTCTGCTGATATTTGAAATACTGGCGACCTCACTTTCAGCATCATGTTATTGTCGTTTAGTGCCATCCAATCAGACCCTGTATAAGGTTTCCGAGGAATGGATGTGAACTGCTGACCTTGCAATTCAAAATGACCTTTCGGTCCAGTGCTTATCCTACAACACCACACTAGGACTCCCAGCATCGTAACAACATGCAAAACACCACAGTACAATAAACTAACAGATTGGTGGTGGTAGAATACTTGTAGCCCATCAGATAATCTAAGATTTGTAGCCATAGAAAGTTCAATAGTAAACCACATTCAACTGCAATGATGTATGTCTAAAGGACATTCTTTTTTAGTAAGTAAACAACTGTTGTGAATAAATTATGCATCAAGCAGGGGAACCTACATCAGGTGCTTGAAGAATTGAAGGAGTTGAGAGGAGAATGATGCAAAAGCCAACCTGAGATAGCAATTGCAGAAAGCCAGTATCACTCCCATGGCTGGGGGACGGGGAACAAAGGACAGGGCATTGCCAAAGTTCAGAAGCCAGATCTACCAAACTGGAGCGAGGATTTTATAAGAGAAAGTGAGGGATGGTCAGCCCACCAAAAGAAATGGGGTAATGAAAAGAGGGATGTTGTGATAGCAACTGAGACCATACAACAGATCTAGTATCTGCCAGAGGTTCTCCTTGAGTGGGAGTGTGTAAGCTGACTTATTTCCTCTTTATGCTTTCCTACCCACCAGTGCCTTCATGGGCACATGAAATATGTTTGGTAAGACTCTGGGCAGAGTAGGAGAAGGACAGAAAATTTGCTTCCTGTATCAAATTTCTTGCCCCAGTGTTATTTATTGAGATTATTCTTTCATCCTTTGAATGGTCCTGATATTTGCCTTTTATTTCTAGACTTTTTAGCTCTATTCCATTTGTCTGTATGTCTGTCTGTGCTGGCACCATACTGTTTTGTTTTGGCTATTCAGGGTCCTTTGCCATTCCATATCAGCTATCGGGATTTGAATAAGAATTTCATTGGATCTCTTTGGCGCATGTTGACATCTTAACAATACATCATGACATCTTCCATTATAGTCCATCAACAAGGACGCATTTGCATTTCTGAAATCTTTAATTCCTTTCAGTAATAAGTAGTAATTTTTAGTACATAAATCTTTTCACCTACTTGATCACATTTATTTTCCAAAGTATTTTATTCTTCTAGATACTATTGCGAATTAAAAAAAACACAACGTTTTATTGTTCATTGCTCATGCCTAGAAATACAGCTGATTATCATCACTGATCTTATCTCCTGACAATTTGCTAAATTCCTTTATTAATTTATAACTATTTAAAAATTCATTAGGATGTTCTGTTAGCTAAGATCATGTTATCTGTGAACAGGGATCATTTTACTTCTTCTCTGGTAGCGTAGTGGTTACGAATCGGGCTGCGAGCTGCAAGGTCAGCAGTTCGAAACTGCCAACTGTTCCGCGGGAGAAAGATGAGGCTTCCTGCTCCCATAAAGATTTACAGCCTCGGAAACCCTGTGTAGGGGCGCTATGAGTTGGAACCGACTCCACGGCACATAACAACAACAACAACATTATAATTCAATTTCTAAAAGTTCTTTTTCTTGCCGTATTTACATGTGTAGAACTTCCGGGACAGCATGGAAAACCAGTGGTGAAAGTGAGCATCCTTATTTCTAACTTAGTTTCAGTCTTTCACAATTAAGTATGATGTCATCTGTGAGTTTTTCATACATGCCCTTTATCGAGTGGGGGATGTTCCTTTCTACTGCTCGATTTTTAGATGTAACTTACACCATCAAGGTATGTAATATGTTGTCAAGTAATTTTACTGCATCAATTAAAATGATCGTATCTGTTTCTCCCCCCCTCCCAAATTCTATTAACGTAGTATATTGTACCAGTTGATTTTCAAATGCTGAAACACTGCAAAAATGGCGTGGAGACCATGTCTGCCTTCCATGTCTGACTTCACACAGGGGAAGGAGAATTAAACTCAAAATCTAGCCAAGGATAATTCAGATGAAGCAGAGGTCAGGCATGCCGCCTCTCTATAACCTTGTGTATCCTATTCTGACATCAACCATTCCTCTCACACTACCCAGATGGCACATTCCACAAGCCAGTTTCCTGTCCTTAGAAACTCAGCTTTATTCAGTGCCTGAAGCTGTCCTGTCTCTCCATTTGTCCACCTCTGCTGTCGCCATGTTTCCAGGTAGGGAATCTCATACTCCACTTATAATCTTCTTTCTTGATGGTCCTGGAATTGTCTATTCCCTTTTCCAAGATGACTCATTTTAATCCTTGCGAGATGGCAAAACTAACCACTCTGGGTGTGAGTCTTGTCTACTTTACTTGCATGGCCCCACCTAATCATTTGGTAGGAGTTAAGAAGACTTGGAGTCCTAATATGGTGCTGTAGGTTAAGCACTGGGCTGATAACACCAAGGTCAGCAGTTCACACCCAACAGCAGCTCCTTGAAAACCCCCTACAGGCTTGCTATGAGTTGGAACTGATTTGATGCATTTAACCACAACAACAACAACAAAACCTTGGATAGAAAAGTCATACCAAATAAATTTAGGGTATTGCATGCTGTGTAATTCTCTTAACATGCTGCTGAATTTGGAGAGAATTATTTTTAAACAATTAAATTTACCTAAAATATAATAGGACTCCTGATGTGGCACTGTAGGATCAGCACTGGACTGCAAACCAAAAAAAATTTCTTCAGCAAAAAAATGATGCATGATGGGCTAAGTGGGACAGAGGTAAATGAGGATGTATGCACAAACTTGGAACAACAGGGCTCCAGGATAAAAGGATTGAGGTATGGTTTGAATGGGTAAAAGAGGGGAATAGTGTTAAAATGCTTGGCTGTCTTTTGAATCTTGGTTTCCCTTGCCTACCATTGTAAAATAGACAGTTGAGAGAGAAAGAAAGGAATAGCCCGAAACATCACAATATAAAGCTTTCAAGTCCGTCTTTAGCCTATAACTGACTGGAATACCTTAAAAGGGGCTAGAAGTTGCCCAGTGAAAGAGACCTCCTGTGGAGCCTTTGCACTGCATAAGACCATAGGTGGAATCCTGAGCCACATCCAGAATCATCTGAAGTGGGAAATTTCCACTTGAAAGGATAAGTAGACCAGCCTGGAGTGGCTAGAAGAACAGAAGACACTTCGTGAAAGAAAGACTGGCAGGAAAAATCAAAAACAGTAATGGCAGTCTGATTAACTACTACAAGAATAAGCAAACACTTCACCCAGGAGCCATCAACACATGTGGTCGGGTCCCCTCAGAGAAAACCCCCTTCCAAGACTGAGACTCAAGGGGAATACATGAACAGGCATGTGATATGGCTGGTGACCACATTGCTCACCAATAAGGGAAAGTGGGAGAAAACAGCAGTGAAGTTGGGAGCTGGGTCTGACCACATTCAATCAACTCCTGTGAGCCTGGGTAGAGACCTGGTTGGCCAGCAGCATGACAAGACCGATGACTCCTGGACCCAGAGGGAGTGGCATGGCCACAGAGGATTAGAGTGGAGAGTGAAGCATCCAGCTGATGTGACATGAGGGGAGATGCACAGGAATACCCATACTTGCAGATAGCACCCACTTGACATGGTTTCAATGGCTGGATGATCAGAACTCGACTAGAAGAAAAAAGAAGAGGAAAAGAAAAGAGTAATCCACTATAATTTGATGAACTTTACCTATACGTATGGATGTAGTAGCTCAAAAAAGGGAACAAATCTTTACAGCGAGGGTCACCCCTACCCCCTCGGTTGATAAGGATGGGCAACTTGGACATTGGCTGCCCAAAATTGGGGTGAGGGGAGCTACAAAGGCAAAAAGTGACTGGCTTACAAGCTTTCAAGAGGGAGCCTAGTTCCAGATGGAGTGGCAGAAAATAGAATCTGCACTGAATGGTTTCCAGTCTGTTGGGACAGGGCTAATGAAAGGAGGTGGGGATAAGACTCTTGTGGTACAATAGTGAATAATTGCTATCAGGACTGACTGTGAGGGTTGGAAATGTAAATGTAGATGTTTTGTAACAAAAGGAGGGGAGTGATTGATTTTGCAGTCCAGGAGCGGAGGTCCCTAGGACCATCAAATGAGATGAGCGGAGTGCGGGACCCTATCCAGGTAAGCAGTGATGCCAGAAATGGAGACAGAGATAATGATGTGGAGAGATGGAGCAGCTGGGGACTCTAGACTCAGGGAGGGAGAGGGACTGTGTGTTGATGGCCAGGGGGGGCAGGTCTGTGGGGTGTACCCTTTGGTTATTTGATGGTGCATGGATGGGATTGTAATCATTGCAATGAAATGAAATATGAGAGGACGGATGTAAAACTGATGTTCTCCCATGTAGACCCACATAATTCACAATAAAAACTTAAAAAAAAAATTCAGATAAAAAAAAAAAAATAGATGCATGGCGAAGCTTCAGAACCTCAGATGAGCCCATCAAAAAATTCACATGCCAATGTTAGCGTACAATTAAGCTAAAATAAATGGATGAATGATTTCTATGTTGCACGGTAGCTAATTGTTTATTATGGCTCTTCTAGGCATATTGTTCCATTCTGTGATGTATTGTGAACCCTAATCTCTATGTCTGTGATTATTGACCCATTTTGAAGTTAATTTTGAATGAAGCAAGATTAAGGCAGGACTAAGGATTAAGGTTGAGCTAAAGAGTAAGGCAGCACCGTGACATAAAGCACTGGATCACAAGGTCACTCTGGATTCCAAGGTCGGTAGTATAGATTCACCAGCCTCTCCTTGGAGACCCTACTCGATGGCACTTAAAAACAACAATAACAACAAGTATTAAGGATTCACTTTACTAGAGGGTGTGACTCAAGAAACCACTGTCATTTTCTTTGGGGGCATGGTCTGAGTTCAATATATAGGAATGCATTGGTCAAGTTCTCTCTCTTACATCTAGATCTTAGATCTGGTCCATCATGTCTGACCTACAGGCCGTGGAACGTGTGACCTAGCACTTGACCTCTTTCACCAGCTCCCATAGTCTTGTCCATCAACAATCTGTTCTCTGAACTACTTATTTGGGTTTCTCAGCTCCTGAGACTACTTGGGTGCAGAGAATCCTCCAGACTCACCTCTGGACTGTGGGTTTGGGACTTGCTAACCTCCCCAATTCGAAACTACCAGCTGCTCCGCGGGAGAAAGAGGAGGCTTTCTGCTCCTGTAAAAGATTTACAGCCTCGGAAACCTGTGTTCAGGGTCGCTATGGGTCGGAAACGACTCGACGGTACTTAACAACAACAACAACCTCCCCAATAATGTGACACATTTCCTTGAAAGCTGTGAGTTTGGTGAGATGTTTTAGTGTATTGCACAACCCTGGAATATGAGGGACGGGAGGCGTGGTGACTGATATCAAAGATTACTGAGTGGTGTGACAGGTTGGAAAAGTCAGACACTTGTGATATCTTTAATCTTCACCTCAGAGGGCCCAGTCTCGTGCTGATCTTCTCAAATGAAACTATTCATGCATAGGTCTATAATTTTCTACACTGTTATGATTAGGTTTCTGTTATGACTAGGTACATAACAAGACACCCCAAAACGCAGTGCCTTGAAAAAATATCAGTAAATGTATTAGGGTCACAGTTTTGCTGGATTGAAAATTTGAAGAGAGCTCAGCTGGGCGGTCTCTCATGCAGTTGGAATCAGACTCATGGACCTGAGGATTGCAGTGGCAGGGACAGGCCAGGCTTCTCTCTTATTCTTCAAGTAGTCTCAGGACTTTTTGATGTGGCTTCTCCACCTGGGTTCTTTGGAACCTCCTCCCACTATGGCAGCATCACAGTGGTAAAACCTCCTACAAAGAAGCTCCTACCAGGCAGAAGCTGCACCTTCCTTTGTCAATAGTTACACAGTGTCCCTTCTACCTTATCCTGTGTGTGTGTTGCCCCGTCACCAAGGTTGGCCCAGATTCAAGAAGAGGGGATGAAGATCCCACCTCTCTATAGAAGAAGAGTCCAAAAGCAAGAGGACAGATTTTTAAGTTACCACAGTTTCATAGGCTGGTAATTTTAATGATGTTTCAGTATCTATTATTATAAAAATTGCATTCCCCTGGTATTGAAGTATGAGCTTTGTCCTTTGGACTACAGAGCTTGTAGTCAAGGTAACATTGCTCACTTAGTAGCAAGAAAAATGCCCAAGAGGAAATGATTAATTTCTTGAGTTCTGGATTTGCAACCTTAATATAAAGTGATAATTTTACAAAATGTCACTACTCCCAGTGCAGATATATAAAACCTATCTTCCAGAAAACAATGTTCCATTTTTCTTTGTGAGGTTTAAGATAATAACATACAATCCAAGCCCTCACAATACTTGTGGCTGACAGTTATTTTCTATTTTCATTCCATGAACCATTTCCTCTGTTCCTCAGAGCACAGAGTTAGCAGCTAGTTAGCCCTTAAAAGTACACGTTAATACAAGCAAGAATGATGTTCTCTGTGCATAAAGGAGGTCTCATTGGATAAATAAAAGGTTGCTCATTTATTGATGATGCAAAAATCTATTATACATTCAGCTGAAAGAATCATCAATTATGTATTCCGAACTCCCTGTACAGCATGAAACATGTTTGTTTTTATTATGTTAAAACCTGTAATTTTCTTTATGATTGTGGTGAATGTTCTGTCTCAAAGCATGTGGTAGCATCTGCATTTGTTAAGGGGTTGCTACACCATTTTCATGGGATTCTTCGGTCACCTTGTAGTTAAATGTCCAGGAATCACGAGAGATAGATGCCCATAGCTTATTCATTCGCTCACTCACACTACCCTCAAATAAAATGACCAATGCATCAGCCATATTCAGCCATTATTTGCAGACATTATTGCTCCATCTTATCTAGTGAAGGTGTGAGTCCCTGAGTGGCACAAATGGCTAAATGTTTGACTACTAACTGAAAGGTTAGCAGTTCAAATCCATCCGGAGCTACCTTTGTGAGAAATAACTCTTGTGGGTGTGATCCATCTTCAGGAATATAAGGACGCATGAGACTGCTAGACCAGGCAGACATAGATTGTTGATTTACATCCAGCAATATATAAGCAGGATGAATTGGGGGAAGGGAGGAAAGAAATCTGTTCTAGGACTAAGAACTTTAAATAAGAATTCAATCATTAAGACCATGGGTGAGCTGTTTTGGCTTCTTTGTGAGGAGGGAAAATGGGAAGTACCAGTAGAACTGTGAATGGGGAACTGGAACTGGAGGAGGGGCTTTTTTCAAGACGGGGGATAAAACTATTTGTAGGCTGGCCATGTCTACTGGGTTGGGTGCCCGCTTTTGCAAAATTGATTGAAGAAAACCTCACTCTAGCTAAAATGAGTACAGATTGGATTACTTGAGTATTTGTCAGTATGGACAATGTTTCTCATACCTTGAATGAAAGGGCTGTTGAAAGAACACATCATTAGAAACTGCTGAAAGTGAAGAGCTCTATTTTACAACACATGTACTATTATGAATCAGAGTCAACTAAACAGCAACTGGAAGGGAAGGAAGTGAGGGAATGATTAGAATGGTATCATTTCTCAAATGGGTCTTACAGCCCTTTAAACTCAGACTTCATCCACATTCATTCTAGATCCATCACATCACACTACCAATGAAACAACTGATTTCTATAGGAACAAATGAGCTAGAGATGTTGACTGTCTACTCTGCTGGTTCAGACTTCTCCAGGGGACACTTGTATATCCCTGAATATAGACATAGCAATGCTTCTCAGCATGCACTTAAATTGACACTGCTGTTGTTGTTATTAGGTGCCCTTCAGTTGATTAGAACTCATAACTACTTTATACACAACAGAACAAAACACTTTAAGCTGTGGCATCATCTTCTTCTCAATATTTGCCATCTTTAAGTCTTTTGTTGTGGCAACTGTCAAGCCATCTCATTAAAGTCTTTGCCTTTTACATTGACCATTTACATTACCAAACATGATGTCCTTCTCCAGGAACTGGTCCCTCCTGATAACATCTCCAAGGTGCGTGACACAAAGGCTCACCATCCTTGCTTCTAAGAAGCATTATGGCTATACTTCTTTCAAGGCATTTATTGTTCTGGCATTCTATTGTGACTCACTATCCTTTGCCAACACCACAATTCAAATGCATCAATTCTTCTTTGATTTTTCTTATCCATTGTCCAGTTTTCTTATGCATATGAGGAGACTGAAAGTACCAAGGCTTGGGTCAGGCTTACCTTATTCCTCAAAGTGACATGTTTGTTCATTAACAGCTTAAAGAGATCTTTTGGAGCAAAATTGCCTAATGCAAAGAAGGTTTTTGTTAGTGTGAAAAATCTTTCTTGACTTTTAAAAATAATGCTCTAATACAATATTTGTCCTTTTTGTACTAACTTATTGTACTCAGTATAATGTTCTCCAGGTTCATACAGGAGGTGGTTGAGGTGTTTCACAGAATCTTCATTATTCTTTAACATTGTATAGTATTCCATTGTGTGCTTGTACCACAGTTAATTTATGCACCCTTCCCTTGATGGCTATTTAGGTTGTTTCCATCTTTTTGCTATTTTATAGTACTGGAATGAACTTGGGTATGTTGTTGTCATGTGCCATTGACTTGGTTCTGACTTGAAGTGATGCTATGCACGATAGAATGAAACACTGCCCAGTCTATGCCATCTTAACAATCATTTTTATATTTGTACCCAGTATGCTGCCACAATGCCAATCCATCTCATTGGGGCTTCCTCCTTTTCACTGACCCTCCACTTTATCAGGCATGATATCAGTCTTTCTTCAGAGATTAATCCCTCCTGACAATATGTTCTAAGAGATGAAGTCTCACCATCTTAGCTCCTAAAGAGCATTCTGGTTGTACTTCTTCCAACACAGATTTGTTTGTTCTTCTGGCAGTCCGTGTGACTTTTACTATTCTTCTTTAACATCATAACTTAAATGCATCAATTCTTCTAAGGTCTTTCTTATTCATTGTCTATCATTCACATGAATATGAAGCTACTAAAAATATCATGACCAGGGCCAGGCACACTGTAGTCCTCATGTCTTTGCTCCTGAACACTTTCAAGAGGTCTTATACAGTAGATTTGCTTAATTTGTCTTTTGAGTTCTTGACTGTAGCTTCCAGGATTGTTGATAGTTGATCCAAGCAAATGAAATCTCTGACAAATCAATCTTTTCTCCACTTATCAAGATGTTATTTACTAGTCCAGTTGTAAGGATTTTTGTTTTCTTTCAATGAGATGCAACTCATACCAAATGTGGTCTTTGATCTTCATCAGTAAATAGTTTAAGTCCTCTTGGCTTTCAGCAACTAAGGGTGTGTCATCTGCATATCACAGGTTGTTAATGAGTCTTCTTCCAGTTCTGATGCCATGCTTTTCTTCATATAATCCAGCTTCGCAGAATATTTGCTTAGCATCTAGACTAAATGCATATGATGAAGGATTGTATCCCAGGTGCACAACTTTCCTAATTTTAAACCATTCAATGTCCCCTTGTTCTGTTTGATGACTGCCTCTTGTTCTATGTACAGCTTCCTCATGAATATATGTGTACTGAATGATTTTAAAAACTACAAATAATTAAAAAAATAAGATTTAGAGAGTCAAGCAATGATCTTCTGGTAGATTCCTGGTTTATTTACCCACACTTCTCACAGAAGTCTTTCTGTTCCCTCTAAACAGGGCTCAATTCTCAGCCTCCTCCAGTGCAACACTAATCCCCAACACGCTTCCAAAATTCCTGGTGAAATCCACTAACTCCATTCACATTTCCTCCTCTAAAGCCTGCAAACATTTTACTCCATCAGGGCTCTTGGTCTGATTCCCTTCCTTCTCCATCTTTTCTCTTTCTGCCCAATCCTGGCTGCTGGTCTCCCATCTCTGCTCATGATGTTCCCATTGTTGACAATCTTCACTCTCCATTGCTGCTTCAAACTTGATAGATTTCTACTGAACTTGGTGAAAGAATGATGCATATAAAACCTTTGCATATAAACAATCACAGTGTTTATCGTAAGCTGAGAGACATTGAGACGTTGACCCATGTCCTGGATGAGATTGGCCGCCTGCTGCCAGTAGGAGAGCTCTTTATCAGCCTCCATTCCTCAGTGGCGGCTCACCGTGTTCTCCAGCTGTTCCCTAGTAAAGAACCCTCTTTACTATTTTGATTTGCATCTGTGGTGCTGTGGGTTAATGCACCAGACTGCAAAGCCATTTGAACTGCAAGGTCGGCAGTTCAAGCTCATCAGCTGCTCTTCAGAAACCCTATATAGTGTCACTATGAGTCAGAACTGACGTCATGCACTTAACAACGACAACACCGGTGAGTGGAGAAGTCCTGGTGTGGCGCTGTGAGATAAAGCACTGGACCACAAGGTCGCTTTGAACCATAAGATCGGTGGTTCAAATTCACTAGCCACTTCTTGGAAACCCTATACAGGGTCGCTATTTGTCTGAACCAACTCGACGGCACATAACACCACCAGCAGCAATGGTGAATGAAAAGCATGGTGATTCCATAAGACAAGCAATGAATTTCCAACCACAAGGTTGGTAGTTTGAACGCACTAGCAGCTTTATGGGAGGACCATGAGGCTTTCCGCTCCTCCAAAGTTTTAAAACCTTGGAAACCCTATTCAGGGTCACTATGAGTCCTGGTATGGCACTGTGGGTTAATGCGCCAGACTGCAAAGCCATTTGAACTGCAAGGCCAGTGGTTCAAACTCACCAGTCGCTCCTAGGAAACCCTGTACAGGGTCACTATGAGTCAGAACTGACGCCACGGCAAACCCCCACCACAAGTCATGTAGTTTACCTTTGACTGTTTGTGTGTTTTTAGTTATATGTTATAATGTATTTATGTGCTTATTTTTGTTGTTGTTGTTAAGTGCCATCAAATCAGTTCTGATTCATAGAGACCCTGTATAACATTTCCAAGGCTATAAATCTTCACAGGAGCAGAAAGCTTCATCTTTCTCCCACGAAGCAGCTGGGGGGCTTGAATTGACTATCTTGGGGCTCACAGTCTAGTGCTTATCTTACAGAGTCACCTCACTTGCCCTGTATTGTCATTGTTATTGTTAAGTGCTGTCAAGTCAGTTCTGACTCATAATGGCCCTGTATAAGGCTCCTGAAAGCAGCTGGTGAGCTTGAACCACCAACCTTGTGTTTCAGATAGATTTTGTAGTCCAGCCCAATAACCCACAGTGCCATACCAGGACCCTAAAATTTGTTATATTTTCCTTGATGGTCTTTGTAGTTTTAGGTTTACCATTTGGGTCTCTGAACTCATTTTGTATTTGATTTGAAATATGGGCCCTCTTTCATTTTTCTGCAAATTAATACACAGTTTTTGGGTTTTTTAAAAAGTTTTTATTGTGAATTGAGTGATAGTTTCATGGGGGAACATCAGTTTTACATTCATCGTTTGATTGTAATGAATACAATCTCCTCTGTGCATCATCATTCAACAGTATTTGCTTCTATTCTCTCTTTTTTTTTGTCAGGGGGCTGTACCCCAAAACACTTAGGAATATATAATCATTTACACAACCAAAGGACACATTCTGCAAGTCTGCCTCCTGGCCACCAGCACCTGGTTGCCAACACACAGCCTTTCTCTTTCCATGAGTCTAGAGTCCTCAGCTGCTCTCTCTCTCTCTCCATGTTCTCATCTCTGCCTCCATCTCTGGTGTCGCTGTTTCTCTAGATAGAGTCCCACATTCCTCTCATGTTCTTCTCCCTTGATGGTCCTAGGGTTCTCTGTTCCTGGACTGTAAGGTTAAGTGCTTCCCTCTTTTTGTTACCTTTACAGTTGTGGTAGTTACAATTACTCACTATTGAATCATAAGCATCTTATCCCCATCTCCTTTCACCAGACCCACCTGTCTAGACAAGATGAAAACTATTTAGTGGGGATTCTACCTACCCCCTACCCCCCCACACACACTCTGAAACGAAATTACCTCTTGAAAACTTGTAAACCCGTCACTTCATGCCTTTATAGCCCCCTCCCTCATTTTAGGTAACCAATGTCTAAGTTGCCTGCCCCTATTGGCCCTGTATACAGAAGGGATAGGAGTGATTGATTTTGGATATAAAGACTCCTTTCCTCTCAGCTGGTATTTTGAGCTACTACATCCATAAGTATAAGCCAAATTAATCAAATTGTAGCAGTTTACACTTGTTTCCTTTATCAAAAAAAATTTTTTTTTTTTAAATCTTCTTCTAGTCGTGTTCTGATCATCAATAAATCAAAGCTTGGTCAAATGGGTACTAGGTATAAGTTTGGGTGTTCTTGTATGTCTCCCCTCACTTCACGTCAGGTGGGTGCTTTGTTCTCAGCTCCAGTTCTCCATGGCTATGTCCTTGTCTATGGGCTCAGGAGTCCCCAGGTCTCATCATATATATATATATATATATATATATATATATATATTTCACATATATATGTTTCATATATATATGTTTGGTTAAATGCCATCAAGTCAGTTTTGACTCATAGTGACCCTGTATAGGGCTTCCAAGGAGCAGCTGGCTCGTGGGTTTGAACTGCCAACCATGAGATTCATAGTCCAGTGCCGATCCTACAGTTCCACACCAGGAGTCCATATATGTTATATATATGACATATTCTTTCAAGATTCTTGTTAAATCAAATAAATTTGCTTCTTCAATCTTTCTGGTAATGAAAATGAATGTTATGCAGCATTAAGGAAATACTGGGGCCTGGGAGAAGGTGACATTGCTAACATCAACATATATTCATCCCCTGTTCCCTGCACCTTCCCACCCACCCACATACTCACCCATCCACACATAAATACAGTCAAGCTACACACTCCATCACAGAGTTACATATTCAGAGAGTCTCACACACACACAAAGTCTCACACACACACAACCTCACACACCCACACAGAGTCTCACACACATACAGCATCACACACAAAGAGTCTCACACACAGAGTCTCATACGCACAGTGTCACTTAATCTGGCACACACAGTCTCTTACACACAGAGTCTTACACACACACAGTGTCTCACACACACACAATTTCACACAGACAGTCTCTCACACACAGTGTCTCACCCAGTCTCACACACACACTGTTAGACACAGAGAGTCTCACACACACAGAGTCTTACATACAGTCTCACACACAGAGAGTCTCACACAGAGAGTCTCACACACAGAAAGTCTTACACATAGAGTCTCACATACACAGTCTTACACACACAGTCCTGCGCACACAGTCTCACACACACAGACACACACAGTCTCACACATACACATCTCATGAGATTCAGCATCCTCATTTGTTTTGCTCAAATGCTTGACCAAGTTTTTTAACTCCTAGATTAGACTATAAATCCTTGGTTTTTCATTGAGGCACATAACAGACGTTCTGACAGTAAAAATCATCAACACTATGAAAGAACAGGTATGGAGAATGAAATACAAGGCCAGCAAACGTAATGATTTGTTCTTAACCACTCCAGCGTTCTGAAACAAAGGAAATCTGGTATAAGTCTCCATATTTCCTTTCCTCACCACTGGAAAATGGCCCTCTAATCCTCTCACCTTGGAAAAATACAAGACATTTCTTGGACCATAGCCCATGTACTCTGTAATAAGAAGAGTTATTACATAACTCTTATTTGCTAGTGTTCTTCAGTAAAATGCACTCAGGTGAAGCTCTCTGCTTTGAAATGTTGAAGGAGACATGATGAGCCTATAGATGTTCCATTCAAAACCAGGATCCTGATTTTTTCAGTCAGCCCTCCATACCTGGGCATTCTACATCATGGACACAACCAAGTACAGATCAAAAATATTTGGGAAAAAAATCCAGAAAGTTCCCAAAAGGCAAACTTGAATTTGCCACATGCCAAGCAGTATGCTGATCCTGTGCATACCAGGCTGTGGCTGGCCTCTTGTCATTTCACAGATCCTCAGCCTCCCCAGTGCTCCTTGTCTGAGCATCTATTGCATGGAGTCGCATCCATTTACTACTTGTGCTGTGTTCAGTCTTTAAAAAAGCAATTAAGAGGCCAAAGCAATCGCTCAAAGGCTAAGAGGTACACGAAGTGCTATTTACATAGCATTCACCTTGCATTTCGTCCTATAAGTCTCTAGAGATGATTTGGAGTCCTAGTGTGAGGCTAGAGGATCAGCACTGGACTGCTAGTCACAAGGTCGGAGGTTCAAGCCCACCAGTTGCTCCTCAGAAACCCTATGCAGGGTTGTTATGAATTGCAACTGACTCTATAACACTTAACAACAACAACAACAGAAATAATTTAAAGTATATGGGAGGATTGTGCCAGTTATATGCAAATACTTCACCGTTTTAGATAAGGGTCGTGAGCATTCTCTGATGTTTGTATTTGCAGGGGTTCTAGAAGAATCCCTCACAGATACTGAAGGATTACTGTGCTCTTTAGTCTCAGAATGTAGTCCTTCTGGGTGAAGACACTTGCCCCAAAATACCCCCAAAGACCCTGGGAGTCACATAAGTGCCAACCTTAATGTAAACTGAGCTACTATCTTCATTTAATATATATAACATATTATAAATATGCGGTATTAATGAAAGTTTTCCACTCCCTTGTCTTTGTTGTTGTTAAGTGCCATCGAGTTGGTTCCAACCCATAACAGCCCTGTATAGGGTTTCCAAGGAGCAGCTGGTGAGCTTGAACCACTCACCTTGCAGTTCAAACGACTTTGCAGTCTGATGCATTAGCCCACAGCGCCACACCAGGACTAATCCAAGATTAGGAGAACATTCCACTCTTCTGTCTGATCAACTAGCTCAAGATAAAGATCAGTTGAGTTAATTTTGAAACTGCCATCAGGAACAGTCCTTTGCAGAAAAGTGGCTTGCATGTCACAGGGGCTTTACAACGATGAGTGTCAAGAGCATAAATGGCAAAGCAAAACACTGAGGTGACCAAGTTGATGAGGAGTTACGTTCCACTGGCCACATATTAGGCTCTCCAGTCTGGGAGAGAACAGGTGAAATAGACAGGAGGAAATAATGAGAGACTGGTGTGCTGTCTGTGTCCTATCTACCCTAGGGCTCAGGCCTGAGGGGAGAGCAGGGGGATACCAACGCCAAGTGGGTCTAGAGAAGGCACTGACACGTGCACCTTTCTCCTTCAGGGAGCTTGCGGAGGTGACAGGCTGCTGCTCCCTTGTCCTCAACACAGGAATGGAGCTATGGGGTGTAAATAGCTGGGTTACATGTTTTGAGTCCTTAAGGCTTGGGAATGATACAGAAAAAGCACTGAATGCTTGCCCTAAACCCCTAGTTCTTGTTGTTGTGAAGTGCCATCAAGTCGTTCTGACCCATAACATCCCTGTATAGGGTTTCCGAGAAGCAGCTGGGGAACTTAAGCTTCCGACCTTGCAGTTCAAATGGCTTTGCAGTCTGGCAGAAAGTGCTAACGGGGAGATGGAACTTGAGAATCCTTGTAGCTAAGGTAAGAATGATGGCACACAAGCTAAATAGACAAGTAACAGAAGATCGTAGAATTGATGCATTTGAGTTATGGTGTTAGAGGAGAATATTGAAAGT
>NW_006408572.1:16683996-16689972 GCF_000296735.1 Chrysochloris asiatica
CGGAACCGACTCGATGGCACATAACAACAACAACAATGGAGTCCTAGGGAGCTCTGGTAGCATAGTGGTTACGAATCAGGCTGCTAATCTCAGGGTCAGCAGTTCGAAACTACCAGCTGTTCCATGGGAGAAAAATAAAGCTTTCTGCTCCCGTAAAGATTTACAGCCTCGGAAACCCTATGCAGAGTCTCTATGAGTCGGAACCGACTCCATGGCACATAACCACCACCATCAATGGAGTCCTGGGATTCCTGGTGTGTAGGCACTGTGGACTGTGAACCACAAGGTCTGCAGTTCAAACCCAGATGGTGTGGTACTGTAGGATAAGCAGTGGACTGCTAACCAAATGGTCAGCAGTTCAAACCCATTAGCCGCTGTTCGGGAACTCTATACAGGCTCACTATTAGTCAGAACCTACTGGGCGGCACTTACCAATAACAACAGCAATAAAGTATGTTATGCTTCACATCTTTTAGTTTGGCATCCACAATCAATTTTCTGACATTTTAACCTCAGAGCAAGCAAGCAAGAAAACCACAGTGCTCTTGACAAGTGAGTCTGAAGAGTCAGAAGCCATGGGACTAAATGAGAGTCCCTCGGTCATTCTCTGAATTACTAAAGCCAATTAGCTGCTTCGGACTTATGATGACTGAACATATACAAGAGTAGAACTTTCCTCTGTAGGATTTCCATTGTCTAATTGTTTCTAAAGTAAATCACCAGGACTTCCTTCTGAGGTGCCTCTGGGTTGACTCAACTTCCAACCTTTGGCTTAGTAGCCATTCTCGCTCATTATTTGTACTATCCAGGGACTCCCTTAGTTACATGTTGTTGTTAAGTGCTGTCGATTTGGTTCTGACTCACAACGACCCATATAGGGTTTCAGAGGAATGGCTGGTGAGCTTGAACTGCCGACCTTGAAGTTCAAACCAACCTTGCAGTTCAGTGCATTAACCCACAGCACCACACCACGACTCCCTCTAAGTTACACAGTGCTCTCTTAAAAGAAACACCACAAATGGGTAGCTTTAAAGAAGAGAAATGTAATTTGTCATAGTTCTGGAGCCCAAATCAATATCTTGCCTCTAGTGACCATTTCTGTGGGGCCTCTCTCCTAGTTTCTGGTCTCAGCCAGCAATCCTTGGTATTCCTTTGCTTGTAGACAAGTTGTCCCATGGTATCTGTCTTCCCATTTTGTGTGACTCTGGGTAAATTCTAGTCTTTATATAACTCAGAAGTGATTAGGTTTAGGATCCACCCTATACTGATATGAACTTTAATATGTTACTAAGACTTTATTCCCAACTAGCATAACATCTACAGTTACAAGGGTTAAGATTTCAATGTATTTTGTATTTTTGTTTTTTGGGGGGAGGTTGGGGGAAGAAGGGAGGAGATTTCATTTAATCCGTAACAGTCCTGTCCTCTTGATCTTGCAGTTTTGCCAAGTGTTTGTTGTCCTAATATAATTTGTATTAGCTCTTCCAGCAAGTCTTGCCTCCTGTCTCAGATGCCATGCTTCCAAGTGCCCTGCCTCTAGCTACTAAGCTACTAGCTACCCTAGTTACTAAATCCCCGCCTCCCTGAGGCTGATGGAATCCTGCCAACTCTGTTTTGATGGAAACCATATGTTTGTAGCTTCATGTAGGTGTCAGATGGCAAGAAATGGAGTAGAGCAGTGACTTCTTGTTCCAGTCAGGATTTGCTTGCTTCAGGCTATAAAGATCAGTCCTAGAGGCTGCTGGGATTACCCGGCATCTCTGAACACCATACAAATAACCCTTGTTACCAAGACTCACAATTGCTCTTGGTGCTTCCAGACAAGGAGTCAATGTACTCACCTAAAAACCGAAGAAATTCCTGTATCATGTTCCTCCAACCTCAACATTGTTCTCTACAGATAAATGGTTCACCTAGACAACATTGAGGCTAAATCTGCGTTTTGTTCATTATAGTTGTATAAAATACTAGTCACACAACCCCAAAGCCACCCCATGTGCCTGCAACTGATTGTAAGAGGGTCTGAGGTGGGCAGAGTCTGGGTCCAAGACTACTACCTCAGGCCTGAGTTTAGGAAGGGCATACAGTCTCCTATTGTTTATACTGAACCTCTTTGATGACCGATCAGGAAGTCCCCTTCACAAACAGAGTTGCCACTGCCAGCCCTTTGGGACCTGGGGAATACATTCTCCTGGCCGCTGGTCTGTGTGTTTAGACTCATGCCACACCAAATTTCATCTGGGAGGAAAATCTGTTTCAGATGACCATGAATAGCAGCTTTCATCAGTTGTCACCTCCCATTACAGCCAGCACAACATGGAAATGTACTGGAAGACTGCTAAAGTCCTGCAACTGTAGCCGATTTTTCCGTGCTAAACAGTTACTGACTGCATTTATCTTTTTTTCAGAAACTTAATCAGTCTGTTTAGCTTTATTATTGCTATTATTCCTTTGGCCTCATCTGACTTTTAGGGTCAGAAAATTCAATACCTCAGGTCAGCTATGAGATGCCGACTTAGCAGTCAATTTGTGTTGTTTCTCTTGGAACAATCCACGAATGCCTCAGCTTCCTCATATGGAGTCTGCCTTAAAGAAGCAAGATACATATTCTATATTAGGAGAAATGGAAAATGAAATAAGGCCCTTGTAGGAAGTTATTCCTTCTTATATGTGTTGTTAGGAGTAGTGAAAGACTGATATTATTAGTATTTTGTTAAATCAGGTCTCTGAAAATAAAAAAAGTTCAGGTTCATAGTCTTGTCCTATTTTGATGGTTTAAATATACCAGCAATGTTCTATGTCAACCTATCAATGAGGTGAGACTCATACATCATTGGGCATGTATGTCTGTTGATTAATGATACAAGACGATGTGATAGTGTAGGCACAGAAACTTCTTACTGACCTATATTCTCTAAGCCTGCAAGAATCATAAAATGACTCCTGATCCAGGTGAAAACAGGAGATCAGTAACCTAGGAAGGCCATGACTTGCTGAAGCCTGAGCTACATGGTGCAATGCCTCCGAAGACTTCTTCTTGCCATTCACTGACCACTCAAGATGTTGGTACAGACACTGATAGAACCAGCCTTCCTGCCTTGGAAGCATCCCTCAAAATCCTGCATACTTCAGAGAACTGGGTACCAAGCCTTTGTCCTCCAGCCTTGTTAGAAATCAGCAAATCCTATTGTGTTAGGCAGTTAAGTTCTTCTTTGAAGAACTCAAAGATGATGCTCTTTGTCAGCAATTTTCTATGTAATCTGCTCTGCCTAAAGTGAAGTCCCAAGATACTAACTCTACTACCCTGATCCCCACTGACTGGTTTCAAAACTAGTTCTTATTCAAAGCAATTGCTTATGGTACACATACAATGGATGTTAATTGCCTCTGAGTTGATCTGAGGCAAGCACTGACCAATGGGGGTTTTTCATGCAAATGGAAAATTTGTGGCAAAATGATCCATTGAGATCCTTTTTAGAAATGGACGTAGAAAGATTGAGTCTCTTGCTTTCAGTGTGTTATCTGTGAAGTAGGAGAAGCTGCTTATCTGGTTCTGTATGAAATGTGGGGTACAGCCCATGTCATAATAGCTGGGGCCCTATTTTTCTTCTCTTTTGTCCTTCATCACAGTACCCACCATGTCTGTCTCTGCTTCTATCCCAGAGTGACACTGATCCTTTGTTCAGGAAAACTGCAGTCTTTCACATAAATAACTTGTATATAAATAACATCATAGAAAAGTGTGATGCTTTTCTAAAGTCACTAAAGGGCTCAGATGAGGGACTCTGAGAGGAAGCAGGGAGAACTTCAAGTTATGAAGATACTGGGGGTTGCTGCTAAGTGCCATTGAGTCAACTCATAGTGACCCTGTACAGGGTTTCCGAGGAGCAGCTGGTGGAGAAGGTATTGAATCCACTGCTGTTTCAATTGGACCTTGAAAGATTCATAATATGTAGACCTGTACAAAAGTTAAGAGGTAGGAAACATAAGAAAACATTACACAAGTCATCAACAATTGTATTAGATAGATCGGAGCGGTGTAGAGTATTAACATACTGAATGAAAAAGAAATAAATAAATCATATACCTTCACCCAATTCACAATCAAAAGTTTTAATAAAAGAAGAAATAAGAAATAACATTTTTATATTATTTTAAATAATTGTAAGACTCATAAGAAATAACATTTTTTTAAAAAGTTCAGACTGAGACTTCTGGTTTGGGGGCAGGTAAAGCAGAGACAGGTAGGAACGACTCCTCAGTGGAGGCTTGGAAAAAATAGAGAAGGAGCTTTCCCAGAGCAGCACCAGAGTTTTGGATCTTGTATAGGGCACCAGGCACCAGTTTCCTGTGGAGAAATCTGACTGTGGAAGAAAATACATTGATTTCTGAATTGATCGAGATGAACAATTCCCTACAGGCCCCTTGACCTTATCTTAGATCAGAGGGCAGGGCCACAGCTAAGCAGATACAGTGATACAGCGCTAAAGCCCCAGAGAATGCATCTGGAAAAAGAGGTGTGATGGATTTTTCATTTTTCACTTTTCTTTCCTTTTTCCTCACTGCTCAGCCTGGACACCTTCAGGCGGGCAGGAGCACACCCCCAAAAGGGTCCAGCATTGTGCCCATAGTTTTCCCATGGTGCAGGGAGGTTTCTGGGAGCTCCATTGGTCCCACAGGCTGCTTCTTATGATGTCTGACTCTGGGACCCAGCCCAAAAGTTGACCAGGGCAGGACCTTTCATCCCTGTCTTACTGGGCAAGCAAAAGTAGGTCTGGCCATACAACCAAACTGTATGTTCACCTTGTAAAACCCCAACACAAAAGGCAAGAGCCAACACCAACTACTGTATATAAGGACGCAGCTATTTTGAGAATTACACTGTGCATATGCAGATACTTAACTAACCTTCAGAGATAAAAAAGAGTGGACAATCTTTATCCCATTCATTTCTCAATATCTATCTGTGCATCTCCACTGTGGTGACTAGAGGGGCCTGAGCAAGTGGACAC
This sequence comes from Chrysochloris asiatica, assembly GCF_000296735.1. Taxonomy (NCBI): domain Eukaryota; kingdom Metazoa; phylum Chordata; class Mammalia; order Afrosoricida; family Chrysochloridae; genus Chrysochloris; species Chrysochloris asiatica. The sequence continues at coordinate 16,689,009 of NW_006408572.1, forward strand.
CCCACCCACTGCTGGCAGTCTCTACTGTGCATGCACACTGACCTGCACAACAAAGGCTACTGGACAGTCAGCTATGGCTTTATTTTTGGTTTTGAGAGGTGGTTTTTGTTTCTGTTTTTATATTGTTTCTGGTTTTGGTCCTTTTGGTCACACTCTTTTCTTGGGGGTGGGAGCTTTCTCCCCCTACCTTACCCAAGAAGAGACGGCAATTGTGCTCATATAGCCAAGCTATGAACATCCTCTGTAATAGCCCACCATCTGGATAGGAACCAATACCAGCTGCTAGGCATTACATGTGAAAAAGAAAGCCTATCTCCAGATCATATCCACCAGGGAACACTCAGCAGGCTTAATAACACATCAACATACATTCATTTAAGCATTAAAAAACCCACCTAACTACTGAAAATGTCCAACAGAAAACAACAAAAGATCTCAGCAAATGTCCAAAATTAGAAAAGAATAATTGAGAAAAAAATAAATGAGCTGGAGGCATACACAGACTTCCCAGTAGAAGAAGAGCAGGCTTTGGATCTGCCTAAGAAGGAATTCAGAAGAATGATATGGAAACAAATTAAAATGATCCAAAAAGGGGTGGAAGAAAATAAGGAAGCAGTCAGGAAAGTGCTACAGGAACAATCAAACAAGATAGATATAGCATTGGAAACAATTCAAAACCTGCAAAAAGAGGTCCAGATGATTAATAATAAAATATCAGAAATGGACAATACACTGAAAGGGCAAAGGAGTAGAGTTGAAGAGATGGAAGCCAAAATCAGAGATCTGGAAGACAAATCTCTCAATACTGCTAAGACAGAAGAGCAAGTAGAAAAAAGGATTTAAAAATCAGAAGAGAGTCTAAGATTCATGTTGGATAACATGAAGAGCACTTAAAAATTATTGGCATTACAGAACAGGGAGAATTACAGAAGTTCACAGAGGAGATAGTTGAGGAGCTTCTGGA
>NW_006408572.1:16690308-16691365 GCF_000296735.1 Chrysochloris asiatica
CAATCAAAACATTCCAGGATAAACAGAAGCTAAGAGATTTTGTTAAAGCCAATCCAGTGCTTCAAAACATCCGAAAGGGAGTTCTTTAGGTTGAAAACCAGCAAGAACAGACAACAACCAGAGATTGACAGATGTGGCAACACCATCTGGAACTCAGTCAACAGCAGAGTTCAGAACAGAACAAAATTACAACAATGAATTCAGAGGACCTGTGAGGACAATCAAAACTCAAAATATTAACAATGTCAAAGAAGCGGAAAATATAGGAACAAAGATCTAGGTGGTGAGGAAGTCAATTAGATTGCAGGATACAATCGACTGTCTTAAATGCATGGAAAACGCAATAGACTATTATTGTTATGTGCCATGGAGTCAGTTGCAACTGATAGCAGCCCTGCATAGAGCTTCTGAGGCTATAAATCTTTACAGGAGCAGAAAGCTTCTTCTTTCTCTCATGGAACAGTTGGCAGTTTCAAACTGCTGACTGTGAGATTAGCAGCCCGATTCATAACCACTATGCTACCAGAGCTCCTAATAGACTATAGGGTAACTCCAAAGAAAGTTAATACTTCACAAGTCACCATGAAAATGAAGATCCAAGTAGAACAAGGAAACACTAAAACTAAGAAGAAACCAATAAGAATTAGCACAAAAAACATGAACTCAGCACAAGAAGGCATGTATAACAAAGGAATGGACAGCACCACAAAAATTAACATGATGACAGCAATTAATCCATACCTATTGTTAAGAACACTGAATGTCAATGGATTAAATGCACCAGTGAAGAGACAAAGAGTGGCAGAATGGAGAAGAAAACAAATATGCTGCCGGCAAGAGACACACCTTACACACAAAGACAAAAACAGACTAAAAGAGGATGGAAAAAAAGTATATCAAGCTAACTGCAATAAAAAACAAGCAGGAGTGGCAATACTAATCTCTGATAAAATAAACTTTGAGGCAAAAACCAGCATAAGAGATAAAGAAGGACACTATCTCATGATTAAAGGGTCAGTTGAGAAAGATGACATAACCATACTTATCATCTATGCTC
>NW_006408572.1:16694880-16695630 GCF_000296735.1 Chrysochloris asiatica
AAAAAAAAAGTTCAGACTGAATTATAGAGAGATTATAAATCATATACTGAATGACTGGTCTTCATTACATAAACAATAAACTAATAAAGATTTCTGACCAGGAGGAAGAATCTCCAAACATTTTCATAAGATTATTGTGGTGGTATAGTATAAATCAGACACAAAAAGGAAAAACAATTTTGCTTCCCTAATCCATCCAGTTAGACAATCTAACATGGAAGTTTTTTTCTGAGCGGTATGTTGTTTCATTAAAAGCTGACAACTGAAAAGATATCTGGCATCGATGAAAAAGATTAAGGGATAGTCAGTGGCAATTACATGAAGGAAAATTAACCTCTGCCTGGCGATCCTGCCAGGGCTTGGTAATTGCCACAGGGGATGGTGGATCCAACTTTAGACTGTAAACAATTGTGCAAAGAAAGAGAGTCTATTTTATTTTCTTTTAACCTTGTTCTTGGGGGAGGGGAGGGCTATTTGTAACAGAAATGAAATGGTATTCTCTAAAGCGGCACTTTTATAAATGAAAAACAAAAAACTTAGTAAGTAGATCCTATCATCTCTCCTTCTTTAGTTAAACCCACTGCAAGTCAAATTACTACTCACGGTGACTTATAGAAATTGCAATAGACTTATCACAAGGCTATCATAATAAATAAGTATGAAACCATTTAACATCATGAAGGAGCTCTGGTAGCGTAGTGGTTACGAATCGGGCTGCGAACCTTAAGGTCAGCGGTTCGAAACTACCAG
>NW_006408572.1:16697353-16714734 GCF_000296735.1 Chrysochloris asiatica
ACAAGTTGTTGTTAGATGCCATCAAGTTTATTCTGACTCAAAACAAGCCAATGAGACAGAGTATAACTGTCCCCAAAGAGTTTTCTAAGCTGCAAGGAACTCCAGTAGTGTAGTGGTTATGAGTCAGGCTGCTAACCTCAAGGTCAACAGTTCAAAACTACCAGTCATTCCATGAGAGAAAGATGAGGCTTTCTGCTGCCGTAAAGATTTACAGCCTTGGAAATCCTATACAGGGTCTCTGTGAGTCAGAACTGACTCCACAACACACAACCACCACCACCCATCTTTACAGGAACAGAGGTGGAGGAGATAAAAAATGGGAGGAAGACTTGTGTGTATGGAATTCAAAATAGGAAAGGGAAAAAGTACCAGCTTTAGTGGTGGCTCTCTTTTTACCCTCAGATTGGGTTACTTGAAAAATTTAGAATATTTTGATATTCCCTCTCATATCTTCTTTGACTTCATTTGGCAATTCCCCAGAACTTGATAGCCATGTGAGTTGTTCTGTATAGCAGGACCTCGGCAATCCACAAGGGTAATTACTAAAACATTGTTCCTGGCATTATCCTTCTAGCAGCTACAGAAGTAGAATCCATTTTGGATTCATGGGCCTTTGAAATGCAATTGGAGGCCTAGATAATCTTCTGATGTGAAGCATAGTTTGAGTTCTCCCCTTCTTTTTCCATCCAAGCTGGTAGAAGACTTAATGCTTTCTCAACACAGAAAGGTTTGTAGCTCCCCAAACCCAAATTCATTGTTAGGTGGCCCTGAGGAAGACATCAACAGAACAGGATTCATGTGTAGAAGTCAAGTTGTTTGGGAGGAAAAACAAAACAATGCAAAACTATAAATGGAGAAGGAGTCTACCAAAATAGGAATGTGTTTTTCCTAGACTGAAAAAGAAACAGAGAAGGTGGATGAGGGGGGAAGAGGAGAGGACAAAATAATGACTTTAGATGAGAGTTCAGAGCCAGGAAGCATGTCCAAGAAGGGAGGAGCTGCACTTTTGAGAAATCCTTGAGGAGTGAACCCCACAGAAGGCCATTGGGAGCTAAGACTTTGCTCTGAAATCCTTTCATCTTCACTTTTGGCTACTGTCCCCCAGAGGGCTAACTACAAGGCACTTTCATTGTATACAAATTGAAATAAGGATATAAAGACATCATTAATCTGATCTCACTTTACATTAAAAAAAAATTTAAAGATTCAATATCCAAAAATTGCCAAAAGAATTAAGAATCACATCATTTCAAATGATAAAATATGTCATCACCTTTGCCAGTGAACAGCCCAACTTTAGCTGTTACGGCTTTGTTGCTAAGTACCATTGAGTTGGTTCTAACTCATGTTCTAATCCTGCATAGGGTTTCCAAGGAGTAGCTGGTGGATTTGAACCACTGACCTTGCAGTTCAAACTGACCTTGTGGTCCAGTGCATATTCCTGCAGCACTACACGAGGTATAAACAGACCTCATTGGTGCCTTTGGTGATTGAGTGTTCTGCAACCTCTCCTGCTGTTTCTCTGTGTGTTGTTGTTGTTGTTATGTGCCGTGGCGTCGGTTCCGACTCATAGCGACCCTGTACAGGGTTTCCGAGGTTGTAAATCTTTATGGGAGCAGAACGCCTCATCTTTCTCCCGCAGAACAGCTGGTAGTTTCGAACTGCTGACCTTGTGGTTCACAGCCCAATTCGTAACCACTACACTACCAGAGCTCCTTTGTGTAGTGGCTTTTATACTGCTCTCTTATAATTCACTGGAAATACAACTTAACATTAGTTTGTCTCCTAGCCATGCCATCTGAATGTTTAGCAATACCGATGCTACAAAGCAAAGCGCATTTGAAAATCATTCCATTTGGAGTGGAATTTAAATAGAATAAAATGCAGTGATGATGACCAATAGCCCTTATGAAATGCTGTCTTCGTATTTAGTGAGAGAATGCACTAAATATTAGAAACAGTGAAGAAAAGGTAAACGAGGGGAGGGGAAGCAGCAATAAAGTGAAATTGTGTTTGTTCAGTGGTTTTGTGGAGTCCAGGAAGACATGCCTTCTGCGTTATAGATATAGGACTTCAGGCATGGTGCTAATGGTTACTGCTTGGCTGCTAACCCAAAGGTGAAAGGTCAGAGTCCACCCAGGGGTACCTGGGAAGAAAGACCTAGCAGTCCACTGCTGAAAAATTAGTCGTTGAAAGCCATATGGAACACAGTTCTACTTAGATGCCCATGGAATTGCCATGGTTCATTCAGAATTTACCTAATGGCAACTGGGCATGGTTGTTGTTGTTGTTGTTTCGAACTGCTGACCTTGCGGTTCAGAGCCCGATTCGTAACCACTACACTACCAGAGCTCCTTGAGCATGGTGGTTACTTGCATCTAATTTAAAAATAAGTGATAGTGGTGTGCCAACAAGTTAGTTCTGACTCATAGTGCTCCTGTATAAGGTTCCCAAGGCTGTAAATCTTTATGAGAGCAGAAAACCTCGTCTTTTTCCCATGAAGCAGCTGATAGATTCGAACTGTTGACCTTATGCTTAGCAACCCAACTCATAAACCATTATGCTACCAGTGTTTCCCATTTAAAAATAAGCATATTATAGGTTAATGCACAGGATTGCAAAGTCAGTTTGAACCACAAGGTCAGTGGTTCAAGCTCACCAGCTGCTCCTCGGAAACTCTATACAGGGTCGCTGTGGGCCAGAGTCAACTGTTGTTGTTGTTGTTGAGTGCCATCGAGTCGGAACCGACCCATAGCGACCCTGTACAGGGTTTCCGAGGGTGTAAATCTTTACGGGAGTAGAAAGCCTCATCTTTCTCCCGCGGAGCGGCTAGTAGTTTCGAACCGCTGACCTTAAGGTTCGCAGCCCAATTCGTAACCACTACGCTACCAGAGTCAACTAGATGGCAATTAAGAACAACAACAAATTTTGTGATTTTTTCCCAAAGAATGTGACAGTTGAAAACCATGTGAGTTTCCTGAGTGACTGATGAGATTTTATTTCCTCGTCTTAACGCCCAACTAAAGGGACATTTATCTAGACCAAAGTCTTGCTCAGACAATGTCCCAGAACAACCATTGGCCTAGATACTAGGGTAAACCCAGGATGTTGGATAATGTCTGCACCAGGACTCTCTCTAAGAGTGCTTTTCATTTACTAGTGTCATAAAGGCTTAGTGACTTTCATCAGATCACAAGCTACCAACGTAAAAATTGCCATCGATTCATTTCTAACTTATGAAGACCCCATGCTTGTCAGAGTAGAGCTGTGCTCTAAGCATAGGATTTTCAATAGCCGATTTTTTAGAAGCAATTGACCAGAACTTTTTTGCAAGTTGTCTCTTGGTGGACCAGAACTGCTAATCTTTTGGTTTGCAGTTGAGCACATTAACTGTTTGCATCATCTGAGGTTTCCACAGAACCATTACGATTCGGTACATTGAAGTAAGAGTATATAATCAAAAAAGTACGAATAGAAATGAATCTTCAAGTTAAGAAAACCATTCGAATTTAGATCAGGTTATCTCATGGGGCTGTTGTTACTGCTGCTGTGTGCCAGGGAGTCAGGTCTCACTCATAGCGACCCTGTACCAGTTTTCTGAGACTTTCACAAGAGCACAAAGCCTCTTCTTTCCCTCAGAGGGTGGCTGGTGGATTTGAACAAACTTTTAATGCTTGTGTAATCCTAATATGTAACTCACTATATCATATGTGGGAAAACAAAGGTAGAAAATGGAATATTGTTCAGTTTCCTGAAGTTTGCTGATGGTAAATATTCAGCTTTCTGCTATATCTGCTAACTTGCTAACATCGAGTCATTTCCAACTCATCACAACTCTATAGGACAGAGCAGAGCTGCCTCGCCCTGTAAATGTTTATGGAAGGCTGTAACTCTTTATGGAAGCAACTGCCACATCTTTCTTCCATAAAGTGGCTGATGGGCTTGAACCACTGACCTGTCGATTAGCAGTCAAGCACTTTAACCATGGTGCCAACAGGTCTCCTTTGCTAGAAGATGCTATGAATGTTCACAATACAGAAGGCAATATAGATGGACTATTCAAGGCACATTTTCTGGAATTTTAGTACAGACTTCTTAGACTATGCCTGAGAGTATAAGCAACCACTACCTGGTGTGGTGCTCTAGGGTAAGCCCTGGACTGCAAGGTCGGTTTGAAGTACTAGAAGAGCAGTACAAACTTACCAGCTACCCCTCAGAAGCCCTAAACAGGGTTACTAGGAGTCAGAACCAACTCATTGGCACTTCACAACAACAACAACCAAGTAATTGTGACTTTAGGATGGCATGAAGATAAAGGGCAGACTGGAACCAAAAGAAAACCACTGAAAACACACAGAAGAAATCAGAACACATTCACCAGTGTCAAAATTTATTGTAGATGTATAGATAGATGGATAGCTATAGAGAGAGAGACAGATAGGCAAGTAGGCAGGTCGGTAGATAGAGAGAGAGAGAGACAGACAGATAGGCAGGTAGACAGGCAGGTAGATAGATAGATAGATAGATAGATAGATAGATAGATAGATAGATAGATAGAGAGAGAGAGATAGAGAGATAGAGAGATAGAGAGATAGAGAGATAGAGAGATAGATAGATAGATAGATAGATAGAGAGAGATAGAGAGATAGAGAGATAGAGAGATAGAGAGATAGATAGACAGATAGATAGATAGATAGATAGATAGACATATAGACACATAGATACATAAATAACTGCCACTGAGTCAACTCTGACTCATGACAAACTTACGTATAAAAGAACGCCCCATTGCCCAGTTGGGCATCATCCTCACAATTGCTGGCATGTTTGCATTCTTCCTTGTAGCTAATGGGATAACATATCTCACTAAGGGTCACCCTCATGCTTTTTGGTTCTCTCTCTCACCAAACACCACATTCTTCTCCAGCAATTGATTCTTCCTGATGATGTGTCCATAGCAAGCAAGTTGGACAGTGTTTCCTTGTGATCCATAAGGTTTTCATTGGCTAATTTTTAGAAGTCACTCTCCAGGTCTTTCTTCCTAATCTGTCTTATCCTGGAAGCTCTGTTGAGACTTGTCCACCGTGATAAAGCTGATGGCATTTGAAATAAGGGTGATATTGCTTCCAGCATCATATCAACATAATGTCACCATAGCATAAAAAATTGTCTTGTGGGTTGTTGTTGTTGTTGTTAAGTGCCGTCGAGTCGGGTCCGACCCATAGCGACCCTGTACAGGGTTTCCGAGGGTGTAAATCTTTACAGGAGTAGAAAGCCTCATCTTTCTCCCGCGGAGCGACTGGTAGTTTCGAACCACTGACCTTAAGGTTCGCAGCCCGATTCATACCCACTACGCTACCAGTCTTGTGGGTAGTGGAATGATAATTCTAGAATTTACATAAAGTGCTCTTTTTTTCTCCCCAAGGGCAGTCTGCCATTTACTAGGGATTATTAAAAACTTTTAATGCTTGTGTAATTATATTAGAACAAAATGTAATTCTACAATTTACTTAATTGGACAGGATGATTCTTGGCAGAGAGAACTTAGTCTTCCCATTCACCAGGCATTTGTGGGTTGTTTGAGTGATGCCATTTGAGTGGAGAGTTATCCTTTTGGAATCAACCAGGGATAAAGGACCTATCAAACCAGTTCATCTTTTCATCCCTTCCCAAGTTTCTTTGGGCAACACATTTCCCCCCATTCTTTCATCTCTATGTGTACTTTGCTTTCTAACACCTGGCCCAAATTCCTTCCATTTTCAAACATTTTAAATGATGTAATTGAAATTATGTTTGTACTAGAATCTGGCTCTATTAATAGAATCAAATACCTTTTTGTCCTTATGTCACATGTGTATAGGAAGAACATTGCATGCCAAGTCTTGTGTAGAGCTCTATATACATTTTTTATAATGCAAATAATGTGACCATGTAAGTAATTACATCCATGTAAATGACACATCCACACATATAGCATGCAACATAGTGCACTTACCAAAACAGCTGCCAGGGGAATGGGATAGAGTTGCGTGGTTGGAAGAAAATGTACATTGTGTGTATTTGTTGTTGTTATCATGTGCTGTGGAGTTGGTTCCGACTCACAGCGACCCTGCATATGGTTTCCGAGGCTGTGAATCTTTAGGGGAGCAGAAAGTTTCATCTTTCTCCCTTGGAACAACTGGTAGTTTCGAACTGCTGACCTTGCGGCTCGCAGCCCGTTTCGTAACCACTACACTACCAGAACTCCTTATTGTGTGTATTAGTTGCTTGAATATATGGCACTAAAGAATACAATGGCATTCATCTCTTCTCCTCAGCTCTGAAGCCCCAGGTCATGAACACAAATATGTCAGTGTTCTCTATACAGGGTTACAAGAGAAGTCAGAGAGAACAAACTGAGATCAGACACCTTAAACAGTCTGTGGTCTGGAGACGTTGTGGCTAGGAGCCTAGTGAGCCAGGAAATGGGGCATGAGGTGAAAATGAAATTAATCAGAAAGTCGGACCAAGTGACATGAAGTGGGAAATGATCGTTGTTGTAGTTAGGTGCCATCGGGTTGGTTCTGACTCATAGTGATTCTATGCACAACAGAATGAAACACTGCATGGGCCTGTGCCTTCCTCACAACTGTTGTTATGCTAGAGTCCTTGATGCTGCCACTATGCCAATCCATCTTGTTGGGGGTCTTCCTCTTTTTTGCTGATCTTTGTTCTTCTCCAGGCACTGGTCTGTCCTGATAATAGGTCCGAAGTATAAGAGAATATTTTGTACTCTTTGCTTCCAATTGATTGGCCAGATAACTCTCATCTGCATAGTGCAGGTTGTTAATGAGGCTACCTCTAACCCTGATGCCCATGTTTTTCATATAATCCAGCTTCTTGGAATATTTGATCAGCATTAAGATTGAAAAAATATGGTGAAAGAATACAACCCTAGCACACGCTTTTTCAGATTTGAAACTAGTCAGTATTTCCTGGTTCTGATCAGATGACTGCGTCATGGCCTATGTACAGGCTCCTCATGAGCACAGTTAAGTATTTTGGGATAGCCATTTTTCAAAATCTTAATCCATACCTTGTCATGAGCCACACAGTTGAATGCCATTGCACAGTCAATAAAGCCTAAATAAGCATCTTTTTCTGCTTTCAACCAAGATCCATCTGACATCAGCCATGCTATCCCTAGTTCCATGGCCTCTTCTGAATCCGACTGTAATTTCTGACAAATTCCCTGCTAATATACTTTTGCAATTGTTTTTGAATTATCTTAAGCAAAAGTTTACTTGTATGTAATATTAATGTTATTGTTTCATGATTTTTACATTCAGTTGGGTCACCTCTCTTTAGAATGGGCACAAATATGGATCTCTTCCAATCAGTTGACCAGATAACTCTCTTCCAAAGTTCGTGGCATAGATGAGTGAGTTCCTCCATTGCTTCATCAGTTTGTTGAAAGATTTCAGTTGGTATTCTGCCAATTCCTGAAGCCTTGATTTTTTGCAAATACCTTTAGTGCCACTTGGACTTCTTCCTTCAGTACCATTGGCTCTTGATCATATACTATCTCTTCAAATGATTGGACATGGATCATTTCTTTTTGGTCTAGTGACTCTGTGTATATCTTTCATCTTAATTTGATGTTTTCTGCATCATTCAATATTTTCCTAATATTGCTGTGTGTGTGTGTGTTTTAAGTGCAGTCCTTTCTAACTCATAATGACCCTGGATAGGGTTTCAAAGGAGCATCTGGTGATTAGCAGTTCAGTGCTTATCATACAGGAGTACATTTTTCCCATAGAATCCTTCAATATTGCAAGTCAATGTTTGAATTTTTTCTTCAGCTCTTTCAGCTTTAGAAATATTAAGTGTTTTCTTCCCTTTTCATTTTCTAACTCCAGGACTTTCAAGACTTCATTTTAATACTTGACTCTATCTTCTCAAGTTGTCTTTTGAAATTTTCTGTTCAGTTCTTTGATGGCCTCATTTCTTCCATGCACTTTAGCATCTCTATCTTGGAGAACAAGTTTCAGAGTCCCTTCTGACATCCATTTTTGTATTTTCTTTCTTTATTGTCACTTTTACGACCCTTTTCTTCCTTCCTGGATGATGTTCTTGATGTCATATCACATCTCTATTGGTATTCATCTATTAGTGTCTAATGCATCAAATCTGTTCTTAAGATGCTCTCTAAATTCAGGTAGGGCATGTTCAAGGTCATATTTTGGCTTTTGTGGATTTGTTTTTATTTTCTTCAGTCTGAACTTGAATCTGAGCTATTAATGGTTTATTCAACAGTCTGTCCCTGGCCTTGTTTTGGCTGATAATATGGAACCTCTTCACTGTCTTTCCTCACAGATGTAATTAATTTGATTCCTATGTATTCCATCTGGTGAGGTCCATGTGTATAGTCATCTTTTCTGCTGCTGAAAAAAAGATATTTGCAATGAATAAATTTCTGGTCTTAGAAATTCTGTCATGCAATCTCCAGCATAATTTCTATCACCAAGGCCATATTTTCCAATGACTGCTCCTTCTCTTTGTTTCCAATCTTTGCATTCAAATCACCACTAATTATCAATACATTTTCATTGCATAGTTGATCAAATTGAAACAGTTGGTAGAATTCTTCAGTTTTATCATCTTTGGATTTAGTGGTTGGTTTATCAATTTTAAACCTAGTGGTATTTAGTTATCTTCCTTGTAGGCATATGAATAGTATCCTATCACAGACAGCATTGGACTTCAAGGACAGATTTTGAAGTGCTAATCTTGAGGATGAATGCAGCACTATTCCTTTGAATTTTGCTGTTCCCAGCATAGTGAACCACATGATTTTCAGATTCAACATGATCAATTCCAGTGCATTTCAACTCAATAATGCCGAAGATGGCATCCTGATCTGCTGCTGGGGCTTAAGCACTCAACCACAAGGTCAGTTTGAAACTCAAGATCTGTAGTTCAAACTTACCATCTGCTCCTTGGAACTTTATACAGGCTCCCTATGGGTCAGCACTGACTTGATGGCACTTAATAATAATAGCAGCAATACCTAGGATGGCACACTTTATGTATTCCATTTCTTTTTTGACAACTTCCAATTTTCTTAGACTCATACTTTATGCATTTCATGTTCTAATTATGATTGGATATTTGCAACTGTTTCTCCTCACTTTGAGCTGTGCCACATGGGCGTGTGAAGATCCCAAAGCTTTACTGCAGTTGCATCATCCCAGTCAACTCTGCTTTGAGGAGGCAGCTCTTCCCAGTTGTATTTTGAGTGTCTTCCAATCTCAGGGACTCATCTTTGGGCACTATATCTAAACTATTCTCGGGCTTTCATAATGTTTTCATCTTCTGGTACTATATCTGACATTGCTCCACAACTATTCATAATGTTTTCAATAGTTAAAAACTGTCATAAGTAGTCTGTCTCTCCTTCATCCAAGTCAACCTTAGGAAGCTCTGCTGATATCTGACCAACACGGGTGACCCTCACTGGTATTTCAAATTCTGGTGATATAGCTTCCAGCACCACAGAAACTCACAAGAAACTGACAGATGAATAGGCAGATTATAAAGTTCACAAAAGCAGGTCTGGATTGGTACTTCAATCAGGGAATGAAGGGTGGAATTACTGGTGACCTCCTTCAACTTCTAGTGAAAGTACTGCGTTCTTCCCATTTCTAACCTTTCTCTAAATTCAAGAAACTGTAGTCAGTTTGCTACAGGGTGGAATTTTTAGCTGTGGGAATAAATTTGAAAGTTCTTCCTTCCTCACGGAGGGCTACTACTGTTGCTAGTTGCTGAGTCAGCCCATGTCTAAAGAATGAAATCCATGCACCATCTTCATGACCACTGGTGTTTTTGAATCGCTCTAGGATTATTGTTATTGTTAGGTGCCATCATGTCGGTTCCAACTCCTAGCACCCCTAAGCACAACAGAATGAAACACTGCCCGGTCCTACACCATCCTCACAATGGTTGTTATGCTTGACCTCATTGCTGTTGCCACTGTGCCAACCCATCTCATTGAGGATTTTTCTCTTTTTTTTTTGCTGAACCTAGATTTTATCAAGAATGCTGCCCTTCTCCAGGGACCGGTTCCTCCTGATAATATGTCCGATGTATGAGAGATGAACTCTTGCTATCCTAGCTTCTAAAGAGCACTCTGGCTGGACTTCTTCCAATACAGATTGGCTTGTTCTTCTGGCAACCCATGGTGCTTTTGATATTCTTCTCCAACAAATAGCTACTAGATTAACAGGAACCCAGAAGGTCTCCTCCTCCATTCCTATTGAAGGTCAAGACTACCAAGGTGTGACCACTGAAAAAAGAACTGAGTGGCCATTTGGATGCCTTTTCTTGGCCTTAAAGAATGTGGAAGAGTTCATCTCAAAGATCTCTTTGAATTCCAAGATGAAATGTAATGGAAATGAGGAAAAGCTCACTAGAATGTTTTGTACTACCCCTGTTTTTTCATTGACAGTCCTGTGTATTTGTTTATGCCCCTGGCCAATCATATTGAGTTTTTGGATGTTGGCCCAGGGCACAAGGGAAGATCAAATTGCGTGCTGTCTTGAAACTCCTAAGTTGTTAGGAAACTTTAAAAAATTAATGTACCCTCTATTCGTGTGTAGAAGAAAATGTCATGTAGATTGTGAATCTACTCAGGATAAAAGCAAAACATTTTCAGTGGCAATAATTGGAACCATTGATTTCATTAAAGTATTTTCTTTTTCATTCCTTCCAAATATTTTTGCTTGGAACACAGGCAAGAAAAAGACCCAATGATTTGTTTAGTTCTTCAGTATTCATTCCACTCTCTGCATCAATGACTGTGAAGTACTGTAATGCATTGCTCAAAGGCACAAGAAGGAGGACAAGATGTGCCTGCCTGTTCTGGAAAGGATGTTGGAGTCTCGGAACACTTTATAAATCTGAGCGGGCTCCCGTATGCCTGCTGGCAAACTCCTGGCCTCTGATCCAAGGGTCAGGTAGAATTGCATTTTTCCTCTAAGGATCTCAAACATCAAACCTAGTGAAACAAAAGTCTCTGAGACTCAGCTGTCTCCAACTTTCACAGCTCTATTGAAAGGAGGTCAGTGTGTTTATCCTTTCTATTTTCTGGCAAATAAAATAGAGGCACTGATAGGTGAAACATTGTGACAGTGACTGTCATGTGTTTCAAACTAAAAATATGAGAGGAACCTATGACTGTTTCAGCTTCAGGGCTATCTATCGCCCAGTCCAATGAAATTGCATTCATTATCAAGAGTTTGAGGACGAAATCCATTTTCTTAATTCTTCTGGGATGAAATGAAACCGAAAAAAGAAGGCAGGTCTTCTGATTCTTAGTCACATTCATAGTTAATGAATCAAGCATTTGATCCCTAGATACCAGTGGTTTTCACTAGCAGTGGGTGCAGGATTTATTGTTGCAGATGGCTAGGAATAGGATGCGGGTGTACAAAAGTTCTCCCAAGTAAAAGAGCTGCAGACCCACTGGGGTAGCCCAGTGCTGTGGAACAGATGTATTTCCTGCCCTGGTTACTTCACTAGGGTTCTGTAACTGAAGAGGTCCCTGATGACAAATTCCTCCAACACTTTTTAAACCACATTTCCCATGAAGGTCTTTCAGAGGTGAAGTGAAAGTTAATGGGAAGCACAGTGAGGGACTGGGGTCAGGTTGCATTTGGGAAGTTTATTATGATTCACACAACACTGCAGACCCCACAGACATATCCACTCTGCCGTGACATGGCAAAAGAGGAGGTAAGTGAGTTTGCCAGTTCCTTCCCATGGTTCGTCCCTGGAGAAAAGGAAGAATTCCACCCAGTCCACAGGACAAAGGCTGCATTGAAGGTAAAAGGTGTCTCCTGAGCCTCATCAAGAAGGTTACTACTTGCAAGTCCTAATACCGTTAGCAGTGATAGGTGACAATTAGCTAGTATTGATCAAATACCAAGCACTCTTCTAAGACGTTAATGCAAAGAACAGCTACCAGAATGCTCTATTTGATGCTGCTGATCATTTGCCATGGAGCCAGCTCTTACTTACAATGAATCCAAGTGAACCAAAGTAAATAATGGATAAACTATGCTCTGCATGGTTTTCAGTGACTGACTTTTCAGAAATAAGTCATTAGACCTTTCTGACACGCTTCTGAGTGGACGCAAACCTCCAATCTTTCAGTAAGCAGCCAGACATGATAACTATTTGTACCACCCTGGAAATTCATTTTACAGATAGAAGAAAAAGAAACAAATGAAAAAAACACCGTAAATGGGTGTCATCTCAGGTAACTCACATAACTCTGGGCACCTTCATTTCAATGGCAAGACTATATAGTTAAAATGTGATCATCATAAATATATTGGCAAAAGAGGAAGTTGTTACTTAAAGTTCCAGTGAGCCTTTCTGTTTTACTCTACAAGTCCCTTTCCTTATCTTATCCTTTTAGATGCTCTCATTTAGGGATTGAAAAGGGTTTTTATGGCATGCACTAGCTTCAGTCCGTTGGCAGTAACTTCCCAAAACATATGGTTGGGGAGGATTCCCAAGTTAAGTCAGGGCTTAGTATGTCCGAGAACTCTGATTAGTTAGTGCTGTCTTTTGTAGGCATGGGAAGGAATATAAGAAGCAGGTAAACGTCTTAATTCTCACCTCCTAAATCGGAGTCCTGGAGTCCTGGTGTGGCACTGTTGAATAAGCACTGGGCTTCACAGTTATTTTGAACCACACGGTTGGTGGTTCAAACTTGCCAGCCCCTCCTCGGAAACCTTACACAGCATCATTATAAGTCAGAACTGACTCAATGGCTCTTAACAACAACAAACTGGAGTCATTGTGTGGTGCTATAGGATAAGCACTGAACTGCTAAGCACAAGATTGGTGGTTCAAACCCACCAGCCACTCCTTGGAAGCCCTATACAGGGTCGCTGTGAGTCAGAACTGACTTGAGAGTACTTAACAATAATAACAAATACGTTCTGTTGCTTCTTCACCTAGACTCAACTGATAACCTGAAGCAACACATTAATTCATTAGCATCTATTTTGAGACGCTTCTTTGTAGTGTCTTTATGTTATCTACTACACTCATACTACCAATAAGAATCTTTTTCATTTATTCTACAACGCTATGCTCAGATACAATGGTACTGAATAAATCAACTCATGACTATGAGGCTGAGGATTCTAAGAGGAACTTCAACAAATATAGACTCCAGTCAAAATTGGAGGGTCACAACTGCTGTGCTTGAATGTCAGTGTAACACTGGTCTGGCTTTATATTGTTAGGTCCTTGGTTTGGGAATGTTTTTCTCTCACCAGTGTTGCAAACTGACATGGAGATATGGAGATACTAGTTTGGGGAGCTTTTTAGGAACTGCTCTGTACATTGAACTCATGAGTCAGAAGAGCCAAAGTCATGGGTGGCAAGCAGAACATGAGCGTAGGGCAAACAGGAGAGCATGACCCTCTATAGACAATGACCAGAGCAACAGTTTAGTGGGAAATTTGGGCAAGATGGCGTGAAAAAGTCTAAGATTTTCTAGCATGCATAACATCAGTTTCTAACCATAAATCAGACAATGAAAAGGAGGGTGGACCTACAGCAAGAAGAATGGTGGTTGGTTGGTGTTGATTGTTTGCCATTGAGCTGATTCCCACTCATAGCAACCCTGTATAGGGTTTCCAAGGTTGTAAATCTCTCTGGGAGCAGAAAGTCTCATTTTTTTCCCATGGAGTGTCTGGTGGATTAGAACTGATGACCTTGCAGTTAGTAGCACAATTCATAACCCACTACACTACCATGGTTCCTAAAGAAGAAAGGGAAAGGAACCAATAAAGATGTTAAAGTAAAAAAGAAAAGCAAGCCAGCAAATAACACTTCAGGGGTTCTGTGTATTTGCATTTTGTTTTTCTGTTTTTATCTGAAGGCTCTGGCAGTATCAGGATTTGGGTTGTATTCTGAACAGACTGGAGGAGAAATAGGAAAGGCAGAAAGAGTGAGATTAAAAACAAAAAAACAAAAAACGGGGTCATGAGACAAGATCTTTCAACCAGGAGTTATGTGGAAATCAGATTTTATAAAAGCAGCCCAGGGAAAGACATTTTGCTGGTGACTACCCTTACCAAGAAATAAGTTATGTCAAAAAGTCATAGTTCTATAATTTAAGGAATTTGATGATGATGTAAGATCAATTTGACAAAATATTTTTATTCCTCAAAATATGTCTGAGAAAACAAGTCAAGAGTACTAGAAATTCAAATTATGTTGTTCACTATGAATAAAGTGAAGTCTATATTTTATATAAAAAAAAATAAAGCAAAATAGTTTCTATTGAGTTGACACATGGTCATCCAGTGTGTGTCCGAGTAGAACTGTGCTCCAATGGCTGATTATTATAAAGTAGATTGCCAATCCTTTCTTTCCAGGTGCCTCTGGAAAATTCAAACCATTTTGAATTTGGTTTGAAAGTGGAGCATTAAACTATTTGTGGAGAAAACAAGTCAAGAGTTTTAAAATTCAAGTTATTCTGCCCAATATGAGAAAAGTGAAGGCCTTATTTTAGGCAGAGATTAGAAGTCCCCTCGGACTGATTAAAGAAGACTTTCTGTGATTGGTTATCAGTCTTAGCAAAAGCAGCTGACATCTCGATCTTGTATTGACAAAGACATGGATGCAGTTATTGAATAGCTTGAATATTAGGAGCAAGGCAGGGCAGAGGGATACCAGCAAGTGCAAACTTATGAGTGAAGGATTCTCCTAGACACACAGATGCCAGAGCTGAAAGTAACCTTAGGGAACATCTGCTTCAGTGCCCTCATTCCTCACCCAGGTCAGAAAATCATTGTGGCAGACATACACTCAGATGGCCCCACCATGATCCCTACCTTCTGGTATTCATACCATTGTGTATTCTCCTTGCCTTGCTTGTGGGCAGGACTTGTGTGTAACTAACAGAACATGGGGAGTCCTGGTGTGGTGCTGTGGGTTAAGGTGCTGAACTACAAAGTCAGTTTGAACCACAAAGTCGGGGTTCAAGCTGACCAACTGCTCCTCAGAAACTCTATACAGGGTTGCTATGGGTCAGAACTGACTCCACGGCACTTAACAACAACAACAACATAACATGTCTAAGAGTGCAATGCCTCTCATATTGTGCTACATGATAAAAAAAAACTCTATCTTATTAATATACTCGTTCTAGACCTCTAATTTCTGACTTGATGAAGTAAAGGGTCAAGTTGAGGAAATCCACTTACCAACGAAGTCAGTACTGCCTCTAGGCTCTGACAGTCTGTAAAAACTGGGTCCTTGGTCCTACAACTTCCAGAAAATGAACAACGGTAACAATTTGAAGACCTTGTTAGCAGATTCAAGCCCAGGTTGACACCTTGGTTTCAGCCTTGAGAGACCATGAGCAGATCTATACAAGCTGTGCCTGAACTTCTGACCCAGAGAAACTGCGAGATCAGACTTTCTTGATGTTATTTAACAACAGATAATCAATACAAACATGAAACCTACAAGGAGATATCGCTTGTTTTCAGTTAACTCTTGTAGCTCAGTAAATATTTTATGCCTTCTGGGAACATGGTACATTGTGAGTTTACTGACGTGAGCTGTCAGGGCTCATAGATCGTGTGTTCTTTAAGGTGATCAGATATCAGGGACTGAGTGAGAGATGGTCTGTGCTAATTGAGATGACTAGAGAAAATGTGTGTGTGTGTGTGTGTGTGCATGCTCATTCAAACCCCATATAAAAGTTATCATAGAAGGTAACAGATTGGGTTTACTTCTAATCATTGTAGCACTTATCCAAGCAAGGAAGAAGCCAAGGGACACTGCTCTGAGAGGCCACAGGCCAGAGGGAGGTTATCCAGAGCGATGAAATGTATATTGAGTTGTTTCTGATCCTGAATTTTAACTTGTACTGGAGTCCTGGTGTAGCACTGCAGGATAAGTATGAGATTGCTAAATCCATGGACAATGGTTCAAACTCACCAACCAGTCCTTGGAACTACTCCTTGGAAATGTATAGGTACAGAGTTGCTATGATGTAGCGTAACCTTGACAGCATACAACAACAGAGACTTCCCTAATGAACTCTGTAATCTTGAGTATTGTTGGTGAGTTCTGTGTGGCCATTGTAACAGATGATCAAACCCAGCAGAGAGTCGAGTGTTGTGGTGTCAGAATTGGTAAAAAGATTGAATGTGTTAAGGTATCAGGGACAGAGTTAGAGATATTCTGGGCTAATTGAGATTGCTAAGGAGCTCTGGGAGCATAGTGGTTATGTATTGGGATGCTAACCTCAAGGTCGGTAGTTCAAAACTACCAGCTGTTCCACAGGAGAAAGATGAGGCTTTCTGGTCCCATAAAAATTTACAGCCTCACTATGAGTCAGAATTGACTCCATGGTACTTAACAACAACAACAACCATTGAGATTGCTAGAGAATCTGTGTGTGTGTGTGGGGGGGGCATGACTGACCTACACTTCACAGGAATTAGCCATGGGCTGTTGATCTCCATCCTCCTCTCCCTTTGTGAAATTAGAGGCTCTCAGTCACCTCCCCATGCCATTTTTACAGTTAGACATTGCGATAACTCCATATTCATTAGGACACCTCTTGCTACCCACAAAGACAAAACTTATCATCCTTCAAAAACTCCCTTACAAAAATCAATATGTTATAGTTGTTGGTGTTGGTTTTGTGCCGTGGAGTCGGTACAGTGACTCTGTACAAGGTTTCCGAGGCTGTAAATCCTTATGGGAGCAGAAAGCGTCATGTTTCTCCCACGGAACAGCTGGTAGTTTTGAAATGCTGACCCTGAAGTTAGCAGCCTAAGTCATAACCACTATGCTATCAGAGCTCTAGTATATAATATGTAATATTATATATTCCTATATTTGTCTGTTCAAGGGTCAATATGAGTCAGAACCGACTTAATGGCACTTAGCAACAACAACAATATCTATATTGGGAAATCAAAAGAATTAAATAAATAAATTGTGTTAATAATATACTGATATTAAGTTTTGCTTTGCTATTCATAAGGTTTTCAGTGACTAAATATTCGAAAACAGTTCGTCATTCCTTCTTCCTAGTCTTGTCTTTGTCTGGAAACTCATCTGAAACCTGTCCATCATGGGTGTCCCTGCTGGTATTTAAAATACCGGTGGCATAGCTTCCAGAATCACAGCAACTCACAAGCCACCACAGTATGACAAACTGACAGATGAGTGATTTCAAAGATCAGCTCGAGAGGATAAAGTCAAATATTACAACAAAATGTGCAAAGATCTGGAATCAGAAAACCAAAAAAGAAGAACACACTCAGCATTTCTCAAACTGGGGGAACTGAAGAAAA